>NC_081556.1:52685508-53030508 GCF_963082655.1 Stomoxys calcitrans | reverse complement strand
TTGCTGTCACTGTTAGCTGTTGGCTGGTGAGACACATGATAATTGCCTATGAGACGTTAAGATAAAATAAATTACATTAAATCTTCATCTTCATGCTTTTCAGCCGCTTCGTCGTGTTGCCGCAGCTCTATTGCCCCTCTCCTCGGTTTTTCAGGCTTTCCTTTACTGGTCTCTGGATTTTCTTTCTTCCCCCGATTGTTCGAGCATGCTTTAAACACACACTACTCGTTTTCCTTTCCTTTATCGGCATATTAAAGGGATACAAATATTTGAAGAAATTTTGGTTTGTGTGAACGGAATACGAAACCACATTTAATGAGTCAAATGCTCAGCAAAAATCAGATCAAACACAGATACGCACAAAAGGGTTATTAGGAAGTTTCAACTTATTGCATTTGCAGCTTTAAAACTTGTGGGTTAACTAACTTCGTCATTCTGTTTGTAACACCTCAAAATTTTGGTCTCCGACCTCTTATGTATAGGTATTCTGCACCGTCATGATATTTTAAGTCGATCTAGGCATGTCCGTCTGCCGAAAAAACGGAACGAGTAAACCAAACCGCCTGAAATTTTGTACAAATACTTCCTATTGAGGTAGGACATTTGGAATTGTAAATGAATCAAATCACTCCAGGTTTTAATAAAGCTTTATAAAAACCGCATCGCAGAGTGTTGCCCCGGTGGACGAAAATCACAAAAAGAAAATGACGAGCTCAATGATCGGAGTTTTTTTTGCAATAGAAAAGGAAAGCAAAAGATGGCACCACATAATAACCACTGTGTCATTTGGTTAGAATACCTCATCGGTCATATTAGGTGTGAAGGATTCAAGGGCCATGCATTGGAACCTTGTGCTTATGTCGAATTTATTGCGGAAATGCCTCTATGATACCACATTAGCCACGCTCAATAACCCAGTCTGTTAGCTGTTACTTTCTCAATGAAAATTGTAACGAAATTTTAATATTCTACTATAGTCCCCCGAATACACCAAAGCTCGAAACATAACATAAACACCGGAAATCAGTAAAACAGAAAAACAGTTCAGGCATAAAGTCGCAAGTTAACGTTAACGCCTTCTACAGGGTTAAGACCACAAATCAAGAGGTTGGTATATGGGAGCCATGTATATCTGATTATTTACCGATTTGCACCATACCCCTGTTCAACATTTTAGAACTCTATTTTAAATCTTACTGTTTCTGTCCAACGAATACACTGTGCAACGCCACACTTACTTAGTTTAATTGGCTATGAAAAAACTTTCGTCCCATTAGCCGAACTAAGAATTGCTTTCCAAACGCCTCGATTTCCTGTGCTTCTTCCCCAATCTCTGACACCAAGTTTCGAGATGGGTTTCACCACTTGGTCTTTCCACAATGCTCGCATTAAACAGACTACTTCGCTGGAGCTTCTTCATCATGACGATATGAACTAGCCAGGCACTGCCTCGTCTGCTTTCACAACCATATAACCACACGGGTAGTATCAGTATCTTGAATAGTGTAACCTTTGTCTCTAGAAAGGTGGCCTTGTTTCTAACCTGTTTGCTTAATCTTAAGATCTGTTTGCCAATATTATTCTTCGCTTTGTTTCATTCGTTTCTGTTATAGCGGTGCGGGGGTAGTTGTGGTTCCCAACCTTCTCCATTTTCTTTATCTGCTCGGATGTACAAGGTGTTGTGGAAGTTGATACCATCCACTGTATCTTATCTCCATTTTTTGCCAAACACACTTTCACCGATTCTCTTACGATTCCTTCAAAGTTACTGCAGTTACTACTTCCGGTGACAGACCCATGGTATCGATGTCGTCACCATAGGCTAGTAGAATGTAGTAAGCCATATCAATTCACATCTGCACCCCGAGATCACACCATAAACTGTCGCTTTGTTTGAAACCTCGTTTGGTATAGAATGATTTGGAGAGATTATTTCCTATTCTTATTGAGGAGCATGTATCAGCAAAGTGTCATGCTTCAGAATCTTATTAATTTTGCAGGGATCTCATACTCAGGCGTGTCTTAAAACACAAGTGAACGCATAGGTCTATCGAAAGCTGCTTCGTAGTCAACAAAAATATGTCCAGATTTGATCTGTCCTTCTCGAGTCTTTTCCACGATTTGGCACAGTGTGAAAATCTGGACTATATTGGATTTGCCAAGTCTAAAGCCGCATTGATAGGTCTCATTGACTTTAGGTTTTAATCGATAGGGATGAGACTTATTACTCTGTAGTTGCTACTTTGCGTCTTGCCTCCTTCCTTGTGTACGGGGCATAATATGCTGAGGTTCCAATCATCGGGTATGCGTTCTTCTAGCCAGATCGTGCAGACAAACTGAAGTTTTCGCCTTATAAGGCGTTCTTTAGTAAATAGTTCAGCGGGCAAACCATGGGTGTCTGGTGTCTTGTTGTTGAAGGTTAACATTTTAGATTTCCTTTTTTGGCTCTGCAGAAGATGTGCCTGTACCAAAGCCATCAGTCGTCGGATATGCGCTCTTCTAGCCAGATCGGGCAGACAAGCTTATGTATACGCCCTATCAGCGTGTCGCCTCCTGCCTTAAATAGTTCAGCGGGCAAACCATGGGCTCCTGCTGCCTTGTTGTCGACTAGAAGGTTAACGTACTATACCAACATCAGGGATTGGTTCCGCGGTATCCTCTTCGCTGCCATCGTCGGATACTAGCAGAAAAATTTCCACATCCTCAGCACACTATCTGTATCAGTAACCAGATTTCCTTCTTTATCTCTGCAGAAGGATATGCCTGCACCAAAGCCTTCAGTCATCGGATATGCGTTCTTCTAGCCAGATCGTGCAGACATGGTGATGTCTTAATTAGTTCAGCGGGCAAACCATGGGCTCCTGCTGCTAAGTTGTTGTTGACTAGTAGGTTAATATTATATACTAACATTAGGGATTAGTTCCACGGTATCCTCTTTGCCGCCATCGTCGGGCACTAGCAGCTGGGAAAAATGTTCTTTCCACATCTTCAGCACACTATCTGTATCAGTAACCAGATTTCCTTCGTTGTCTTTGCAGGAGGATGTGTCTGCACCAAAGGCATTGGTTTAATTTTTTGGTAAAATTTCCGGACTTCATTCTGACTCCCGTACATCCCGATTCGCTCACACTCACGTCTTTTCATTTCCTTTTTCATTCTACGAAATAGACGTTTCTCCCCTTTCCTTTTCTCCAGATACCTTTCTTTCATCTGACTACTGATATCAGGATTGCTCCATACGCCGCTTTCTTGGCTTAAGCAGCATTTCGACATACTTGGTCGTACCATGGGTTTCTGGAGGGAGGCATCTGGTACCGAAGTAAGGATTTCGTGGCATTTTCCTTGGGGTATGCAATGAATTTCCACTGCGACCAGTGCTTTCATTAAACAGTTGGCTCAGTTGAGTGGAGTATTCCGTTGCCGTACTTTGTACTTCGTACTTTGCTCGCCATGTTCCAATGGGTGCGAACCTTTGCTGCAACAAGGTAATGATCCTTATCAATGTTCGCTTCTCGGATTGATCGTAGATCTAATGTCTTCCATCCATTACAACCAACTATGTGGCTGTGTGAATTTTTATACCCACCATTGAATGATAGGGGTATATTTATTTTGTCATTCCATTTCCAACAAATCGAAATATCTATTTCCGATAGTATAAAGTATATATATTCTTGATCGTCGTAAAAATCTAAAAAGATCTAGCCACATCCGCCCGTTCGTCCATCTGTCCGTCCGTCTGTCTGTTAAAATCACGCTACATTCTTTAAAAACTAAGATATTGAGCTAAAACTTTGCACAGGTTCTTGTTGTTAGGTCACTCTGTATCCATCTGCAACTTGGCCCAGATCGGTCCAGATTTGATTATAGCTGCCATATAGACCGATCTCTCGATTTTAGGTCTTGGGACCATAAAATGCGCATTTATTGTCCGATTTCGCCGAGATTTGGGACAGTGAGTTGTGTTAGGACCTTCTGCAACTTTTTCCAATTTGGCCTAGATCGGCCGAGATTTGAATATAGCTGACATATAGTCCGATCTCTTGATTTAAGGTCTTGGGCTTATAAAATGCGCATTTATTGTAAAATTTTGCTGAAATTTAGGACAGTGAGTTGTGTTGTGTGAGTTTGATATCCTTCTTGAAGACGGGCTAGGTCGGTCCAGATTTGGATATAGCAGTTTTTGGCGCCATTAAAGGCCCATTTATTAGCCGATATCGCACAGTGACGTATGCTAGCCTTTTCGACATTCGTGTCCTATATGGTTCAGCCCGGTCAATATTTGGATATAGCTGCCAAAAATACCATTATTGTACAAAAACTTGTAATTATTAGACCACTCAATGTCCCTGCCAAATTCAGTCCTAATCGGACTATATTTGGATATAGTCCGATGGGTGCATAAATACTGTTGGACCAAAGATGTCTTCCTTCACTAACTTCTAATTAAAATCTCCCAGCACGATTTTAATATTAAGAGGGGCAGCGATCGTATTTTCTCTCTAGGTGCTCGTAGAAAACTTGTCGTCCTTGTCTTCCATCGGGGCATGGGCACAAATAAGGCTGAAGCTGAAAAATTTGGCTTTTATGCGGATTGTGACTAGCCTTTCATCCACCGGAATAAAGCTGGAGAAAAGGTATTTTAGCTCACGACTAGCCACAAATCCAGAGCCAAATGCATGCCTCGTTTCATGGCAGCTATTGTATAGTTCGTTACCGCCATTCCCGGTCTATCGATAAAGCGTGCGGGTTGCTCCAAGATCATTATCACTCAGTATTTAAGTAAGAGTTGGCACCACCTGACCCCTCACTCTCCTCTCGAAATGGCTTACTGCCCACGGTCGCATTTCAGTTACCTCGCATAAATATGAAGCTTGCCACAATCCGCAACATGTTGCCGCGCACGGTAGCTTTCAGCTATGCTTTCCATGTTGTGATAACGATAAACACCACCCGAGTCCAAGCTCAAAGTCCGTCCGTCCGTCACACTGTCCGTCCGTCTGTCTGTCTGTCGAACGCACGCTAACTTTTGAAGGAGTAAAGCTAGCCGCTTATAATTTTGCACAATAAGAAGTATTATTAGTGTAGGTCGGTTGGAATTGTAAATGGGCCTTATCGGTCCATGTTTTGATATAGCTGCCATATAAAACAATCTTGGGTCTTGACTTCTTGAGCCTCTAAAGGGCGCAATTCTTATCCGATTGGAATGAAATTTTGCACGAAATTTTTCATAGCAAAACAGACTTCCAACAACTGTGCCAAGTATGGTTCAAATTAGTCCATGTTTTGATATAGCTGCCATATAAACCGATCTTGGGTCTTGATTTCTTGAGCCTCTAGAGGACGCAGTCCGATTTGCCTGAAATTTTGCACGACGTGTTTCGCTATGACTTCCAACAACTGTGACCACAACTTGATATCGCTCTAATAGCAGAGCAAATCATTTCATGTATCCTTTTTTTCCTAAGAAGAGATACCGGAAAAGAACTCGTTTTGTCTAAGAAGAGTTGCCGGGAAAAGAACTCGACAAATGCGATCCATGGTGAAGGTTATATAAGATTCGGCCCGGCCGAACAACTGAATAATGATCATCTAGTATTTTTGAACCAGCTAACTGGATTGCTTATGACTGATAGAATAAATATAGAAACAGATTTAATTTTTCTTGTCTTTCAACTATATCGCAACCGATTGTAATAACCTTATTCACATACTGTCAAAAATACTTGACAAAATTATGTAAATTACATTTCTCATTTTCCCTAACAAGGCCTGCTAGAATCACGAAAGAATTTTTAAATAAAGCTTGAGCAGAATCAATTTAAAATTTAAATGAAACACATTGCCCCCAACGCATAGCCCTCTACAATCCTTTGAACTTGGAGTGAAAAAGCCGTGCTAAGAACAGACATCATCCCAACCCCATAGTCTGGTTGAGTAAACAAGCTGCAAAAGTTTTCAAATTTCATTTGAATATCTAACACGAATACGTGCAATAAATACCTTTCCACTCCCTGGTTCATGTTGGCTGCGTGTTAGAGAAAATCAAAATTGACATTGAAATCAATGGGGAAGAAATTAATGGGACGGAGTTGCAAATAACAAGTCAACGATTTTAGACAAGTCTACCTCAATATCACGTTCCAAACGTCTAATAAAACGTAGTTTTTTTCTATGAACTTAAAATAGGCGATAAATAAAATTTTCCATAAAAGCCCAGTTATAAATTTTAGCTGAAAAAATAAACCCAAAAGAAAGTCGATCTGAATTACTGTCTAATAAACATGAAAAATATCATGACAATAACAAATAGAACAAGTAAACAGGCATTAAGTTCGGGCCGAACTTTGGATACCCACCACCTCGAAAACCCCCTTTCGTCACAATCCGATGAAAATTGGAAAACTTATGCACCCAAATTCGACACGGATATTGAGTGGGCTAATAAAGATAAGTCACTGTTGAATTTTGTATTTCAAATTTCAACAAAATCGGGTAATAAATAAAGCTTTTATGAGCTTCAGACCCTTAATCGGCACATCGGTCTACAAGACAGCTATATCTACAGTCCAATCTTTACCATATTTGGGTCGGATAGCGGGTGGCCTAAAACTGCTTACTGTTCCAAATTTCAGAGAAATCGGATAAAAAAATAAAGCTTTTATTCGTTTCAGACCCATTATCGGGATATCGGACTGTATGGCAGCTTTATCCTAATATAGTCCTATCCAAACCATATTTGGGACGGATGGCGGGAGAACTAAAATTACCCACTGTTCCAAATTTTAGCGAAATCGGGTAATAAATAGGACTTTTATGGGCTTCAGGCCCTTTATCGGCAGATTGGTCTATATGACAGATATATCTAAATATAGTCTGATCTAGACCATATTAGTTTCCTATGTTGGGAGTCGTAAAACTACTCAATGTTTCAAAGCTTTAAAAATAAAGGCTTTTATGAGCTTTAGACCCTTTATCTGGAGATCGGTCTATATGGCAGCTATACCTAAATATAGTCCGAATTGATCCATATATATCAGAAGGCTTAAGATAACCGTCTGTTTCAAATGTCAGCACAATCGGGTAATAAATAGAGGTTTTATGGGCTTCAGACCCTTTATCGGCAGATCGGTATATATGGCATCATTATACAAATATAGTCCCTTATGGACCATATTTGGGTCAAATGCCTTAAACTACTCACTGTTTCAAATTTCAGCGAAATCGGATAGAAAATAAAGCATTTATGGGCATTAGACCCTTTATCATCAGTTAGGTCTATATAGCAGCTATATCCAAATATGGTTCGATTTGGCCCGTTCAAGAACTTAACCAGCGTGCATCAAAAAGACGTATCTGTGACAAATTTCTGAAGGCTGCAGAATTATTACAACAGACGGACGAACAGACACACGGACATCATTAAATCGTCTTAGAATTTTACGACGATCCGAAATATATATACCTTGTGGGATCGGAAATTGATATTTCGATGTGTTGCAAACGGAATGACTAAATGAATATACCCCCTATCCTACGGCTCTCATTCTCATTAGGGGAGGGATGGCACCTCAGACATTTCGACTCAAACATGGATATTAAATTCATGCTGCACTTCCAAATCCTTTTAATTTGAGCCCCATTTTGCCATGGCCGGTAAATATGAACCGTTTGGAAGGTGTTTTGGGGAAGAGGCGGCCACCAGAACTTTGCACTGAAAATATATATCAAATTCGTTCTCTTTTTCCAACGGAAATGGAGTTCAGTTTAGGGGGTGATTTAGGTCGTACCCCCAAATCACTTGGCTACAAAATTGGATCAATCCCATGGCAGCCGGTTGTACGTACCGGATTGATCCGATGAAGTCCTTTATCGGCAAGGGCTGCCGCCTCAGTGTACAACACACTGCAACAACAAAATTGGATATCAAATTCTTTTGTACTCTCAAATACCTTTCATTTGTGTTTCATATTGTCATAATGGGTCAAGTAACCCGTTTGACGTATCTTTAGGAGGAAATGCGCCACCTCTACTTGAACGCAAATTTTAATGTCATATTCGTAATCTACTCCCTAAAACATTTCATTTGAGTCCCATATAGCCATGGTCGGCTAATATGCCTATTTAGGGGTATTTGGGGTGGGCGACCTCCCATTACTTGGACCTAATGTTTTATGCCATATTTGTAATCTACTGCCTAATACATTTTATTCGACTCCCATATTGACATGAACTTCGAATATATCTGTTTAGAGGAGTTTTGTGGTTGGCGGGCCCGCTGGGTACTTGGACCCAAATTTTAATACCATATTCTTAATATCTAAAAATTATATAGCCTATGTTTCCTTCCAGACAAACCTACACAATCTATGAAAAGTTTAAGAAAATCGGTTCAGCCAATGATCATATAGTCATAATGGTTGTAATGGCGTTTTTGTTGGGGTGGGGTGACCCCCTTTTACTTCGACATGATTTGTATGCCAGATTCATTATCTACTCCTGCATACATTTCATTTGATACCCATATTGTCCTTATCGGTCCACTTTTGATTTTGGGTGGTGTTTTTGGGGTAAATTATTGTATAAAGCCTATTCCTACTTACTGACCATATTCGTAATCTACTCCCGAATACCTTTCATTTGAGTGCCATATTGTCATGACCATCAAATAAATCTATTTTAAGGTGTTTTGGGGCTGGGGCGGCCCCCAAGTACTTGGATCCGACTTTTATTATGAAATTCGTACTCTACTCTTGAATACCTTTCATTTGAATCCCATATTGTCCCACTCGGTACTGTTTGGATAGTACTTTTGGGGTAAGGGGGAGGGTCCGCCTCCTCCCGATATCAAAAAACTATAAAGCCTATGTTTCCTTTCAGACCAACCTACGCAATCATTAGTACGGAATATTTAAAGAAACCTGATTACTCGTTAAAGAGAATACGTTATTGATATAAGGGCCATTGGTATGAAAAATAACGCCACTGAATGGACCCCTATAATAACAACATACGTGTACCACAACGCTCGCGTATAGCACAATGCTCGCCAAGGAAACCGTTGTATATTGATACGCTTAACTTTTCTATCGTGGTCATACAGCTTATACAGTTCGTTATTCAAATGACACCCATACTCTCCGTCATGAACACACGCTACACATGATATCGAAAGAATCGAATTCATGGGTCGGTCACAGGAAGTAGTAACTGCAGCCTTTAAAGAAAATGGGACGGGCAATAAATGGAGAAAAGTCGAAATCGATGATATCAACTCCCAAAACGCCTTGTACAACCGAATAAATAAAGAAAATGGAAAAAGTTGATGACCACAACTTTGAGATAGGCAGCAATTTTATCTAACTCGGCACCGATGTAACCGAAACGAATGACACCAGTTTTGATAACAAAATACTGGCAAACAGATGCTACTTCGGACTAAGTAGGCAGTTTAGAAACATGCCCACCTCTCGATAGACGAAGATTACACCATACAAAATACTGATATAACCCGTGTTGTTATATGGTTTCGAGACATTGGAATTTGTGAAAGCAGACGGGGCAGCACTTGGAGTGCTTTAGAGAAAGATTATTCGTAAATTTTATGGATCAATTTGCATTGATGGAGAACATCGGCGTCATATGAACCACGAACTAAATGAGCTGTATGACGATGTTAGCATAGTTAAGCGTATCAAAATACAACAGAACAATTGTTCTGTCATAGCCAATTAAAGTAAAGTAAGCTGCCTGGAGTGTTTACAGCGCTCAAATTGCCATCATCTGTTATCCCTCGCCCTTTGGGCTCATAGATTCCGATTCTCCTGGAGGGAACACGGTGGTTTCCAGTTCTTCAAGCTCGTGGTACTATGTTCGGTGAGAGATCTGAGAAATTCAAGGTCGATTATTGGCAGCCTTGCTATCATAAAAGATAATTATAACTTTTGTTCTTAGCCGTTATATCTTCAGCAGTCTAAAACATCTCTAATTGCAAGGATTCTATTGAGACCAGGCAACCTACTTGATATGCCATTTCCTAGTTATTTAATTTATACCCTAAAAGTTGGCATGGTCATGTAGTTGGCTTATATCTGTAAAGAACCAAATGTAACATTCATTTCTAAGAAAATAACAATCGGCTCTTTCACATTCATTTGCTCGATTTCCTGATAAAAATACACAATTTTACTAATATCTGCATTTTGTGTAACAATATGAAATATTGCTCTGCTGATGCTTTAATGTATGAAACTGTATGCACACCACATGTAGGTGTGTGCGTGTACGTATTTGCATACGAGCTGGAATTATACAAACACTCACTAGTTCATTGCATCGTCTTTGCCACAAGTTAATGGTTCGTTACAATTGAATTTTTATGTGCAATTTTAACACAGCCACAATTTTGGCAAAATATTTTATGCCCATACAGGACCACACATATGTTCACTAAAATATTTAACACACATACGCACATAGACAAATACAAATGCCCCATGTGTAGAGTTGGACATTACCATGTGATCAAATGCGTTCTATGTTGAAAGTTTTGCATTGAAAATGGCCTAATAATACCAGCCATGCACTCACTGTCTGTGGATAGGCTTGGAAAAATCATCATTAAATGTATAGTCGACACATGAGTGCGTTTGAGTATGGTCACATACAGATGTATTGGTGTGCGTAAGAGAATACATTGACGTTTCTCGTTTAGGCCAAAACATGAAATTTACATATGGACGAAAATATTTTACATGTCAGTTCCAGCTCCCTGCCAAATCTGAAATAGGCCGTAAACTGTATTGGCTCTATGCAAATTCTATAAAAGCAACAAATTGCAATTTCTATTAAGGCTCGCTCTGAGGGCATCTGTATAGCTGAGAATGTAGGTAAACATTTTATGTGGCATATTTTGGGGTTACACACACATTTCTACAAAACTCTAAAGGCGTTTCTTTATGAAGCCGGACTATCTTGTTTGGTAAATATTTGATCGAATCAAGGACTTAAAATCATAAACAATGTCTAGTTTATCATAAGGTGTAGCACTTATTTAAGGATTTAAATGAGTTTTCAACGAACAAACTTCTATCCACGCAACACTATTGTAATGAACTTAACTCAGATTATTCTAAACAACTATAAAGGCATTACATTAACGGCCTTATTTATAAAACCTAATAATAATAAATGTTTGCTTTGAAAGTTGGAAAATGATTTAAATTAAATTAAATTTGCTTATCTTTGAGTAGAATCTTTAAAATTAGCACAAACATTTTTTCAGTGTAGAACGGTGAGAACAGACGAGCTTACAAGCAGGCCTGTGGAGTCGAGCAATCGTGACGCGACTCCGACTCTAGGCAAATTGCTCTACTCAGACTCCGGGGTCGACTCCGGGCACTTAAAATGCGATGTTTTATACCCACCACTAAAAAATGGGGGAGGGGTGCCCCAACGTAGGCAATATGAGTACCAAATGTATGGACTGAAGGAGTAGATTGTGAAAACGCAAGACTCAAATAAATAACATTCATCTACGGTGCATTATTTCAATTTTTATTATTATCCAAAATTTAGGATGATGATGAGTATGAAGACATCACATCGTGGGTGTAAATGGAGTCCAATTTAAATACACTCCCAACGACAACAATAGAGAGTACGTCCCCTCTAGGGGACATATTGGGTCGCTTAAGGATCGAGGGGCTTTGCCCCCAGAAACGGACTTCAAAAGCTTGTTCCTGGGCTCAAAACTAGTGTCATTTCACTTAGCCCTGAAAATATATCAGAATCGTGTTCTACTCTCAAATACCATTTATTTAAACGCCATATTGCTATTCGTTTAAGGGGAGTTTATGGGACGAGGCAACCTTCAAACACTTGGTCCCAAATTTAGATATCAAGCTCGTTTTCTAATCTCAAGTACCTTTCATTTGAGGCCCTTATTGCATTAGTTAGCAAATATGTCCGATTTGGGGGATGACCCCAAAAACAGTCAACATCGAACTACAATCTATTTGAGCCCCATATTGTCATGATGAGCAAATACGTCCTATTTACGGGTTGTTATGGTGGTACTTTTCATTTGAGCCCTATATTTCCATAGTCAGCAATATGACCGGTTTGGGCGATGTTTTAGGAGATGGGGTGGCCACTCAGTGATTTCTCCATGAAAATATATATCAGATTTTTGTTCTACTCTAAAAACTTTTTCTTTGAGCCCCATATTGCAATGATCAGCAAATATGTCCTATTTTAGGGAGTGTTATGGGGATAGGCCCATTGACACTTTTTCCCGAATATTGATATCAGTGGATATCAATTTCGTGCTCTACTCTTAAATAACTTTCATTGTAGTCCCATATTGCAATGATCGGTATATATATATCGGTATATATCCGAGATTCTATAAATTAGGGTAAGGAGCAAAATTTCTGAGATTTTTTATTTTGACAAAATTATCTCTAAAGACAAAATTTCCATGACGTTTTTTTTAATCTAAATTTCGCAAGGGCGCAATTCTCGTCCGTTTGGACTGAAATTTTGCACGTAGTGTTTTGTTATGACTTCCAATAACTGTGCTAAGTATGGCGTAAATCGGTACATAACCTGATATAGCTGACATATAAACCGAACTTGGATCTTGACTTCTTGAGCCTCTAGAGGGCGGAATTCTCATCCGATTCATGACGTACATGTCTAATATGGTCTGAATCGATCCAAGCTATTGATCCCATATAAACCTATCTCTCGATTTTGTTTCTTGAGCCCCTACAAGACGTATTTATTCATTTATGGTCCGAATCGGACTATATCTTGATATAGCTCCAATAGCATAACAGTTCTTGTTCAATATTCAGTTCAATTATGGTCCGATATGAACCATAACTTGATATTGTTCCAATAACATAACAATTTTTTCTTTTATCCTTTGTTTGCCTAAAACGAAATACCGCTCATAGACTCGACAAATGCGATCCATAGTGGAGGGTATATAAGATTCGGCCCGGCCGAACTTAGAGCGCTCTTACTTATTCTATTTTATTCAGTTCGGAGTCGAGATAATTTCTTTAACTCCGACTCCAGGGAAAAAGGGTCGACTCTAAGACTCCGACCCCGCAGCCCAGCTTATAAGACTGGAACTACTTCATAAATTCCAGGGGAACTGAAACATGTGGGTATGTCTGCAGCCACATGTAATCATCATAATGCAGTTCTATAAATAAATATATGTGCACTTTTCTTGAGTGCTCCAATCATACTCTATGTTAGTTCCTGTTTTTGAAAAAATCGTTCAAAGACCTTCAAATAGGTCATCTAATGGGCAAAGGGTACATAAGATGCGGCCAGGTCGAATTTAACGCGCTCCTTCATGTTTAACATGAAAATAGAACTATCCTTATCCAATGTTATAAGCATCATAAAGTATTTTAACCTCTTGCTATGTATCCTAGTGTGAAACTGTGACATATACTACAGCATAAACGTTACTCTAAATTCTGTGGTAAACCACTCATACTCTATGTCTACTAATTAATGATAATTATGACCCAAAACTATTTTAATTGTTCTAATTGAATTCCTTAAAACTTCTAATTAATATATAAATCCTTTCTTTTCATTACAGGTAAGCTTAAATTGTATGCAAATCCAGATGCAGAAGAGATCGACGAAGAGAATGGGTGAATAAGATATGGAGTTAACTAATTATAATTTGCCTTTAATCCAATGATAAAATCTAATAAATTGGAAATCAAGCATGACGCAATCATGCATGAAAAACTAAAAACTGTTTTCTAGCCCGATTTCAATACTAAATTTCACATTTTTAAAACGGGTAGTGGTAAATCATTGTTCTTACACCCAACTCAATTGTCTTCAGTTTGTCATGAGAAATGTTGAATGGGTTTGACGAATTTTTAGCAACATACAAGAATAATAACTAGATTTACAATGTGTAACGAAACTTAAACTCTTTGCTTTCATGAATAGGCTTAGTATAACTAATACAATTTTCAATGTGCTTCCTCAACGTCATAGATATCGTAAACATCTACAACAACAATAACATCATGAATGTCGTTAATGTGATTAAATACGTAATAATCACTGAAATCTGTTACAATTAATTAGATTTTGATGCCTGGATCACTGTTTCTCACATTTAGCATATAATGCCCATTCATCCTGTAAGAGTTACCTACACTCACGCACTTGAAAATGTATGCTCACATAATCATGCAAATATTTCAATGCACATGAATGTATGTAGGTGTGTTTTAAGTATACTTACATTAAATCGCTATAAGTACACCCTCTGAATACATTTATCAATATAACCATCAGATATGATATCCGATTGTAGAGCATTCAACAGTCGCCAGTCAGCAATCATCATTTAATGTTCAATTAGAAATACTAGAAAAGATACACAAGTCCCCTTTTAATGACATGTGACAGTATCCGGCCGATTTATTAAAACAGCAGAAATTTAGAGGAAAGGCCATAGTAGAACCCATGGGTTACAAAACTGCATGACCTCCGTAGTACAGAGTGCGCCAGCGAAACTTACTTATTTGAATCCACTCCCTAGTGGTGTATAGGGCGGGAAGGAGGTCGAGAGAAGGCACATCTGTATGGGGGAGTCCCCAAGCTTGTTTCTCTTTCCATTCAGTTGCCATGATGCTCTGATCTAGGGATCAGCGGGCCTTTGCCGTCGGGAGTTTCTTTTCTAACGGTCGCTCGCTTATGGCTACGCCATAAACGTCATAAACTTTGAAAAATAATTAGGGAAACATACAATTAGGAGGACACCTTAGCGCAAAGGTTAGCAAGTCCGCCTACGACGCTGAACTCCAGAGTTCAAATCCTGACAAGAACAGCAAAAAAAATCCGCGGAGGTTATGCCCTCCTAACGCTGGCGACATTTGTGAGGTACGATGTCATGTTAAAACTTCTCCCCAAAGAGGTGTCGCACTGCGGCACGCCGTTCGGTCTCGGCTATAAAAAGGAGGTCCTTTTCATTGAGCCTAATAGCCTGTTTGTCTATCTTGAAAAGAATTTTCTCGTCGGTCAAGAGATTCATCAAAGTTGTGCGCTCTAAAAACTATAAAGTAACCTCTAAAAAAAAATTTTAAATTAGGAATTCCGTGCTACTTACAAAATCCTTAATTGTTTGCAATACCACTCCCCTAAGTTGGTTCTTGTTTGATATTGTGTCTCCACCTAAGTATCGGTATCTGTTGAACGCGCAGGCCTGGCAATGACAAAGGAAATGCTCCAACGTCTCATCATCTTCCCCGCATGCCCTACACATGCTATCACTTGCCGCACCGATTTTACATAAGTGTGCTCGTAGTCCTATTTGTCCCGTTATGATACCAATAGCTATACTGACCTCCTTCTTGCTTCCTTTCAGTAATAGCCTCGTCTTCTCACGATCTGGATCCCACCATAGGATTTTCGCCGTCATACCGACCGTTTCGCTGTTCCACAATGTTGCATGCGCATTCGTCGCCCACCCCTTAACTCAGACTGCGTCGACCCGAAAGGCTTCGGGTTAACCAAGTTTATTGACGGTAGTAGTAAGCAGTAGCATGATTTCAACAGACAGACGGACGGACTTGGCTGAATCGTCTTATCGGCTTGCAAACGGAATAACAAAATGAACATAACCCCATCCCTCTGTGGTGGTATAAAAAAAGATTTAAAAAAAAACAATAACTGAAATATTTTTGTTTACATTTACCTTTCATATAAGTAAATTTCTCTGGCGCACCCTGTACAATTATTCAATCAATTTTGTCTCTCCAGAGTTGTATTTTCAAAATGAACTCATGAGAACTCTGGAGAGATAATTTGACAAATGTACAGGCGTCAGAGAAACTTACTTATTTGAAAGGTCAATGTAAACAAAAGTATATCAGTTATTGTTTGAATTCTTTTTTATACCCTCACAGATGGTTGTGGGTATTTTCATTTTGTCATTCCGTTTCCAACAACCCGTTTGAAACCCCATAAAGTCCATATATTCTTGATCGTCATAAAAATCTTGAGGAAGTTATTGGTCTGAAGTCCTTGGGTAGCGAGTGGCTTGGTTTCCCCGCCTTGTGTATAAAAATAATTCTAACCTCCTACCACCCAGTCGAGAATTAGTCCATCAAACGCAGCTCCTAAAAATTATTTCAATTTATACTAAATAATGTTGTGCCTTCAACTTAGCAGGCAGGTTGTCATTCAGTCCCGTTGACTTATAGGGTTCAAAAGAATTCGCCTCCAAGACTATCTTCCCATCCGTTATCATGTCGTCAAACACAGATAGTAACTTCCTTCCATACTATCTTCCCATCCGTCCAGGGAAGTGCGTAGGTCATTCATTCTATCGACTCGCATTGAAGTAATAACAGACCCAAGACGACCTTTTGGACGATGTAACTCGGTTGTGGAGGTCCCCTTGAACGATTTCAACTCGGACGATTTGAACGAAGAATAAGAACCTATATAGGTTTTAGTCCGCTTGTAGTTTGGATTTGTTCGCAACCTTGCAGTCTCTCTAAGTTTTCTCTTGTCTTCGTTTCCAAACAGGTTATTTTCATTGCGGGAGATGTGGAATCTTCGAAAGATGTTTTCAGCCCGTGCTGAAAAACATGCACGATTCTTTGATACTAAACCACATTCCCAATTTTTATTACTTTGCGGGGGTTCGGCTCAATTATAGCCTTGCTCTACTTTCTCAGACACTATCTGCACTTCGGTAGTTCTTGTTGCTTGTAACGCCTTTCGGGCGATCTGTTCCACTCTCAGTCGTTTGTGATCTATCGTTATATACGCGTCTATCGCTTCTCTTCTCCGGTTCTAGTGTGGCGGTTACTATATTGTCTGCCATTAACCGTTTATTTATGAAGGCGAATAGGGGATATGTGAATACCACTTGTTCTGCGTCCTCATTCAGTGTAGAACCATTTGGGTACCGTGCAGTAGTGTCATGTCCGAAGCAATACAGGTAGCTTCTGTAATAGCCATGACCTGTCAAAAATTGGGTCAAATTGAAATTTACCTCTCTATGATTTCACGTTAACCACTTATTTATATGACCAACGGCCATTTAGGGAATTTTAATTTTCCCATTACCTCTGTCAGTTTTCCATCCTTGTTTCTCTCTCAGATCAACGAGTGGCCTTTCTTGAAGTGCTCCCGTCTTCGAGTGCTGTCCTACATATATTGGAATGTTTCCTAGTAAGCATATCAAAGGGGATCATTTCTGCTACGGCGTGTGCTGCATTGCTTGAGATGATTCTGTAGCCACTGCACACTTGAAGACAGTTACGTCTAGTTATGGATGTCATGTGGATTCTTGTTGACGACTTTAGCTTCGGTTCCAAACATGGGCGCCATACAGTGGAAAAGAATTAATGACACTTGCGAGTAGCCATCGACGATTTAATCGCATGCCGCCTATATTTGGCATCATTCTGGAAAGTGCTTTGTTCAAATTTAAAGTGATCTCTGTTAGGACTGTAAGGTATTTCAAACTTTCTTCCGATTTTATCCTAACCAACCACTTTGGGGTAAAAATGGTATGGGACTGAATAATATCCGCGCCCTATTTTCAACCTAACCTTACCTAATCTACCCTCTTTAACAGTCAGGTTCTGTTTTTTCTCTTCCCAGTTACGAGTACAGCCTCCGTTTTATTTTCTGTCAGATGAAGATTCAGTGTTGATAACCAGTCTTTAACTATTTTGATGCCTTCGCTCGAGTACAGCTCTACTTCATGCAAGTGCCTTGGCTTGACTAAAATGGCAATGTCGATTGCAGCTTCTTCTGGTAATTTAATTCGAAATATACCGTCATACATGATGTTCCACAAAAGCGGGCCGAGTACAGATACTTGTGACACTCTTAACAAGCTGCGATCTCATATCCGGGTAGGCCAGAGAGCAGTTCTCCTCATAACTACTCAACATAGCTATGGTTAGCAGGTTCGCTGCCGATTCAAGCTCCTTCTTACTAATAAAACAGGTGATCCACAGTAGTGGGTCGTTGTCCGTAGACAGCATCAGATCGAAGAAAATATAAGCCCGGTAGCCGAGTTGGTAGCGTGCTTGGATTACCAGTGCAGGGGTCGTGGGTTCGATTCCCGCCAGAAGCCTTGGTCTGTCGCTACTGTGGTATCACAATCGACTTAAAATTGTCTGAGTGAGTCTGTGAAGGACTGCCACTCTTACCATCGTATCATCGAAATACGTTGTAGTTATGACCATCACCTCTAACCTATTACGTTCTACAAATAAGCAGTTCAGGATTCAGTATAAAATCATAAATCGACCTAATATGAGTGGCTTGCTTTGGCATCGCAACTCAACATCAACCGCATCCTTCAGTTTAGATTCAGAATTGTGTTTCTAGAAAATTTGCTCACTCAATCGCCTGCGAAAATTAGCCTTTTAAAAGCAGTTTTCTAAAATTGTGAGTTCGAAACCTACAACAACATTGCCTATCGGCACGATAAGGAATATTGATGTCCTTTATCTGCCCCAAACTACATACAACATTCTTTATGGAGACTTTACTTATGTTACTACTTTCTTGATTTCCATGATTGGGGGGTAATTATTGACATTAAGCTAATTAGCGGCCATTTCGTAAGTTTAGCTCCAAAAACGTCTCTTAATTTCCTCTTCGTTATAATTATGTGGCCTAATTCCCTTACGTCACCTATGTCTATGTCAACTTACTTGGCCATTTTCATTGGCAAATATTTGATATTTAATGTTCTATGATTGTGTGCGTAAATTGATTTCAAATTTAATTCCATTAAATACTGCTACTGATTGGAAGGATAACTGCAGTTATTATGTGTTCAAATGATGTTGCATTCACATTATCAGAGATGCCGTGACACACTGTCAAACTAATCGGAATTAAGGTACTACTCGTACCAGTTAGAATGGAAAATTAATGCCTATATTTGCATTACCAAAAATGATATGTTTGGAAATGATCAAACCCACACATATGTATGCCCAACCATATACAGGGTGGCTGATGAATATTGCTACAATGATGAATATTGCTACATTTTTTTTTCGGTGTATGGAATACATTTTTCTTTTATTCATGTTAAATTAAATTATTAAATTAATTATTAAATTATTATTAATTAAATTAATTAATTAATTAATTAAATTAATTATTAAATTATTATTATTAAATAGAAAAAAAGTTATTACATTTTTTTTTGGTAGCGGCTTTCATCAGCCACCCTGTACATAGATGATAGGGAGAGGGCAAAAAGGGAAGGAAACGGGAACAAATTTCATTTTCCATTAAGGTGTGCGTACCTCTTGCTATTTTGTAATCATTTCAATTATTGTTTCACTACAATATATACAAAATGTATGCAGGTGTTGCTGCCTCATGACGATTTGCAAATGTCACCACAAAACCAACCCCCCCCTCACAATGACATCAGAAAAGTATTGAGGGTTGCATATGGGGGCAGGTCGATGTCTTGTTCATAGCTAACCAAACCAAAAAACATTCATTAAATTACAAGAATAACAATAACAAGGATATCAACATAAACGAACCACACACTGGCTAACACAAGTGCATATCCATGTAACAGTAGTGGTAGGTGGATTACCACGTACATGGCTTTGAAACCACAACATATCGATAATGATGTTGATTCGCACGATATTGCAACAAAATGTGTTGCATTGTTAAGTTGGTAATCTGCATAAAGGGGAATGCGGTAATGTTCACTTCGAGAGAATAAACAACAGCCTCGTAGTGACCACAATCAAATGTGTGTGGCATATGTTTAGTAATAGCATGGCTATGAGAAGTATGATGCGAGCGCAACGAGAGGGATATGAATTGACTTTGATTTGTAGGTGGCAATGCAATGTGGAATGTTTCCAATCAAAATAATAATTGAATGATTCATTGTTGGCTCAGTTGGCTCTCAGCAAATGAGAAGCAGGTGTCATGTGTTTTTTTTTTTAGATCTATCATCATAGGATTAGAAGCATACTTGTTGGTGCATATATATTGGATCTAAATCTGAAACGATTTCTATGAAACTCATTAAAAATACCATCAAATCATATAAGCGTCCTATGTGACAAACTTCTTAAATATTTGATATATAGGTCCAAATCGTACAAAAAAGAAATTAACACGTTTTCGCCACCTAAACGTAAGTTAAACCAAAGACTACAATGTTAAGCGCACCCATAACCTCCACACGGATCATCCGAGTCGGATCCCAACTCTGTTAATACGAGTGTATCCTACTGGGTTTCCTATAAGATTAAATAAAATTTTTACATTTAGAAGCGTGCTAAGTTCGGCCGGGCCGAATCTTAGGAACCCACCACCATGGATTCTGCTAAAATATGGCAGCTATGGCTAGTTATTGACCGTATCGGACCGTACTTGGCGCAGTTGTTGGGAGTCATAACAGAACACTATATGCAAAATTTCAACCAAATCGGATACAAATCGAGAATTGTAAGGGCTCAAGAAATCAAATCGGGAGATCGGTTTATATGGGAGCTATATCATGATCTTTACCGATTTTAATCGTACTTGGCACCGTTATTGAAAGTCATATAAGAACACCATGTACAAAATGTACAGCCAAATAGGAGTAAAATTGCGGCTTCCAGGTGCTCAAGAAGTCAAATCGGGAGATCGGTTTATATGGGAGCTATATCAGGTTATAGACCGATTCGGACCGTACTAGGCTCCGTTGTTGGGAGTCATAACAGAATACTATCTGCAAAACTTCTGCCAAATCGGATGAAAATTGAAGCATTCAGGGGCTCAAGAAGTCAAATCGGGGGATCGGTTTACATGGTAGCTATATCAGGTTATATACCGATTTGAACCGTACTTTACACAGTTATTGAATGTCATAACAAAACACTATGTGCAAAATTTCGGCCTAATCTGACAAAAATTGTGGCTTCCAGAGGGTCAAGAAGTCGAGTGACCGGTTTATATGGGAGCTATATCAGATTCTTGACCGATATAGTCTGTACTCGGCACAGTTGTTGGAAGTTATAATAGAACGCATGCAAAATTTCAGCCAAATCTGATAAAAATTGTGGCTTCCATGGGCTCAAGAAGTTAAATCGGAAGATCGGATTATAATGGGGCTATATCTAAATCTAAACCGATATGGCCCATTTGCAATCCCCAACGATCTACGTCAATACTTAGTATCTATGCAAAAATTCAAGCTGCTAAATCTACGCGTTCGACCGCGATCGTGATTTTGACAGGCGGACGGGGAAATAACCTACAAAAATTAGCTTAGATTAGGTTGGAAAGAGGGTGCAGATATTACTCCGCCCATGCCATTATGAGCACACACATAAGCCAGAAATGAACTTGTTGTGCGCTCTAAATTTTAAAGAGTAACCTCGAAAAATGTATGTCAGGAATTCGGTGCTACAAAAAAATCCCTAATTGTTTACCAAACCACGCCCCAAAATTGGTTTATATCTGGTATATATGTCCCCATCTAAGTGCTGGTGTCTGTTAGTCGCGAAAGCCGGACAATGACATAGGAAATGCTCCAGTGTCTCATCATCCCTACACGTGCTATCACTTACCACACCGATTTTGCATAATGAGCTCGTAGTCCTATGTGTCCCGTTATGATACCAAAGCTTTACTGACCTCAGAAGACCTGCTATGGCGCGGCACCAAAACAATGCGGATCGTGCCATCTTACACTCCATGACTGTTCGTGACCTTATCAGCCTGGTTTGTTATTGCCCTGATGGTCAGTTTACTATCCATTAAGATATTCATAATCGACATGCTCACAATAACAATACAACACCTCAAGCATTCCATGATTGCCCGTGTCTCCGCATCCGTGCGGCATAAACACCCAGATGGCAATACCAGAGTTCCGGCAATCCAAACCTGTGCCGCTGGCAGCAGTGTCTCACACTCGACCTCCAGTATCTTCTTAGATAACCGATCGGAAACCTATTCCATTCCTTCCATGTATCTTATCGTCGCCTCGGTTATACCACTATTGTGTACACTGCTGCTATCCTTTATTTAGTCGATGGGAGAGCCTTAAGTCTCATAGCCGTAGTGGCTGCCTCACTCTTAGTCTGTATAGATATACGAATATCTAGAATAATATCTATGTCGAATATCTAGAATAATATCTAGTGCCCTATTGGGCATAATTCCCATCGCTCCGCCTATGACAAGACAACAGGTTCTCGGAATGTTGTATTATCCTTACCTTGCTCTTTTTCTCCATCGTAAGTAAGTAATCCGCTCCTGTAGAGTCAATAGACTCTCCTCATATTCAGGCGACTTTTCGACATAGTTTTTAACATCTGTCATTCTTCTCGCTAGGCCCACAGTTTCCTGTTCAAGATCACTCCTAATTATTTGACTTTGTCAGATTCTTTCAACCCATTTACAAAAAGCTTACCGCATTTCTTGCATTTTTGATCCTTACTCCTTAAAATTATTATTATTATTATTACAACGTCTGCGTAGCAAACGGGTTGCAATCCTTCCTCAGTTAGCATTCCTAATAGGATATTTGTGGTGGTCACCCATCGGAGTGGCGATAAAATGCCGCCCTATGGTGTGACATGTGCCACTTTCTCCCTTATCCTTGATTCCACAAATTATTCATCTATTCCTCAACATATGGGTTATCCAGCCTCTAAGCATCCGGTCAAGCCAGCCTTGGTCTACGGATTGGATCAGTGTGTCGGTCCCCACATTGTCCTCTGAATGTCAATGCATACCGTCAATATAGACGTGTATATTGGCGTCGAAGGATTCTTCTATTTTATGCAAAACCTCATGCAGGATAGTCTCCACCGACCTACTCTTGATATAGGTAGGTATGCTGTTTGTATTTGAGCAATACGATAGTTGTCCTACTCTCTGTCATGGTATTTTCAATATATTCCGTGCTTTTCGTCTGTAGGCCTTCGGTGTCGCATAACTTGCCTTGTCGGGCTTGGGTATAAATGCCACCCTTGGCCTTCGGAGTATATGCAAGTTTTAGGCACGCTTGAAAAGAGCGACCAGATATGTCGCCAAGTAATGCGCCTCCTTCTGCAGTAACGCCGGAAATATTCCTTAAGGTCCGGGTGACTTAAATGGTTGGAAGCTCCTCAAGGCTTCCTTTACCATAAATTCTATAATGATACGCCTTCGATGAACCTCATTATTGCAAGACTCCGGTGTCTTCGTGAGTCCCTTCGTATCCTCTGGAAAATGAGTTTTCATCAAAAGCCTCAAGATGTCCTCCGTTGTCTCTGCTCTCACTCCCATATCGTCTACTAACGTTTCAGTTTGAACATTGGTTTTTGAGAAAAAGTATTTCATCTTGGCGGCGTCATTATCGCTATCGACCTGTTCGCAGAGAAGCTTCCAGAAGGCACGTTTTGCCGCTCTGGTAATATTATTGTATTCCTTGAGCCGTGTGGAATACACATCCCAATAAACTTCTGCATTTTTACGACGTGCTAATATTGCGAATCTCCCCGGTCATCCAGAGCTTTTCTTGGGCTGATTCTATCTTTGAAAGGCCAGGTCGATGTCTTCCATGTTTGGACAATCTAAATTAACTTTCGCAAGCTTTCTTCTGAGTAGTCTTCCAAGTTCTGTCCAGTTTGTTTTAACCTTTTTGTGGAAACTTATCGAATTCGGAGCTGGCCGTGCTATTCTAAACCTAATGTGGCGATGGTTCGAGAAGGAGTGCTTCGTGGAGACTTTTGCAATCCTGACCCTCATCGATTAGATTTTGTCAACATACTGCCGCATCTAAAACCTCCTCCCTAATTCTATAAACAAAGGTAGAGGTGTTCCCAATATTATGTGTTGCTACGTCGTTAGTATTCAAGAATCCTGTCAGGACTTGGCTCCGCCTATTTATGTTGATACTACCCCACGAAATGTGGTGAGAGTGGGCATCGCATCCTACTATATACTTTTCTCATCAGTCGCTGCAGCTCCGACTCATCCCAATATTGATAAAGTCGGTGAAGGTCTCGTCGTCACCGCCCTATTTGCTGTAAATTCTATACAAATTATTTGCCTATTTTAAAAATTTGGCCCAATATTGGTAAAAGATCATATGAATCATGTATCGAATGATATCTTAAAAGATCTTCAGAAATTGTTGTGTTTACTACTCTTCTTCCTTTGGTAAAACTTTTCTCCATGGCTACTTAGCTAATACATGGGCAAATAACATGCAAAACGTATAAAGTTGAATCAATTTGATGGTCTTTCTGCTACAGGCTGCCCTCTTTCTCTCTCCTCTTCTTTTTTCCTTGACTTCGATCCTTTGCAAAAGTCTTAAATTACTAAAGCAGTATCGAATTTCCTATTGAAGAAATTCATCGTTTATTGAACGATGACATCACATTGCACACACAATAGACAAACCATAGGACAATGGAGACAACAGCCAAAGAACAAAGAATATATAGACAACCACTGACTGCACTTCTTCAGACGTGCGCCCATACACATGTTTGGTGTGTGGGTGTGGCAGTGGACGCGTCCTTATTTGCCCTTCGGGTTATTTACACTAGCGCTCAGTGAGTGAGCAATGGACGATGGTTATAGTGTATATTGGTGAACGTCTCCCCTTCTTCTTGTGTCCATGCATGTGTAGTGGTCGAATGCTTCTATATCAAGGCGTCATTGTGTTCACAGCTTGTGGGTGTGGGAGTTCCTTTAAAAGTTCTTTGCCGCCGCATTGCTTTCTGCAAACACTGTTTGTTTGCCTTGGTTTTATGTGACAATGCATTAAAACTGCGACTGGTGCTTTTGTTCCATCACACATAAGGGGGTGTTCAATGCGTGTTGCGTATTTAGGGGTCACTGTGTTTGTAGCTATGCAGTTTGTTAATATAAGCAGCCATTCGCAAAAGGGCTATTATGATGAACTTCATAAAATGTGTTCTTAATCTATTCATCAATCTCAGTCATCCACTCATTCTCAATCTGCTGATTGATATCATGGCATGGGGTCAGTTGTCTCCATATAGAGAAATTTGAACCTGTTATTTCACCTGATGGACTGAATCTTTATGGGCAGAAACTAGAAAAGGATAATTTTCTTTGTAAATGGAAATTTACCCATGATCATTGCAGTAAAAAACAGGGTGTTAACTTCTCACACATCAAAGAGCGCCGTCCAATTCAAGTCTAATTTCAATGATAACGGACCTCCTTTTTATAGCCGAGTCCGAACGGCTTTCCGCTGCTGCACTCCTTTGCGGAGAAGGTTTTACATGGCGTAGGTGATAAGAATTGCTTCCTTTGGATGGTCAAGAAATAGATTAATGTAGGAGAATTTTATGGACCGACATGCAAATTGCAAATTTTGCCCATGAATATTCCATAAACGAACAGAGGCAAACTTCTCCCATATCAACGAAAGCTCTCCGATTCAAGTTTAAGCTCGATTAAAAGGGACCTCCTTTTTAGAGCACAGTCCAAATGGCGTGCCGCAGAGCGACACCGCTTTGGGGAGAAGTTTTTACATGACAAAGTACCTCACAAATGTCGCCAGCATGAGGAGGGGTTAACCACCAAATCTTGCCAGGATTCGAAACCAGGCGTTCAGCGGACGAGTAATATTTTTTTTCGAAGCGTCTCAAAACATGCGATATTTTAACGTACATATATTAATGCTTCACACCCGCGCAACCACTTATTTGCTCTTTTAATTTTTATGCATCTGTAGACAGAAATTATTTCCACTTCTTCCATACTTTTCCAATGGTTACAGCGTGCCGGTATGATTTGAGACGCATTTTTAACGTCGATAATTTCGATAATTTTAACGTTAGTCGTGATTTTCTCGTGAGTCGTGAGCGTCTCGTGAATCGTTAGTGTCTCGTAGGTATATCGTGAGTCGTGATTTGGTTATGAGTCGAGATTAGTGTCGTGATCAGGATTTCACTCACTCACCCTCACGTATGAAGAATTTTAATTCAATAACGGTCACACACGATCACGTGATTGGATCTAGATCTCACGTAAATCAAGAGTGATTCACGCGTGACAAACAACGCACTTGCACACCTCTAGTTGGAGCCGAGGTAATATCGAGATCATGTGCAATTTTCAAGGCCCTAGGAGGTCTGTGCGCCTGTTAGCCCCTAAATTTGGTACCCAAATCATCTTTGGTGGCCTGATTTTTAAATTTTTGGATAGTGCTCAAAATGTTCACCTGAGGTATACAATATCTCGAAATTGGTTTTGTATTTTGCGATTTACAAAGGCACTTGTGTTTCAATTTTCATTTTGATGCATGGATTGGTGAAAAAATTACATTGCTGCAGTATACGCCAACATCCGATAATTCAGTTCTGTTCTCCCTCGACGTCCTATAGAAGTTGTTACTTGCAACCCCATGTTGTTTTCTGATCAGACAGTGACAGGTTATCACGGACACATTGACGGAGACGTCTGTTCTAGCCAACGACAGCAAAGCGGTAGACCTCCTTAAGTCTAGATTAAGTCACATAATTTTCAAGTGTTCACAACCCCCACTTTGTGACGATCTGTCATTCATCACCCTTCGGGACAAATCCTGAAGACTTAGCCCACACTCCCATGTCGTCTACTGAAACGTTAGTAGACGTCATGGGAGTGAGAGCAGGGACAACGAAGGACATGCTGAGGCGAAGGACATGCTGACGCATTTTCCACTGATACGACGGCATTCAAGAATACACCGGAATCTTGAAATAATGAAATTGATCGAAGGAAATTTTGGTAAAGGAAGCCTTGAGGAGTTTCAAACCATTTAAGTCTGCCGGACCTGATGGAATATTTCCGGCGTTACTACAAAAGGAGGCGAACTATCCGGCGCCCCCTCTGGCCTGTATTTTCATAGCGTACCAAAGACTTGCATATACCCCGAAAACCTGGCAGGAGGCAACAGTGGTATTTATGTCCAAGCCCGCCAAGGCAAGTTATATGACACCAAAGGCCTACAGATCTATAATTCTATAATGCTGAATGAAAAGGGATTTGAACCCATCTGCTACGATGTTATAATACTAAGGGCTAAGGATCCGAACCAGCTATGGAGAAGGGGCGAAAGGGTCCTGCAGATGGCATACCACTGAGCTAGACCCAGGGGTCTCAATGTTAATCCAGAAAAGGCCGAAATCTGCTTGTTCACGAGGAAGACAAAGGCGAAGACGCAACACGTTTCCTCAACGAAACGATTTCGATATTTGACAAGGTCAAATACTTAGGAGCGACCTTGGACAGAAACTGAATTGGAAGTGTGATATTCAGGAGCGTACCGAGAAGGCACACAGATGTTGGCAATATGTAGACAGGCAGTAGGCTCGAAATGGGGCCTGAATCCGAGGATAGTCCACTGGCTCTACAGGAGCCTATGTACGCCTCAGTAATTTGGTATACTGCGATGGAGAAAACGTGCAACGTAAGGATAATACAACAGGCAGAGTGATGAGGACCGTGCCCACTAGGGCACTGGAGGCTTTTCTAGATATCCCACTCATAGATATACAGATTAAGTAAGAGACAGACTTTGCGGCTATGAGACTTAAGGCGATGGGAGAATGGATAGAGTATAGGAACTGGTCATATCATCGCGGTATAATTTAGGCGACAATAGGATACCTGGAAAGAATGGAAGGAGCTTCCTATGAGATACCTGAAACGACACTTGAAGTCGAGTGCGAGGCACTGCTGCCAGCGGCACAGTCTTGGATTGACGGAACCCTAGTATTGCCATCTAGAAGATCATGTTACACAGATGGGTCAAAGCTAGAGGGCAGAGTGGGCCTGGAAGTCTACATTGAGAACCCAGGGACTGGGATCTGTTGTAGACTGTCTGACCATAATACGGTCCTGCAGGCAGAGATCCGGACTATCACGGATGTGTGAGGTGGTGTGCTGTTAACGCGAAGACGTCGAGTTTGAACATCTTTACGGACATTAAACTAACTATCAGGGCAGTAACAACCAGGACGGTAAGGTCACGAAGAGCTTTGGAGTGCTAGAAGGAGTTTAGATCTTAGGATGGCACGATCTGCATCGTTTAGGTGCCGGGTCATAGCGCAGTAAGGGGAAATGAAAGAGCAAACGATTTGGCCAAAATGCCGTCATTAAACTTGGTTAACCCGAAGCCTTTCGGATCGACGCAGTCCGAGATGAAGGCATGAACTACAAACGCTCATGACTTCAACTCGATAGAACGGATCTATCCTATGGAGAGATCCGGATCGTGAGAATACGAGGCTATTACTGAAAGGAAGTAAGAAAGAGGCCAGCATAGCTTTCGGTATCATAATAGGATACATAGGACTGCGAGCTCACTTATGCAAATGATAGCATGTGTAGGGCATATGGGGTAGATGATGAGACGTTGCAGCATTTCCTATGCCAACAGACATCGGTGCTTATCAAACCCGACCCAATATCGAACCTGAACCAACTTATGGGCGGAATATGGACAACAATTAAGGATTTTGTAAGTACCACGGTATATGTCCATAGTGGCATGGGACGATTAATATCAGGACCCTCCTTTCAACCTATCCCAGTTTACATGTCGCTAGAGGCATACTCACAGATTCCAGTTTCCGTGAAATGTTTAAGATAGTTCATGGTCCCCCAAGCTCATGTGCTCTACAATACAATTCCGGACCATATTTGAATATAGCTGCTATATAGACCGATTTTCCGGTAAAGGGTCCAATGCCCATAAATGCTTTATTTTTCATCCGATTTCGCTGAAATTGAATGAAACAGTGAATAGTTTTTGGCCTCCCGATATGTGATCCAAATATGGTCCATATCGGACTATATTTAGATATAGCTGCCATATAAACCGATCTGCCGATAAAGGGTCTGAAGCCCATTAATGTTTTGTTTATTACCCGATTTCGCTGAAATTTGAAACAGTGGGTTATCTGAAGCCTCCTGATATCTGACCTAAATATGGATCAAATGGGACTATATTTAGATATAGCTGTCATATAGACCGATCTGCCGATTAAGGGTCTGAAGCCCATAAAAGCTTTATTTTTTTAAAAGACTTCGTTTAAATTTGAATCACTGAGTAGTTTTACGCCTCTTAACATAGCACCAAAATGTGGTCCAGATCGGACTATATTTGGATATAGCTGTTATATAGTCCGATTTGCCGATAAAGGGTCTGAAGCTCATAAAAGCTCTATTTATTACCCGATTTCGCTGCAATTTGAAACAGTGGATAGTCTTAGTTCTCCCGTCATCCGTCCCAAATATGGTTCAGATCGGACTATATTTAGATATAGCTGCCATACAGTCCGATATTCCAATAAAGGGTCTAAAGCGAAAAACAGCATTATTTTTTATCCAATTTCGCTGAAATTTGAAACAGTAAGTAGTTTAAGGCCACCCGCTTTCTGACCCAAATATGGTAAAGATCGGCCTGTATTTAGATATAGCTGTCATATAGACCGATGTGCCGATAAAGGGTCGGAAGCTCATAAAAGGTTTATTTTTTACCCGATTGTGTTGAAGTTTGAAATACAAAATTCAACAGTGACTAATATTTATTAGATCACTCAATATCCGTGTTGAATTGGAGTGCATAAGTTATCCTTTCTTCACCTGACTGGAACTAAAGGGGGTTTTCATAAATACCCGAGGTGGTGGGTATCCAAAGTTCGGCCCGGCCGAACTTGATACCTTTTTACTTTTTTTTTTTTTTTTGCGGCATTATGTAAGTTTCGCTTGCTATCTGCGTGGAAGGAACTTCCTTCCCTGCTGTCTCATTCGTTCGATGTACCTAATGAAGTTTAAGGCGTCGTTAACTTACATATTTATCTCGTAATCTCTACTCAAATGTCTACGCTGCCTAGTCAGAAAACACATATTGGGTTGTAACCAAGTGCATATGTTACATCAGGACATCAGCACCAAAAGTGACAGAAAACATCAATTTCGAAATTGCTTTGGTCGGTCGTTTCGTCTGGTGATTACACTGAGCATACTTCAAAACACCCACTCATTTGACTTCATTTCCTCCCCGGACAGCCTCGTCGTAAGACCCAACAAGTGTTTGAAGCCAGGACATTTGCACATTTAGCAAATAAATTAATAGTGCAGAGTGGGGAGTAAGTAATCTAAGACACCCACCTACATACAAACATACACACAAGGAGACACTTAAACCGAGCAAGCATGACAAGGAAACCGCACAAGTGTTGGTCAAGTTTCAAGTGTCCCTTTTGTAATCATTATTTATGTAGGAGTATATACAACGGCAATCGTATGGTACGCTGATTGTTGCTGCTGCCTACGCTCCCTCTTTTTTTTGTTTTTTTTTTTTTTGTTTGCTTTCTTACTTCATTCATTCCTCATGCCTTGCCTTTCGTCGATTGAATACGAAACCAAACTATAGCAAAGAACATGCAATAAGGACTTGAAAAGCCATAACACTAATGACTTGCCATGGCTCTTTTTTTTATATTGCGCCAACTCCCACCACCCAGCTCTTTTATATTGTGGCCAGCCACCTCCTTAAAGACATATTTCATAGTTCGTTTCATTCCCTTACTACACTTTAAGAGACATTTCAGGTATGAAATGATACCGGGAACCTACTTTAAAGAGACATTTCAAGTATGAAATGATAGCAGAAAGGTGATGGCTTTTTGTATACTTGTTGTGGTTGCTTACAGTATTCTGTAGATCGAGAGACAAACAAGTTGGCCTAAAAGTCTGGTGAAGTACTTAAAAGAGGACAAGGGACAAAAGGTAAATGTTAAGTTGCAATGCTTTAAGTTTAAAGTGTACCATTGCAGAACTCATCATTCCCAATTTTACCTAAATAATTTAAAATTGTTGCTACAATGACTTGAAGAAGTTAAAATGGGACATGTGTTTCCATATTAAATTAATTCTTATTCACCCCTAATCCCAAGTGAATTTCATTACAAAGAGCAAACTCTGTAAATATGCCCTACACTACTACTGTAGTATAGGGCATTCGATTGTCTCTCTTTCGAGAGATAGAACCATTAGTAATTAACGCTCGATTCCATCCGCTACCTAAACCTGTCCTGCTTGTCAGCCGTTTCTTTCCGCGCCATCCCTTGATGACCCAGAACATAGCACAATGTGACACCAGCCCCAAAATGTCCGAGACGCTTCTTGCAGCTCCCTACAAGCCTCCACCTCATGTGACCCGCAGGCAGGGTTTTTAACGCCGCCTGACTTTTCAAATAAATCGTGGCAGTCAGAGAGGGCCGCCGCTCCTGACTTAGAATCACATCCATCGCGCTGAAGATTGCAAACACCCCTACCTGAAAGACACTGCACCAATGCAGAAGTCTATGTGACTCCCTAATTCGAAGGAATTCAACAAAAAACCCTTGCCTCCATGTCCCCATCCAGCTTGAACCCATCTGTGTAGACAAAGGGGACCTAAGAATGGCCGAACGTCCCAGACCAAAGTTCTCTCTGTGGGAGACAACCTTCAAGTCGCCATCGAAGAAGGATCTACCCGGCTCAAAATTCTTCGCGTCGCCAATGTCACGTAGTCACCCCACGCCAGCAGTCTTCCGCAGAACAAACTATCGCCCGAAATCCAAATAGCGCCATATCCCTGACTCAGTCGGAGAACGTACAATCGCAAAGGATCACATCAGAATTCACCGCTGCGCTCGGAACACTCCTCCTCGCCCCGATATCACCACCGTCACAACACACAGTGGTAGAAAATCGAAAAAAAAAATAATAAAAAAATATGTCGTGTGAGATCGGATAGAGCACTATCCAGCAAAAAAAAAGTTTTGAAAATCGGACTACATATGTAGATTTGGCAGCCCAAACAATTTTTCGATTTTCCGAGGTGATCAACTTAAGGGGTTTTTCTAAAGGTGCCCGGACAAACTATGGCTTTGAAAATTTGCACACAATCTCGCTAGCACCTCAGCTCTAACCATTTCAAAGCGATATCTGTACCCGTTCTTACACCGCAAATTTTATACTAGTTCTTTTCGATTTTCTCCCACTGTGCAACACCCTGTACCTTCTTCATAAAACCGAGAAGATACTCCTTCTCGGGAGCACGGAGTCACACCAGGCCCACATACATCCAGTGGATGTACACTGGTCTAAGACCCCAACTATGAGCGCACCCAGCTCCTGTTTGACTCTCTCCTCGACGTTACTTCCCCAGTTCAATTTCTAGTCAAGAATAATGCCCAGCTATTTAGCCTCCCAAAAGAGCGACAGTTTCACTCCATCAAGGACCCTGAACTCACCTATCTCCTTCTTCTCGTGAAGTTCTGTTCTGATTTCCTTGGGTTTATTCTAAGGCCATCGGCTCTCGCCTATCTCCTTAGCTTCCTTAGCGCGCCTTATAGAGCGAGACCGCCACTAAAAATGACGACGTCATTAGCATAAGCAACCACTTTCACTCTTTCCTCCTCGAAGGACCTGCGAATCCCATTGATAACCAAGAGCCACAAGAGCGACGTCCGCCTGGTCACAATCTTCCTCACCGAAAAATCAGCCAGTGTTGCAAAGATAATTCCTTGCCCATGAGCATAAACTCAATTCGGTTCACTAGAAGAGGGTGGACTTCCACATCAACCAGAGAAGGACGAATGTACCCCAACATCACGTTATTAAAGTCCCTTCTATATCCAAGAAGACTGCCAAAGTGAAGCCGCTAATTCACAAGAACCCCTCCATGTAACACACCATGTCGTGGCGGGGACTATCAAATGACCGATCTTTGGTGTAGGCATGTCACTTACTAACGATGGGAAAAGAAGATCCCTGATGAACATATCCAACAGTCTCTCAAGTGTCTTCTGGACGAAAGGCCACAACCTGATTGGCCTAAAGAACTCGGGCCGGCAGTGACCCGGTTTCACCACCTTGGGAATGACAACGACCCTAACCACCCGCCTCGCAGTTGGCACAAAGCCAAGCAACACGCAAGCCCTAAAAATCCCTTTCAAATGCCTCATGCATAGGGCCCTGCTTTTTATAACATGCAGGCGATTTTACAGCTCGAATTAGCCGCACCACTGCCTTGTATCCGAGGAACATCCGTAACGTTGGAATCCTTAACATCCGTAACACATTTTATTCTTACAATTTTTCAGAACTAATTTAAAATCCGATTGATTGAATCAATTAATTTTTTAATTGAAAATTACAAAAATTTCAATCACGATATTAATTGAAAAATTATTTAGATTCAATTAAAAAAATTATTGAATCAATTAATTTTTAATTGAAAATGGTAAAAATTTTAATCAGGATCGTTATAGCAAAAAAGTTCAAATTCAATTAAAAAAATTATTCAATCAATTAATTTTTCAATAGAAATTTCCATAAAATTCAATCACGATCACAATTGAAAAAAGTTCAGATTTAATTAAAAAATAATTGATTCAATTATTTTTTAACTGAAAATGTTTTGATTTTCAATTAAATTTTTAATTGGAAAAAATTTCGATATATTTTTTTCTGTGTTGGTATATTACTAACCTTGCAATTTCTCGGGAAAAAAATCATAAATCAACTCACCTTTTTTATTGATATTCGAACTACCCCACTGTGAATGATGGTCGTTTGCATCGCAAACCAAGATCATCCGAGTTCTTCGACTATTCTCGCGCACAAGTCTCCACACCGCCTCGTTCGGCCGGTTTAATGAGCTTGGGGATGGAGTTTTTACTCTACTATCTCACCATCGTCAGAGCACCATTGCTGTAATAGGATTGATGGATTAGATTTAAGCTCTTCTTTCCTGTAGTACATGTCCTCATCTTGTCACCCGTAGACGGATGCACTAGCAATGCTCAACTCGCCACTCCGTCAAGTTAGATATTAGGACATGTAGCCTACTGTCTGTCCACAATGTGCATCATCGTTAGCCAAGTCAGTTTAGTCTCACAACCCAAACAGCGTCCTCAAGGCAGATTCGCTGATGTATAAGTCAATCGTCCAAACTCCCAGCAATACCTCCAAGGATTTTAGCAGTAGCCCCACTTATTACTCTAAAAGTCTCCCTACTCACCTTATCCAGGTCTCGCACATGCGACCTGACAACCATAGGTCAGTAAGAATTTCTTAACTTGCACAACACAATAACTCAATTTTTAAATGGATAAGTTTGTAGGAATCAAATTGGGCACTGATTTATTTTAATGGGACCTTTAAAACTCAAATCGAATCATTGATTTGTATGAGGATACATCTATTGTTAGACCTATATGGAGGACATTTTTCCTGGTGGTAAGAGCTTAAACATTAAGGCGTAAAGAGAGTCGAGAACTTAAATTCGGCGATTGGTTTATAATCGGCCCAGATCTATTGGTGGATCTGTCTGGACGGGAGTCGTGTGGGTTTTGCAAGGCATGTGGAAACGTTTCCACATACCAAACCTCGGCCCAGTCATGTACAAATTGAAGCTTCAAAGGATTCAAGAAGTCTCGCCGAAGAAGAGCTTTCTCAAAATCCAAATCGATATGACCAATTTGCAATTATCGACGACCTAAATCAATTACTAGCATTTAACTCCCGACGACATGCATCCATCTGAGGACATCTTCAAGGGTAAATGCAAATTTGCAAATTTTGCCCATGAACATTCCACTAAGGAACAGGGGCAAACTTCTCACCTATAAATGAGTGCAGTCCGATTCAGGTTTAGGCTCAATGATAAGGGGCCTCCTTTTTATAGCCGAGTCCGAACGGCGTGCCGTAGTGCGACACCTCTTTGGTGAGTAGATTTACATGGCATATTACCTCACAAATTTTGCAAGGATTAGAAGTGGAAAGCCACCGCTGGAAATTTTTTCTAATGGTCTCGTCAGGATTCGAACCCAGGCGTTCAGCATCATAGGCGAACATGCTAACCTCTGCGTAATCTTCTTCCACTAAAAATATTTTTGCCCCAATTTGAAAGATTCGTGTCAAACTTAATTTCAAGATGATAAATTTTCAAAATTTTTAAGGAAACTTCCCATTTTTAAGGAAACATGGTGAAACATATTTTCCTTCATTTTAAGATTTTTATACCCTCCACCATAAGATGAGGGTATACTAATTTCATCATTCTGTTTGTAATTCCTCGAAATATTCGCCTAAGACCCTATAAAGTATATATATTCTTGATCGTCATGACATTTTAAGTCGAAGTAGCCATGTCCGTCCATCAGTCCGTCCGTCTGTCTGTCGAAAGCACGCTAACTTTCGAAGGAGTAAGGCTAGCCGCTTGAAATTTTGCACAAATACTTCTTATTAGTGTTGGTCGGTTGGGATTGAAAATGAGTTATATCGGTCCATGTTTTGATATAGCTGCCACATAAACCGATCTTGGGTCTTGACTTCTTGAGCCTCTAGAGGGCGCAATTCTTATCCGATTGGAATGACATTTTGCACGACGTGTTTCGCTATGACTTCCAACAACTGTGCTAAGTTTGAATGAAATTTTCCATGAAGTATTTTGTTATGATATCCAACAACTGTACCAAGTATGGTTCAAACCGGTCCATAGCCTGATATAGCTGCCATATAAACCGGTCTGGGAACTTGACTTCTTGAGCTTCTAGAATGCGCAATTATTATCCGAATTGCCTGAAATTTTGTACGACGGATCCTCTCATGACCATTAGCATATGTGTTTATTATGGCCTGAATCCGTCTATAGCCTGATAGAGCTCCCATATAAATCGATCTCTTTATTTTACTTCTTGAGTCCCTAAAGGGTGCAATTCTTCTTCGAATTGGCTGACATTTTACACAGGTATCCAACATATAATTTAATTGTGGTCCGAACCGAACCATATCTTGATATCGCTCTAATAGCAGAACAAATTTTTCCTTTTATCCTTTTTTTGCCTAAGAAGAGATGCCGGGAAAAGAACTGGACAAATACGATCCATGGTGGAGGATATATAAAATTCGGCGCGGCCGAACTTAGCACGCTTTTATTTGTTTCAACTGCTGTCGTGTTTTCGACAGACGGACGGATTTGACTTTAGTCTTATGTATCAAAGAAATCACATATCTTCAATTATATAAGAATGGAAAAAAATGTGTAGAGTTATAGTTCGAATAGTTTCGCCATATTCCTTTACACCCATCCTATGGCGGAAATTTTAAAAATACGCATTTTGACATATAGCCCATAAAAATATTACACAAGTTTTTTCAATTCAAATTTCACAGAATTCCAAAAATTTACTACTAAGACCTTATTTTTTCCAAATAGCTTTTATTTACCGTCCAAATATATACGCGCAAATATTTTTCTACGTCTTTCTTTCGCTTTTAAACTCGTTATGCCTTTAATGTGAATTCTTTGCTTCTCATACTTCTGAATCAAGTTTAGATACGAAGCTCATGAAGAAAATAAGGATTCCTTTGAAAAGTCCCCTGAGAGTATCAAGGAAATGAAATGTGTGTACAAGACTATTTCGTTTTCAAAGGATAAAATAATGCATTGAACAATGATAGCAAATACTTTTTCCCCCAATTGTTGTACTGGAATAGCAACTGTTTGAGTTATTTGGGGTTTTTGCTACTCATTTAAAATATCTTTGCAGTTAGTTCTCTTTTATTTTTATTGAATAAAAAATTTATATCGAACTGAGATGAAAAAAAAAAAACTGACTTGAAAGATTGGGGCGCAAAATAAATTTAAGCAGGTACAAGGGAGATATTTTACAATAGACTCAAAGTAATTTTATGGCCAACAACTTGGAATATTATTTTAAAGAAAAAAACAAGTAAAAAAGGATTGAATACCCACCGCCATGGATATATTCATCATGCTAGTTGATTATAATTATCGGTATTGATATCGAAGGACATAGTGCAACTTGCAAACAAAATTGTGTAATTAATGAGTTTTTTAAGGGCTGAAGATCCTATATAGCGAAATGGGACTACATGACAGCTACTTCTTAATAAGCTCCGGTCTGAACTACACGCGGTACGTAAATCGTATGATTTAAATCAACCCACTGTGCACTTTTTCAGCGAAATTGGGTTTTTAATGAGGTTCTTATGGGCTTACGACCCTAAATCGTCAGATCGGTTTATATGGCAGCTCAATCTTAATATAGCTCGATATGATTCATATTCAGTTCAGATATCGAAGTTCCCAGTTCAAAGTGTCCACTGTTCAAAATTTCCACGAAATTAGGTAATAAATTCCACTTTTAAGAGCCTAACACTATAAATCAGAAAATCTGTCTATATGGCAGCTATATCTGAATATGGTCCGATCTGTCTTAATAAAACTGACTATTTCAAATTTCAGCGAAATCAAATAATTCAGGAGCCTTTAATAGGCTTAAAATCCTATTGTATATGGGAAGATCGGTCTAGATGGAATCCATATCTAAATATAGTCCGATTTTGCCCCTTTCCAGACAAAAACCATTAAGGTAAGATAAAAGTCGGGCGGGACCGACTATATAATACCCTACACCAGCAAGAATACGTACTTCTTTCAATACATGGAACCAATGATGAAATCAATTCAGACTTTCATTTTGCATACCTATTGAAATATTGAATAGAACCTTGTTAGATTTTTAGGACCTAAAGTGTGACTACTACAGCAGTAAAGGGCCATATCGAATGAGAGATATGTCGGAGCCATATCTAAATTTGGACCGACTTTCATTACATTTTGCACATGTATTGGGACGTTAAATCAAATGTCTCATACTAAATTTTGTTAATTTTAATCGAACAAAAACTGTGGATTCAACATCCTGTGGCTTTCATCCATATCGGATGAAAGATATATATGGGAGCTATATAAAAATCTGATCCGATTTTAATGAAAATTTGCAGACGTATTCGGATGTCAAATAAAACACCTTATGCAAAGTTTTATAAAGATCTGACAAAAATTGTGACTTCTTCAGCCTTAAAAGGCCAAATCGGATGAAAGATATATATGGGAGCTATATCTAAATCTGTACTGATTTTGAAGAAATTTTGCACATATATGAAGACGTCAAATAAAACACCTCATGCTAAATTTTGGCTTCTACAGCCTTAAAAGGCCGTAAGGGATGAAAGATATATATGGGAGCTATATCTAAATCTGGACCGATTTTGACGAAATTTTCCACACACATGAAGACGCCAATTAAAACATCGCGTGATTAATTTTGTACAGATAGGACCAAAATGGTGGCTGTTACAGCCTTAAAATCCCATATCGGATGAAAAAAATATATGGGAGCTATATCTAAATCTGAACCAATTTTTTTCAAAATATTGCGTTCGTCCCTGGGCCAAAGAAGTGACATGTGCAAAGTTTCATAACAATCGGACAATAAATGCGACCTGTACCTTGATCACAAGAATGCATGGACAGACAGACAGACGGACATAGCTAAATCGAATCAGCAATCATCTAAGCCGATCGGTGTATTTAACAATGGGTCTAGCTCTTTCCTTCTTAGCGTTGAAAACTAATCAACAAACTTATAATATCCTGTACTACAGTGGTGGTGTATTTCGAATGGCGAATTTCAGCTCAATATCTCAATTTTTAAGGCTTTTCCGAACCGATGGGCAGAAAGGTATTTTGGTGACTTTAAACGGACCGACTGTATGATTATGCCCCCATTTTATGGTGGTGGGTATAAAAACCCCAATTTTAACTAAAAACAAGTAAAAGCGTGCTAAGTTCGGCCAGGCCGAATCTTATATACTCTTCACCATGGATCGCATTTGTCGAGTTCTTTTCCGGGCATATTTTCTTATGTAGGTAAAATAGGATATAAGAAAACATTTGCTCTGCTATTAGAGCGATATCAAGATATGGTCCGGTTTGGACCACAATCAAATTATATGTTGGAGACCTGTGTAAAATGTCAGCCAATTCGAATAAGAATTGCGCCCTTTGGGGGCTCAAGAAGTAAAATAGAGAGATCAATTTATATGGGAGCTGTATCGGGCAATAGACCGATTCAGACCATAATAAACACGTATGTTGATGGTCATGAGGGGATCCGTCGTACAAAATTTCAGGCAAATTGGATAATAATTGCGACCTCTAGAGGCTCAAGAAGTCAAAATCCCAAATCGGTTTATATGACAGCTATATCAGGTTATGAACCGATATGAACCTTATTTGACACAGTTGTTGAAAGTAAGAATAAAATACGTCATGCAAAATTTCAGCCAAATCGGATAGGAATTGCGCCCTCTAGAAGCTCAAGAAGTCAAGTCTCCAGATCTGTTTATGTGACAGCTATATCAGGTTATGAACCGATTTCAACCATACTTGGCACAGTTGTAGGAAGTCATAATAAAACACGTCATGTTAAATTTGAGCCAAATCGGATAAGAATTGCGCACTCTAGAGGCTCAAGAAGTCAAGACCCAAGATCGGTTTATATGGCAGCTATATCAAAACATGGACCGATTTGGCCCATTTACAATACCAACCGACCTACACTAATAAGAAGTATTTGTGCAAAATTTCAAGCGGCTAGCTTTACTCCTTCGGGAGTTAGCGTGCTTTCGCAGACAGACGGACAGTCAAGATCCCAGATCGGTTTATACCAGCTTATGGACCAATTTCAACCATACTTAGCACAGTTGTTGGAAATTATAACAAAACATGCACAATTTCAGCCAAATCGGATAAGAACAGCGCCATCTAGTGGCTCACGAAATCAGGTGACGTGGTTAAGGGTGCAAAACGAAATAAAACACAAACAATTAACAAATTTATGAATATTTTTAATTTTGCTTCCTGACACGTCACTTATATTTTTTCGAATGAATCAAATTTTTTCTGTACAATGAAAAGAAAATGACAATCCAATGCCTACTCAATTTAACATATTTTTTAAAACTCAAAAGTGTTATATAAACTAACAAGGAAAATGAAAACTTAACCTACTTTGTTAAAAAATAAATAATTTAAACGATTGAGAATAATAAATGTGGATACACCACAATACCCCCTCCCTAGTGAAAACGAAATTTATACTCCAGGAGCAAATGATACTTTCTTTCCGGATCGTAATTTCATTGTTGACGTTCCTTGTGAATTGCTTGAAGTATCCGGAACTTGAATTGATTCTGATTCATTTAAGAGATAGGCAGGTTTGAGCCAGTCGATGGATACAACCTTTTCATCCTGGCCTCGTCTAATTTTGAATATCTTACTATTCCGCGAAATTACTTGAAATGGGCCTTCGTAGGGAGGTTGTAGAGGTTTTCGAACTGCATCATTTCTTACAAAAACATGTAAGCATTTCAGTAGATCCATGGGTACAAAAATTGTATGCTTCCCATGTCTTATTCCAGGAGTTGGTCTTATATTTTGCATATTATTATGAAATTCATCGATCCAATTGTCTGAATATTTGGAGTTGACGTTATCAAATATCTCACCAGAAAGTCTGAGGTTGGTACCAAAAACCATTTCAGCAGAAGAATAACCAATATCTTGAATAATTGCCGAGTGCAAGCCCATCATAACTACAAGAAGAATTTCTACCCAATTCTGCGACTTGTATGACTTGATAGCTGCCTTCATTGTTCTATGCCATCTTTCAATTTGGCCATTGCTTTGCGGATGGTAAGGTGTTGTATTTACTCCTAATAACCGCGAAAATTCTCGAAAAAGAGCAGATTCAAATTGTCTTCCCTGATCGGTGGTAATAGATGACGGAACTCCATATCGGGAAACCCAGCCTGGCAGAAATGCTGAAGCAACGGTTATTGCTGTTATGTCTGTCAACGGTATAGCCTCGGTCCATCGGATAAATCTGTCAATACAAGTGAGAACATACCTGAAATTTTGACATAGAGGTAGCGGACCAACCAAATCGATGCTGATATTTTTAAAACGTTCCGTTGGTAACTCAAAATTTCCAAGAGGACTCTTGAAGTGGCGATTAACCTTTGCCTTTCGACAGGATATACAACATTTGGTCCAAACATGCAGGTCCTTAGATATTGATGGCCAAACAAAACGAGTTTTAATCATGCTTGTTGTTGCTCGGATGCCTGGATGAGATATTCCATGTAGTGATTCAAAAAGAGGCTTGCAAAAATGTTTGGTTATATATGGTCGTATTGCTTTTGTTGATACATCACAATAAACTTCAACATTCGAGCCAGCGACAACCATTTTTTTCAAGACAAGAGATGTGTTAACTTTTAGTAATTGTTGTAATTCTGTGTCGGACTCTTGCGAACGAGCCAATTCGTTGTAATCTAAAGGTGATGGTAATGATACTGCATCCAATCGAGATAATGCGTCTGCAACTGTGTTATCTTTTCCGGAAATATGTCTTATGTCGACAGTATGCTGCCCTATGTAATCAAGGTGTCGCAGTTGCCGTGGGGATGCCTTCTCCGGTTTCTGTTTAAATGCATATATTAGGGGTTTGTGGTCTGTGCAAATAAAGAACTCTCTTCCTTCCAAAAAATATTAGAAGTGTTTCAGTGCTGAGTATGCTGCGAGAAGTTCTCTGTCATATGCACTATATTTCATTTGAGACGAGCTCAATTTCTTTGAGAAAAATGCTATGGGTCTCCACTCATCGCTAATAAATTGTAATTGTAAAACTCCACCCATTCCTGTATCCGATGCATCAATCCACAAAGATGTCGGAGCATTGAGTTTTGGATGAACAAGTAGAGCTGCATCAGCTAATGAGTTCTTGCATTCCTTGAAAGCTTCAAGTAAGTCCTCTGTCCATTGGATCTTTGCGTTCGTTCCCTTTTTATTCCCAGAACAGATTGCATGATTGCATATCATTCCTAAAAACCTTCGCAGCTCTTTTTCAGTTGCTTCTACGCGGGATGGCAGATGTTTGATACCATCTGAATTGACTACATATCCTAAAAATTTGACTTCTGCAACTCCGAGCACCGACTTGGAATAATTAATAGTAACACCAAACTCTCGAAATTTTGAAAATAATTTCCTGAGATGTTCCAAGTGCTCCTCTTTGTTGTTTGACGCAATGAGGATATCATCTATATAGGCGTAACAGAAATCCAAACCTTGTATGACCTCGTGTATAAAACGCTGAAAAGACTGAGCTGCATTACAAAGTCCAAAGCTCAATCGGGGAAACTCAAATAACCCAAATGGAGTTATAATTGCAGTCTTAGCAATGTCAGATTCTCCAACTGGTATTTGATGATATGCTTTAACAAGGTCCACTTTACTAAATATTTGCTTACCGCTCAACATGTGTCCAAAATCGTGTATGTGAGGAACAGGATAGCGGTCGGGAGTGGTAACAGCATTTAAACGGCGGTAGTCGCCACTCTCCATTTGACTTCGGGACTAAATGCAACGGACTTGCCCAGGAACTTTTCGAAGGACGACATATACCTTGTTGCAGCATCAAATCAAACTCACGCTTTACAATTTTGAGCTTCTCAGGGGACAATCTTCGTGCTTTTGCATGATAACATGCTTCACAGAATGCTTTGCTGGTGAAATACGATTGTCACTGCGTCAGTTCAGGAAATTGTAGAAGAAGCTTACAAAACTCTGAGTTTTTTGAAATTGATTTTACAGAATTTAAAGATCCAGAAGAAATAAGCTTTACTTTCTGATCTGGACGTATTATCTATCAGACGATTGTTCTTTACATCAACCAATAACGCAAAATGGCTAAGAAAATCAGCGCCAATTATTGGTCTGTTAACACTGGCAACTATAAAATTCCAGGTAAATTTTCGGTTGAGGCCAAGAGTTAAGGTAAGAGTTTTTATACCAAAGGGGACTCATTAGCTGCTATTAATTCAAGACTTGATGGATTTTGGCGTTTTTCAATTGAGATAGCCGGGAACACAGATACATCAGCACCAGTATCGATGAGAAACTCATATTTTAGGTTTGTATCACGAACAAAAAGGCGACATATCTGTTGGCAGTCCTCATCCGTAACTGATGATGAGGAGCCTTTTAGTTTTCCGGAGAAAAATTTAGCACAAATGAGCAGGGCTGGACACATTTGTTAGCACGATCACCAAACTTATAATGATACCAACAAAAAGGTTTATCACGTGACTTACTCTGTGACCTGCCTCTTGATTTTGAACGGCTTTTTTATTGATTTGCGAGTGCCTCGATCTTCTTGGCTATTTCTTAAATTTTGGCTGTAAAATCCCGAATTTGTGTCGACTCTGTCGGTTTTCTGGAGGATATAGCACTAACATCCCATGATTCCGCGGTTTCAGAAATCTTATCGGCCATAGCCGCCAAATTGCTTAAAGATTCACTGCTTACTGATAAAATTGCTTGAGTTTGGTTCGGAAGTCGTTGCATCCAGAGAGTTTTTAAAAGTTCATCCGAAACCTCACCAGAGGCTAAACAGATCATCTCACGAAGCAATGTTGATGGTTTTTTTATCGCCAAGTTCCATTTCACGCAACAAACGCTTCAACCGCTTCTCTTCCGAATCCATGAAACGCTCTTGGAGACTCTTCTTTAGCGTTTTATACATATTTGTTTCTGGTGGATTGAGAATAAGGTCGCTTACCTCCGAAAGAACGCTTGCGTCTATGGATCCAACAATTGTATGGAATTTGGTTGAATCGGATGTTATTCCAGATGTTATAAATTGGCTTTCGACCTGTTTGAACCATAATGTTGGATTGTTGCGCCAGAATGGTGGAATTTTCACTGAAACTCTTGAAACCTCCACAGGGCCTGTTGGTAGCGGGTCATCCATTATAGAGTTTGGCGAAATATTACCATGAGCCAATGGTGAATTCATTCCAGCAATGATTTCTTCAAAATGATTATCTAGGGCTCTGCTGGCGTTTCCGGTTGGCGAATGAAACATTGTCTTATGTGCTTTAACGTGTAGTCGGGGTCACCAATTGACGTGGTTAAGGGTGCAAAACGAAATAAAACACAAACAATTAACAAATTTATGAATATTTTTAATTTTGCTTCCTGACACGTCACTTATATTTTTTCGAATGAATCAAATTTTTCTGTACAATGAAAAGAAAATGACAATCCAATGCCTACTCAATTTAACATATTTTTTAAAACTCAAAAGTGTTATATAAACTAACAAGGAAAATGAAAACTTAACCTACTTTGTTAAAAAATAAATAATTTAAACGATTGAGAATAATAAATGTGGATACACCACACAGGTTTCGAGATCGGTTTATATAGCAGCTATATCAGGTTATGGACCAATTTGAACCATACTTAGCAAATTTACTGGAAGTCATAACAAAACACGTCATGTTAGGAATAGGAATTGCGCCCTCTAGAAGCTCAAGAAGTTAAGACCACAGATCGGTTTATATGACAGCTATATCAGGTTATAGACTAATTTGAACCATATTTGGCACAGTTTTTGGAAATTAGAACAAAACACGTCATGCACAATTCAGCCAAATCGGTTAAGAACAGCGCACTCTGGTGGCTCACGAAATCCGGTTTCGAGATCGGTTTATATGGCAGCTATATCAGGTTATGGACCAATTTGAACCATACTTAGCACAGTTGTAGGAAGTCATAATAAAACACGTCATGTTAAATTTAAGCCAAATCGGATAGGAATAGCGCCCTCTACAGGTTCATGAAGTCAATACCCCAGATCTGTTTATATGACAGCTATATCAGCTTATGGACCGATTTTAGCAATACTTAGCACAGCTGTTGGAAATTTTAACAAACACCTCATGCAAAATTTGGCCCAAATCGGATTAGAATTGCGCCATCTAGTGGATCTAGGAATCAAGATACAAGATCCGTTTATATGGTAGCTATATCGAACATGTACCGATATGACCCGTTTAAAATCCCAAGCGACTTAAACTTATAAGAAATATTTGTGCAAAATTTCTAGCGGCTAGATTTACTCCTTCGAAAGTTAGGGTTTTTCGACAGACAGACGGGCGGACGGAATGACGGATATCGACTTAAAATGTCATGACGATCAAGAATATATAGACTTAAGGGGATCTTACACAAATACTTCGAGGAGTTATAAACAGAATGACGAAATTAGTATGCCCCCAACTTATGATGGATCCTGGCGATACCATCAGAAAAAATACTCAGCGGTGGTTTTCCACTGCTAATGCTGGCAACTTCTCTCCAAAGAGGTGTCGCACTGCGGTACGCCGTTCAGACTCGACTATAAAAAGGAGGCCCCTTATCATTGAGCTTTAACTTGAATCGGACAACACTCATTGATATGTGAGAAGTTTTCCCCTGTTCCTTAGTGGAATGTTCATGCGCAAAATTTACATTTGCTTAACAAAACAAGTAAAAACGTGCTTAGTTCGTCCGAGTCGAATCTTGGGAACCCACCACCATGCTAAAAAGGTATACAAAATGAACTTAGTTGAATAGAATAGTTATATGTTTTGTACCAAATTTCTGCCAAATTTCTACAAAAGCTTCTAGGGGCTGTAGAAGGTTAATAAGGAGATTGGTTTACATAGGTTAGTTGGTTCATGTCTGGCACTGTGTCCCCAACTAAGTAACGGTGTCTGTTGGCCGCGGAAGCCGGGCAATGACTATGAGTCGGCTCATCATCTTCGCCACATATCCTACACATGCTATCACCGCACCGATTCTGCATAAGAGAGCTCGCAGTCCTATGTGTCCTGGTATGATGCTAAAAGGTATATTGACGTCCTTTTTACTTCCTTTCATTATTAGCATCATTTTCTCACGATCCGGTTCCCCCATTGGATTTTCGCCGTCCTACTGACTGTTACGCTGTTCCATGGTGTTGCATTGTTCGTCGACCACGTCCTTAACTTTGACTGCCTCGACCCGAAGGGCTTCGGTTAACCAAGTTTATTGATGACAGTCCTTTTGCCTTCACTGCCAAATTGTCTGCTCTTTCATTACCTCTTACTCCGCTATGAGCCGGCACCATAACTAGGCGGATCGTGCCATCCTCAGGGAAGGCTTTAATATCCTTCTTACACTGCAAGACTATTCGTGAACTTTCCGTTCTGGTTATAATTGCCCTGATGGCCAGTTTACTGTCCCTAAAGATATTCACACTCGACGTCTTCGTGTGAAAACCACGTCACCTCGCGCATTCTGTGATTACTCGGATCACCGCCTGCAGGACCATTTTATGGTCAAGCAGATCTCAGTCAGATTTGATCCATCCGAGTAACATGATCTTCCAGATGGCAGTACTAGGGTTCCGTCAATCAAATACTGTGACTCGGAAACCTCTTCTATTCCTTCCAGGTTTCCTGTCGTCGCCTCGATTATACCGCGATGGTATGACCTTTTCCTATTCTCTATTCATTTGCCTTAAATCTCGTAGCCGGAATGGCTGTCTCACACTCTATCTTTATGTCTATGAGTCGGATATCTAAAATAGTCTCCAGTGCTCTAGTGGGCTTGGTCCCCATCGCTCCGCCTATAACAAGACAACATTATCCTTCGACCTTGTCGGATATCGAAATCGTTCTATTGAGGTAACGGGGTGCGTCAAGTTGGACCTGCTTTCCTTTCCTTGTGAACAAGTAAATTTCGGTATTTTCTGGGTTAATATTAAGATCCCTATATCTACCCCAGTCGTATGCCATTTGCGAGTCCCCTTCGGCCCTACTGCATAGCTGGTATTATAACGTCGTCTTCGTAGCAGTATTTTGAAAGTCAGAACATAAGTCCTTGTGACAAATGTCAACCAAATCAGATGAAAATTGAGGCCTCTAAGTTCTAAAGAAGTCAAAACTGGGCATCGGTTTATATGGGCTATACCAAAATCTGGCCATGTCCGTCCGTCTGTCGAAATCACGATACAGGTCGATCGCGTAAAGCTAACCGCTTGAAATTTTGCACGGATCCTTAATATTGATGTAGGTCGTTGGGGATTGAAATATTGCATGTAGTGTTCTGTTATGACTTACTAAAACTACGCCAAGTATTTGATTTCTTTAGCCCCTGGAAGCCGCAATTTTTACCCCATTTGGCTGAAATCGACGGAGTACGGTCTAAATCGGACTATAACCTGATATAGCTCCCATATAAACCGATCTCCCGATTTGACTTCTTAACTCCTTACAAGTCGCAATTTTTGTCCGATTTGGCTGAAATTTGGCATGCGGTGTTCTGTTACGACTTTCAATAATTGCGCCTAATACGGTCCAAATCAGTCCACAACCTGATATAGCTCCCATATAAACCGATCTCCCGATTTGACTTCTTAACTCCTTACAAGCCCCAATTTTTGCCCGATATGGCTGAAATTTTGTATGTGGTGTTCTGTTACGACTTTCAACAACTGCGCCAATTGCGATCCAAATCAGTCTATAACCTGATATAGCTCGCATGTAAGCCGGTATCTCGATCATCCTTGTTCGGTTCCCAGAAGCTTTCATTTTTGCTGGTTTGACAGAAGTTTGGTATGTAGAATGAAATTATGCCCTTCAACTAAATTTATTTTGTAGACATTTTTAACAGAATCCATGGAGGTGGGTTCCCAAGATTCGACCCGGCCGAACTAAGCACGCTTTTACTTGTTATGTCTACGGTCGTTAAGACTCTATATCTTGGCCCTAATGGCCTAGACAAACCCCGACGAATGCCTCATGTTTATTTTTTCTAGTCCCACGTTATTCTTAGGGGAGTTTTCTCAAAAATGTGTTCCCATTGCAACAGGTCAGGCCTTTGATGGGAATCAAACCCCCGGCCCCCGCACTGGTAATTTGGCATGCTTCCATATGGGCTACTGAGTTGACCTTAGAAACAAGAAACAAACGCTTCAGACTCATTTTTATACCCACCATCATAGGATAGAGGGTAATTCAGTAATTCATTTAGTAAATCCGTTTGTAACAGATCGAAATGTCCATTTCGAACCCTACAAATCATATAAATCCTTGATCGTCGTAATATTATAAGACGAGACGACAGAATATATCCGTGTGTCTGACCGTCTGTTATAATCACGCTACAGTTGTCACAAATTGAGATATTGAGCTGAAATTGAACGGGCCAAGTGGGACCCTATTTGGATATAGCAGCCATATAAACCGATCTATCGATTAAGGGTCTTTAGCCCATAAAAGCTGCATTATGGGGTTGCCCAAAAAGTAATTGCGGATTTTTTAAAAGAAAGCAAATGCATTTTTAATAAAACTTAGAATGAACTTTAATCAAATATACTTTTTTTACACTTTTTTTCTAAAGCAAGCTAAAAGTAACAACTGATAACTGACAGAAGAAAGATTGCAATTACAGAGTCACAAGCTGTAAAAAAATTTGTCAACGCCGACTATATGACAACTCCGCCCAATAGTTACCCGATTTCTCTGAAAGAAGACACAATGAGTTGCCTTAGGCCTCCTGTAATCCGACCCGAATATGGTCTAGATAAAGCCATTTTTGCATATAGCAGCCATATAGACCGAGCTTACATTTAAAGTCTTAACCTTATAAAAAGCGGATTTATTGCCCATACATCGAAATCTACTAACGGGACTTAGCCGTAAATGCCCAAGGTCTTATGTATGCAGATATGCTCATTATTTTCAATGTGGATAAATAAAATCCTTATTGAATTTTAAACAACTGAGGCTGCGTCATTTCAACTCGTAATTATTTCCAAGAACCCTTAAGGTATCGTAGGGCAAGAGATTTAAATCCAAACAAGAACAACTTGCAACACTGATGTGGTTAGATATCTACCACAAGTAAGCGTGAGAAGTTGCCTTAGTTCTCTTTTCATACCCTTCACCATAGGATGGGTGTATACTAATTTCATAATTCCATTTGTAACATATCGGAATATTGACCTGAGACCCAACAAAGTATATTCTGGATTGCCTTGACATTCTTAGTCGATTTAGCCAAGTCCGTCCGTCTTCCTGTTTGCCAAAAGCTCGCTAACTTTCGAAGGATTAAAGCTAATTGCTTGAAATTTTCCACAAATACTTCTTATTAGTGTAGGTCGGCTGGGATTTAAAATGGATCATATCAGTCCATGTTTTTATATAGCCACCATAAAAGGCTGTCTCGGGTCTTGACTTTTTTAGCCTCTAGAGGGCATAACTACCACCCGATAATGCTAAAGTCTTGCTTTGAATTCTTACAACTGTATCAAGTAAGGTCCAAACTTGGAAGGAAGAGAAAAGGTTTCCGATCGGATAGCTGAGATGAACCTTGCGAGTGCGAGGCACTGCTGCCATCGGCACAGTCTTGGATTGCCGGAACCCTAGTATTGCCGTCTGGAAGATCATGTTACATGGATTTATCAAAGCTAGAGGAAAGAGTAGGCCTGGGGATTTGCATTGAGAACCCAGGGACTGAGATCTGTTTTAGACTGCCTGACTGCTGATAATACGGTCCTGCAGGCGGAGATCCGGGCGATCACGGAATGCGTGAAGTGTAGTGGTGCTAACGCGAGGACGTCGAGTGTGAACATTTTTACGGACAGTAAAATTGCCATAAGGGCAATAACAACCAGGAAGTTAAGGTCACGAACAGTCTTGAAGTGTAAGAAGAAGATTAACGCCTTCTCTGAGGGTGGCAAAGTCCGCATCGTTTGAGTGCCGGGCCATAACGGAGTAAGGGGAAATGAAAGAGCAGATGATCTGGCGGTGAAGTTCAGAGAATTACTTCCGATAAACTTGGTTAACCCGAAGCCTTTCGGGACGATGCAGTCCGAGATAAGGGAGTGGGCGACGAATGCGCATGCAACATTGTGGGACAGCGAAACGGTCGGTAGGACGGCACAAATCCTATGGGGGCATCCAGATTGTGAGAAGATGGAGGTCAGTATAGCTATTGGTATCATAACGGCACACATAGGACTTCGAGCTCACTTATGTAAAATCGGTGCGGCAAGTGATGGCATATGTAGGTCATGCGGCGAAGACGATGAGACGTTGGAGCATTTCCTTTGTCATTGCCCGGCTTTCGCGTCTAACAGATACCGGCACTTAGGTGGGGACACAATACCAGACATGAACCAACTTCGGGGAGTGGTATTGAAAACAATTAAGAATTTTGTAAGTAGCACGGAATTCCTAACGTAAAATTTTCTTTTTAGAGGATACTTTATAGTTTTTAGAGCACTCAACAAGCCGATTACTGGCTTAGGAGTATGTTCATAGTGGCATGGGGCGGATTAATATCTGCACCCGCTTTTCAACCTATCCTAAAATCCAAATCGATTCATTAATGGGTAAAGCTGGCTTATAAGCCGAACTGAGCAGAGGTTGGAATATCCGTCTATGACGCCGAACGCCTGGGTTCAAATTCCGGCTTTAACACCAGAAAAGCTTTCAGCGGTGGTTTTCCCCTTACTATTGCTTACTACTTTATGAGGTATCCGGCCATATTAAAACTTCTCTACCAAATGGTGTCGCTATGCGGCATCATTGAGCTTTAACTTTAATCGGACTTCACCCCTCAATATGAGAGAAGTATCCCCTGTTCCTTAATGGAATGTTTATGGGAGATTTGGTATAAGTATAAACCGATCTCAAACCTTGAACATCTGGAGGGAGCAATTCTTACCCGATTCGCCTGAAATTTTGCATAAAGTGTTTCGTTGCGACTTCCAATAACTGTGCTAAGAAAGGTCCAAATCGATTTATAACTTGATATAGCCGCCATATAAACCGATCTTGGATCTTGACTTCTTGAACCTCTAGAGGGCGCAATTAGTATCTGATTTGGCTGAAATTCTTCATGAAGTGTTTGGTTTTGATTTCCAAAAATTATGCCATGTATGGTCTAAATCGGTTTAAAACCTTATATAGCTAACATATAATCAAATCATCAGATTTGATTTATTGAGTCTCTAGAAGTCTCAGTAAAGTATGGGGCTCAAGAAGCAAAATCGGGAGATCGGTTTATATGGGAGCTGAATCAAGCTATTGATCGATTCAGACCATATTAGACAAGTATGATGAAAGTCATGAGAGAAGCCGTAGTACAAAATTTCTGCCAAATCGGATGAGAATTGTGCCCTTTAGAGGCTCAAGAAGTCAAGATCAAAGATCGATTTATATGGCAGCTATATCTGGTTATGTACTGATTTGAGCCATACATAGCACAGTTATTGGAAGTCATAACAAAACACCTCATGCAAAATTTCAGCCAAATCGGATTAGAATTCCGCGCTCTATTGGCTCAAGAAGTCTAGATCCAAGATCGGTTTATATGACAACTAGACCAGATTATGAACCGATTTGAATCATACTTAGCACAGTTGTTGGAAGGCCGAGACTTGCGCCCTCTAGAGGCTCAAGAAGTCAAGACCCAAGATCGGTTTATATGGCAGCTATATCAAAACATGGACCAACTTGAACCATACCTAACACAGTTGTTGGAAGTGATACCAAAACGCCACTTGCAAATTTTAAGTCAAATCGGACGAGATTTGCGCCCTCTAGAGGCTCAAGAAGTCAAGACCCACGATCGGTTTATATGGCAGCTATATCAAAACATGGACCGATTTGGCCCATTTACAATCCCAAGCGGCCTACACTAATAAAAAGTATTAATGCAAAATTTCAAGCGGCTAGCTTTACTCCTTCGAAAGTTTGCGTGATTTCGACAGACAGACGGACGGACATGGCTAGATCGACTTAAAATGATATAACGATCAAGAATATATATACTTTATGGGGTCTCAGACGCATATTTCGAGGTGTTACAAACAGAATGAAGAGATTAGTAAACACCCATCCTATGATGGAGGGTATAAAAAACTTCATTCCAAGAACGGGTCAAATGCTACCCATAGTGTAGGGTATATGAAATTCGACCCGGCCAAACTTAACGCGCTTTTACTTGTTTAAATTGTAGTTTACTTCAATATCTCAAAACATTCTAGTACTCACATTGGTGGCAATCGCGTTGTTACCCACTTTACTAACACAAAGAAAAACATCAAATTCATCCCGTAACGATAACACACTTAACAAAAAACACAAGCATTCACCACAAAGCTGACTCCTTGTTTGCAAAAAAAAACACTCACACACATGCAAACCCAAAGTCGACAAAAAAGATATTCAAAGTATTTTTTACAAAGCAGCAGTGGGTAACCCTATTATCCGCTTTGTGTTTAGGTGAATACGTTGAAATGTGCAATGCAATGGAATAAATGCTGTAAAGTTTTGTGCTAGAGCCAAAGCTTAAGCTGATGATATTCGAGCTGACAGGAAACTTACTTTACTGATGATTTTGTGCCATGAGTTGCTGCGGAATTTTACAATTGAATGCCGGTTGCCCACTGAATTGAAGGGCGAACCAGCTTCTGTTTTTGTTTAAGTTTGTTGCCTTGTGATGGTAAAGAAACTTTCATTGAAACAAGCGAAATGATTCCAGCATGGTGTATAAGGGAATACAATGTAAGATTTTCGTAAATTCGACAGGATCTCCTGAGAATTAATTTATTTGTTAGCAACAAACTGGAAGGTTGATTAAATATACAAAGCAAGAGCTATTTATGCCTTTTTGTTGCTTATTTTTGATATAAAAGATAGCAAGTAAGGAACAGTCATAAGAGAAACCTCGTTCCAAATTTCGAGAGGATCAGTTAACAAACCCTAAATTATTGCAGTCTAGGTGTATATCCATGCAAGGCAGAAGTAGTTCTTTTGATCAGGAGATACAAATTGCCTACAATGGCACCTGTCTCCTTATGGGGGAGAGAATGTTCCATTTACAGAAAGCGCAAAATACCCGAGTGTTTTGCTGGACATGAAATTAAACTTTAAATCGAACATTTTGGAAAAGACAAGAAAGGCCCTATACATCTACAAGAGAGCCATTGCCAAAAGTTGAGGGTTTAGACCGCGTGTCATGCACTGGGTATATACTGCAGTTGTCAAACCTATAATGCTGTATAGTGTTGTGGTCTGGTGGACGGTGCTTCAAATGTCCACCTACCGTTCAATACTCAAAAGGATCAAAAGGATGGCTTGTTTGTGCATCACAGCCGCACTGAGAACGACACCATCTGATGCACTGAATTTAATGCTACATCTTATACCTCGGACATTGTGGCTACACAAATTTCAGCGACCACTGCCGTGAGGTTAAGGGAGCTTTCTAATTGGTTATATGGCGGCTACGGACACTTTGTTACCCATGTTACAATGTCCGATGTTCCAGGCAGTGTGGATTTCTCCCTGCCTGTACCACTATTCCTGATAGAACCGATTGGAACTACGATATCCCTGGTAATAAAAGTTACATAGACTTCTATACGCATGGTTCCAAACCAGGCGACCAGGTGGGCTTTAGGGTGTACTCTGAAGATCTAGAACTGGTCATATCGAAAAGGTTACCCCACCACTGCAGTGTCTATCAAGCGGATAACCTTGCAATTAAGGAAGTGGTGGAATGGCTAAGATATAATGTCATGGATCCCATTTTTCAAGTTCTTTACATGACTTTTTCGAATATAAAAACACCAGTCATAAAAAAACACCACCTTCAAAATTTCAGACAAAAAGAGGCTCAAAAAGTCAAACTGGGAGATCGGTTTATATGGCAGCTATATCAGGTGATATACCGATTTAGACGGACATGGCTAGATCGACTTAAAATGTCATGACGATGAAGAATATGTACACTTTATGGGGTCTTAGACGTATATTTCGAGGTATTACAAACGGAATGACGAGTATACCCCCCATCCTATGGTGGAGGGTATAAAAACGGAACTCGACTGTCCCAGATCTTCCAACGAGGTGGCTGAACAGTTCAAAAATTCTCCTGTTCTGGGTGCCAGGCCACAGAGGTATCCCAGGGAAATGTAAAATGGACGAGCTTGCGAAACTAGGCACTACCCTACACATTCCAGGGATACTGGAATCCATGGGTGTGCCTCTAGCGACTTATAAGCTAAGTTTTCAAGATCAGGTCCAAAGGACACAAAGGGTGGGCTGAGAGCATTCCAAAACTATGTTGGCTAATCCAGACTTGAAGAAGTCCGCCTATTTGCTGTCATTGGGTAGAACAGACGTCTCTCCCATTGTGTCCGTCATGACAGGTCACTGTCTAATCGGAAAACATGCTGACAGACTGAAGGTTGCGTGTAACGACTTTTGCAGAAACTGTGTGGACATCGAAAAGGAAGAGAACACCTTCTGTGTGTGTGTCCCGCAATGGCAGCCCAAATGAATTCTACTTTAGGTTCTGATTTCTTCGAGAACCTGTCTGATTTAGCGGATGCGAACATTCGCAAGTTGCTGGGCTTTTGAAAGCGATCTGGATGGTTCAAAGGTAGGAACTAGAAGGCATCTTCCTTCTTCTGTTCCTGTGATACTACAATGGACTAAAACGTCAAAGTGAGTCTGATGGCAGACTGTCGACTAAACCTAACGTAAACTATTCTAGCACACTAATGTTGAAGATTCTGACTTTTAAATATCACTGCATCGCCAAACTCTGTTGAGTTTAAGAAAGCGGTTCTAGCCTTGTTAACGTTCGCGTACATCTGCTTCTGATCTTTCGCCCTTTGTTATTGTGCTGCCATGACATGGCCGTTTATAGTGCCCGGTGTCTGATTTTTTATTCCTATCCTCCTCAATTTGATCTTAGCTATGTCTATTTTAAGGCCTACATTGGCTGCGCTCTCATTCAAGCTTTTCAATTTCGGCCTTATGTGTTCAAAGCAATGCGCAAGGAGGCATATATCATTCGCGTAGTCAATGTATCCAAGGAAGTCGTTGATATCGCAGCAAATGCCATAGGGTACCACAGCATTTGTGTCTCTAAGACGGAATCAGACTGAAGGTTGCCAGTAACGACTTTTACCAAAGCTGTGAGGACGTCGATAAGAAGAGACTATAGAACATCTTCGGTGTGTGTGTCCCGCACTGTCAGTTAGAAGGAGTTCCACTTTAGGTTTCCATTTTTTAAGAACTTGTCCCATTTAGCGGATGTGAACGTTAGCAAGTTGTTAGGCTTTTCAAAGCGAACTGGATGGTTCAACGGAAGAAACTTGAAGGCATCTTTCTATACCTACCACCATACGATGGGGTATACTAATCTAGACTTTCCGTTTGTAATACCTCAAAATATTCGTCTAAGATCCCATAACGTATATATATTCCTAATCGTCTCGACGTTCTGAGTCGATCTAGCCATGTACGAGTAAAGCTAGCCGCTTGAAATTTTGTACAGATACTTAATATTGGTGTAGGTCATTGGAGATTGCCGATGGGCCTTATGGGTTAAGATTTAAATATAGCTCCCATATAAACCGATTTCCCGATTTGACTCATTGAGACCTTGCATGATGCAATTTTAGTCTGATTTGGCTAAAACTTTGCATATATTGTTCTGTTATGACTTCCAATAAGTGTGCCAAGTACGGTTGGAATCGGTCTATAACCTGATATAGCTCGCATATAAACTGATCTCCTGATTTGACTTCTTGAGCCCTTAAAAGCCGCAATTTTTGTCCGATTTGGCTGAAATGTTGCATGTAGTGTTTTGTTATGACTTTCAATAACTATGCTTAGTACGGTCATAATTGGTCTATAACCTGATATAGCTCCCATATAAACCGATCTCCCGATTTGACTTCTTGAGGCCTTACCAGCCGCTTTTTTTGTTCGATTTGGGTGAAATTTTGCTCGTTCCATTTTGATATCTGAAGGGAGGCGAACCCTCCCCCTTACCCTAATTTTCAGAAATGCCAGATCTCGTTGATGGGTGGTGCGATTTAAGCGAAATTTTTTACGATCTCAAATGTGGGACCAAGTATTTGGGCGGCCGCCTCACCCCCATAACACCACCCAAATAGGACGTATTTGCTGATCATTGCAATATGGGGCTCAAATAAGAGGTTTCTTTTATAGTATAACACGAATCTGAGATACATTTTCAGGGTCAAGTCACAGAGTGGCCGCCCCATCCCACAAAATACCCCCAAACCGGACATGTTTGCCGACTGTGGAAATATGGAGTTCAAATGAAAGGTATTTGGCAGTAGACCACGATTGTGATTTCAACATTCGGGACCAACTGTCCAAGGGACGTCTCACTCTAATAATAAATATTCAAAGGATAATTGTGTTTAATATAAAGTAAAAGAAGGCGCAGCGGAGCGGGCCCGGTTCAGCTAATTTTGTATACATTTTTAACAGAATCCATTGAGGTGGGTTCCCAAGATTCAGCCCGGTCCGAACTTAGCACGCTTTTACTTATGTCTACTGTTCCTGTCGTATCACAATGGACGAAATCGTCTAAGTGAGTTGGATGGCAGACTGACGCTTACACTTAATCTAGACTTAGACTTTGGACATCTAGACCCAGAATTGTCCAGATCCGACTATACTTGGATATTGCTGTTATATTTACCGATTCGCGATTTAATGCCTTGGGTGCATAAAATCCGTAATAATTGCCTGATTAAGCTCGTAATTATTCGGACCATACATTGCATGTTTGTTGAATGTCATAGCAGAGTACAATTAGACCAAGTAAGAGCGTGCTAAGTTCGGCTGGGCCGAATCTTATATACCCTCCACCATGGATCGTATTTGTGGAGTTATTTTCCCGGCATCTCTTCTTATGCAAAAAAAGGATAAAAGAAAAGATTTGCTCTGCTATTAGTGCGATATCAAGATATGGTCCTATTCGGACCACAACTAAATTATATGTTGAAGAGCTGTGTAAAAAGTCAGCTAATTTGAATTAGAATTGCGCCCTTGGGGGGCTCAAGAAGTAAAATAGAGCAATCGATTAATATGGGAGCTGTATCAGTCTATAGACCGATTCAGACCATAATAAACACGTATGTTGATGGTCATGAGAGGATCTGTCGTACAAAATTTCAGGCAAATCGAATAATAATTGCGAACTCTAGAGGCTCAAGAAGTCAAGATCCCAGATCGGTTTATATGACAGCTATATCAGGTTATGATCCGATTTGAACCTTATTTGGCACAGTTGTTTAAAGTAAGAATAAAATACGTTATGCAAAATTTCAGCCAAATCGGATAGGACGTGCGCCCTCAAGAATTGCGCCCTTTGGGGGGCTCAAGAAGTAAAATAGAGAGATCGATTAATATGCAAGCTGTATCAGTCTATAGACCGATTCAGACCATAACAAACAAGTATGTTGATGGTCATTTGAGGATCTGTCGTACAAAATGTCAGGCAAATCGGATAATAATTGCGACCTCTAGAGGCTCAAGATGGCAAGATCCCAGATCGGTTTATATGACAGCTATATCAGGTTATGGACCGATTTGAACCTTATTTCACACAGTTGTTGAAAGTAATAATAAAATACGTCATGTAAACTTTCAGCCAAATCGGGCTATATGTCAAAATGCGTATTTTTAAAATTTCCACCATGTTTTCCGTCTGTCGAAAACACGATAACAGTTGAAACAAGTAAAAGCGTGCTAAGTTAAGCCGCGCCGAATTTTATATACCCTCCACCATGGATTGCATTTGTCCAGTTCTTTTCCCGGCATCTCTTCTTAGGCAAAAAAAGGATAAATGGAAAAATTTGCTCTGCTATTAGAGCGATATAAAGATATGGTCCGGTTCGGACCACAATTAAATTATATGTTGGAGACCTGTGTAAAATGTCAGCCAATTCGAAGAAGAATTGCACCCTTTAGGGACTCAAGAAGTAAAATAGAGAGATCGATTTATATGGGAGCTCTATCAGGCTATAGACGGATTCAGACCATAATAAACACATATGTTGATGGTCGTGAGAGGATCCGTCGTACAAAATTTCAGGCAATTCGGATAATAATTGCAACCTCTAGAGGCCCAAGAAGTCAAAATCTCAGATCGGTTTATATGGCAGCTATATCAGGTTATGAACCGATTTGACACAGTGGTTGAAAGTCATAATAAAATACGCCATACAAAATTTCTGCCAAATCGGATAGGAATTGCGCATTCTAGAAGCTCAAGAAGTCAAGTCCCCAGAGCGGTTTATATGGCAGCTACATCGGGTTATGGACCGAATTGAACCATACTTGGCACAGTTCTTGGATATCATAACAAAACACTACGTGCAAAATTTCATTCCAATCGGATAAAAAATTCATTCCAATCGGATAAAAATTACGCCCTCTAGAGGCTCAAGAAGTCAAGACCCAAGATCGGTTTATATGGCAGCTATATCGAAACATGGACCGATATGGCACATTTACAATCTCAACCGACCTACACTAATAAAAAGTATTTGTGCAAAATTTCAAGCGGCTAGCTTTACTCCTTCGTTAGCGTGCTTTCGACAGACAGACGGACGGACATGGCTAGATCGACTTGAAATGACATGACGATCAAGAATATATATACTTTATGGGTTCTCAGACGAATATTTCGAGTTGTTATAAACAGAATGACGAATTTAGTATACCCCTATTCTGTGGTGGAGGGTATAAAAATAGGCCAATTTTCCAACTACAAATGCATTTTACAACTGATCATAAACAAACGCCGCTTTTAATAAGTTCAACTTGGTGTTGGTCGAGTACCTTAACTAATCGCCCACCAGAATTCCCTCAAATATTCCTCTCTGCCTTGTTATTGCTTCTCGAGAATTTTATAAATTTAACTTCAATCAAACGTAGTTGTAGTACATCTATGATGCATGTATTCATATTTACCTTAGTGTTACTAGCAACGTACGAATGCGCGTATGATGATATAAGCATTTCAAAGTGGATTATGTTAACAAAGCTTCAAAACAATCTGCATTTAAAAAAGAGAAAAAGCCAAAGAAAGTGGGAATAAATTACGAAAAAACTGGCAGAGGGTAAAACGTTAGCAGCCATCTCTCGCTACTAAAAGAGCTGCACTACTGCAGCATAAATGGCAAATGGAAGCAAAAAAAACACTCGTGAACCTCTGTTAGCGCCGGATTGAATGGCATCAGCGTAAGGACAATTTCCACCAAGTTGAGCACAAAGCGCGAACACAGACCTTAAAAGGATCAACGACAGTAGCAATAATGCAATGGTGCTTCATGTTTTAATTCAATGTTTAAACATGAATCTGTCTTAGATTCGAATGCAGATGAATGAGCATTAGGGTGTAGTGAAAATGGAAATTACAACTACAATTTGGAAAATAGCAACTCCCTAAAATCCCTAGAGATCCGATTTAAAGGAACATTGAATATCCACATACATTCGCATTTATAACTTTCGAAAATGCTGTTGCAACCCTATAGCCACTCCAATGCTTCGGATATGGTAAACAGCATGTATGCAAGTGCATTTTCACGATATTGTTCTAATATCCTCCGCTGTAAAAGTGAAACAAAGGAGGGGAAGCACGCAAAAATAGCAACTCATATGGTCTTTTGGATGGCTGATATGCCTTCAAGCTCTGTGTGAACTGGTATCAGCACTCTTACCTGCCCTCTTCATCGCCCTCTTGCATTACCACTCTTAATGCATTCAAGTGAACTTTAATACAGGAAAAATAAATGGGGGTCTTGTGTATCGCTTTAAATGAAGATAATCATAAAATGACAACGACACTCCGCCGCTAGGATCCTGCTCCAGTTGCCTTCGTTTACAGGTGGTAACACATACAGACGCGATTGCATTCAATATGAGCAAGCACACAAGCAAGCAAATTGCTACAACACAGCCGTTTACAAAAGCATTCTCTTCAATTGTCGTTAAAAACTATGCTTAAAAAAGATAATTGCACTGGTTGCCATTGACATTCGTGGGCGGTTGTGGGCAGGAGCAAGTTTCCATGTGTAACCTCTAGCATCTGCTTATGTAGTTATAGTTTCAATCATATTCGTCCCCTATTTTACTCGCATATTTATGGCACACAGTGCAATTAAACTATGCAATCAAACAAACTTTTTATACCCACCACCGAAGGATGGGGGTATATTCATTTTGTCATTCCGTTTGTAACACATCGAAATATATATTTCCGACCTTATAAGGTATATATATTCTTGATCAGCGTAAAAATCTAAGACAATCTAGACATGTCCGTCCGTCTGTCTGTTGAAATCACGCTACAGTCTTTAAAAATAGAGATATTGAGCTGAAACTTTGCACAGGTTATTTTTTTGTACATAAGCGGGTTAAGTTCGAAGATGGGCTATATCGGACTATATCTTGATATAGCCCCGATCCGCCGATTAAGGGTCTTAGGCCCATAAAGCCACATTTATTATCCGATTTTGATGAAATTTGGGACAGTGAGTTGTGTTAGGCCCTTCGACATCCTTCGTCAATTTGGCCCAGATCGGTCCAGATTTGTATATAGCTACCATATAGACCGATCCTCCGATTTAGGATCTTAGGCCCATAACAGCCACATTTATTATTCGATTTTGCTGAATTTGGGACAGTGAGTTGTGTTAGGCCCTTCGATATCCTTCGTTAATTTGGCCTATATCGTTCCATATTTGGTTATAGCTGCCATATAGACCGATCCTCTGATTTAGGATCCTAGGCCCATAAAAGCCACATTTATTACCCATCTTTGCTGAAATTTGGGACAGTGAGTTGTGTTAGGCCCTTCCACATCTTTATTTAATTTGGCCCAGATCGGTCCAGAGTTGGATGTAGCTACCATATAGACTGATCCTCCGATTTAGGGTCTTAGGCCCATAAAAGCCTCATATATTATCCGATTTTGCTGAAATTTGGGACAGGCCCTTCCACATCTTTCTTTAATTTGGCCCAGATCGGTCCAGAGTTGGATGTAGCTACCCTATAGACTGATCCTCCGATTTAGGGTCTTAGGCCCATAAAAGCCACATTTATTATCCAATTTTGCTGAAATTTGGGACAGTGAGTTGTCTTAGGCCCATATTTTTTCAATTTGGCCCAGATCGGTTCAGATTAGGATATAGCTGCCATAAAGACCGATTTATCGATTTAAGGTTTTGGGCCCATAAAAGGCGCATTTGTTGTCCGATATCACCGAAATTCGGGACAGTGTGTTAAGGTAAGCCCCTTGACATACTCCTGTAATATGGCACAGATCGGTCCAGATTTGGATATAGCTGCCATAAAGATTGATCTCTGGATTTAAGGTTTTGCGGCCTTAAAAGGCGCATTTATTGTCCGATGTCGCTGAAATTTGAGACAGTGAGTTTAGTTTGCCTCCTTGACGCCCTTCTTCAATTTGGCTAAGATCGCTGCATATTTGAATATAGCTGCAATAGAGACCGATCTCTCGATTTAAGGTTTTGGCTCCATAAAAGGCGCATTTATTGTCCGATTTCGCCGAAATTTGAGACAGTTAGTTGTGTTAGCCCTTCGACATTTTTCTGCAACTAGCCCTTCGACATTTTTCTGCCAAAATCTGTCCAGATTTGGATATAGCTGCCATGTAGACCGATATCTCGATTTTAAGGCGCATTTATAATCCAATTTTACTGAAACTTGGCACAGTGACATATATTAGGATTTTCGACATCCGATAGGCATGCAATATTCACCGGATTTTGATAATACGTGGGTTGAATATATATCAGAGGTGGTGGGTATCCAAAGTTCTTCCCGGCCGAACTTAACTCCTTTCTACTTGTTTTTTATTAATGTTAGCTAATCTTCTGCTTGTGTTTGTAGATCTCTTATTTCCGCACAGAAAATTAAATTTTTATTTTAATTGAAAATAAAAATACATTCTATTAAAAATTTAATTGAATCAATTGTGCCTCTCAACTTAATCTGAATTTCTTTCTGATTAAAATATAATGACAATTTTTTCCAATTTCAATAAAACAATTTATTGAAACTATCAATCAATTGTTTCATATCTTTTTTCGTGTTTAAAACAGTTTTTTTTTTTTTTTTTATAAATAGCTTGCTATGAGCTTCAGACCCTTAACCGGCATATCGGTCTATATGACAGCTATATCTAAATACAGTCCTATTTTTACCATATGTGATTCGAATGGCGGGTGGCCTAAAACTACTCACTGTTTCAAATTTCAGCGAAATTGGGCAATAAATAAAGCTTTTATGGGCTTCAGACTCTTTATCGGCAGATCGGTCTATATGGCAACTATATCTAAATATAGTCCGATCTGAACCATATTTGGGTCAGATGTCGGGAGGCCTAAAACTACTCACTGTTTCAAACTTCAGCGAAATCGGTTAAAACATAAAGCTTTTATGGGCTTCAGACCCTTTATCGGGAGATCGGTCTATATGGCAGCTATATCTAAATATAGTCCGATTTGAACCATTTTTTTGTCAGATGTTGGTAGGCCTAAAAATGCGCACTATTCCAAATTTCAATCGGAAATCGGATTAAAAATAAAGCTTATATGGGCTTCAGATCCTTTAGCGGCAGATTGGTCTATGTGACAGCTATATCTGAATATTTTCCGAACTGAACCATATTCGTGTCAGACGAAAGAGGCCTAAAACTACTCACTTTTAAAAATTTTAGTAAAATCGGATGAAAAATGGATTTTTTATTGGCATTAGTCCCTTTATCGGAAAATCGGTCTATATAGCAGCTATATCCAAATAAGGTCCGATTTGGCCCGTTCAAGAACTTAACCAGCGTACATCAAAAAGACGTATCTGTGCCAAATTTCAGCTCAATATCTCAACTTTTAAAGCCTGTGGAGTGATTATAACAGACGTACGGATAGACGGACAGACGGACAGACACACTGACATCGTTAAATCGTCTCGGAATTTTACGACGATCCGAAATATATATGGTCGGAAATTGATATTTCGATGTGTTGCAAACGGAATGACTAAATGAATATACCCCCTATCCTACGGTGGTGGGTATATCAAGTAAAAGCGTGCTAATTTCGGTCTGGTCGAATATTATATATACTTCACCATGGATCGCAGTTGTCAAGTCTGTGCCCGGTACCTCTTTTAACCCAAAAACAAAGGATAACGGAAACAAATTAATATGCTATTGGATGGTAATGGACTGATTCAGGTCATATTTGATTTAAATTTTGGAGACCATAGTAGAAGTCATTGTGCCAAATTTCAGGCAAATCGGATATGAATTGCACCCTATAGGGTCTTTAGAAGGAAAATCGGAAGATCGGTTTATATGGGAGCTATATCAGGTTATTTATTGGCCAAGTAGCCAGTATGTTGGTCGTAGAAGAAGTAGCACAGTGGGATAGAACCGAAAAAAAACTAGCAAAAAATATACCGTGTGAGAACGAATAGAATCACCTCTGGTTAGAGATGTAGTGTATGCGAGATCTTGGCCCTAGGTTAATCACATCGGTATTTCGAAAATTTGTTGGGCCTGCCAAATCTTCGTTTGTGGTCCGATTTACAAAAAAAAAGATCTGATAGAAAAACAAATAAAGATATCTTAATAATTCTTTTGGAATTTTTCAGATAAGGCGTCCTAATAAACCTAAAAATAAATGCTGTTCGATTAGTTTTGCAAAAACCCAATATACCCCTTTCGGACAAAGATGGTTTCAAAATAGGCATATTTTAGTAAATTTGAAAACGAAAATTCAAATTGGAAAATTCTACGAAAACAACGAATGAAGGTATCTTAATATTTCTTTTTTAATTTTGAAGATAAATGGGTGCTTAAGTACCAAAAATAAACTCTGCCTGAATTTTTTAACAAAAATCTTCAAAATACACCTTTTGGGAAAAGATGGTTTCAAAATCGGTAATTTTGCTGTGGAGGCTACAAATATTGTAAGGTGCAGCAAATTTTTTACATGGATTAGAGAACATGTGGAAAAACGATCTAAGTTCGGCCGGCCGAATCTTGGGAATCCACCACCTTGGGTTCTGCTAAAAATTTATACAAAATAAATTAAGTTGTAGAGTATAATTTATTCTTCATACTAAACTTCTGTCAAACCAGCAAAAATTAAAGATTATAGGAACCGAACAAGGACGATCGAGAGACCGAGAGAGAGTTTTCATGGGAGCCATACCAGTTTATAGACTGATTTTGGCCGTACTTGGTACGGTTGTTGGAAGTCATAACAAAACACTACATGCAAAGTTTCAGCCAAATCGGACGAAAATTGTGGCTTCCAGAAGCTCAAGAAGACAAATCGTGAGATCGGTTTATATGGGAGCTATATCAGAATATAGACCGATTTGAACCGTAGTTGACACAAATGTTGGAAATCACAACGGAACGTGCAAAATTTCAGCCAAATCGGATGAAAATTGCGGCTACCAGGGGCTCAAGAAATCAAATCTGGAGATCGGTTTATATGGGAGTTATATCTAAATCTGAATGGCCCATTTGCAATCCCCAACGGTCTACATTGATACTAAGTTTCTATGCAAAATTTCAAGCGCTTGCTAGATCGATTCAGAGCGACGAGGAGATCAGCAAAAATATACTTTATGGTGTCTTAGACAAATATTTCGAAATGACTAGATTAGTATACCCCCATCCTATGGTGGTAAGTATAAAAATTAATTTTTTCACATTTTTTTATTTCCAAACTGTATAACTTTTAACTGAATAGTCATACGTGGAAACTTTTCGCGGCAATGTCTTTGTTTGCCACGAATCCAAATCAAGCGCAACAAGTAAAAAGGCGTTAAGTTCGGCCGGGCCGAACTTTGGATACTCACCACCTCGGGTATATATGTAAACCACCTTTCATGAAAAATGCATAATTTATGCTCCTATTGATACTGTATCGAAATATTGTCCGATTTGGAACAAATTCGGCACGAACATTGAATGATCTAACAAGTCCAATTTTGTAGAACAAAATATTGGTCTCTTTGGTAGCTATATCCAAATATAGACCGATCTGAATCATATACAACACAGATGTCGAAAAGCCTAACATAAGTCACTGTGTCAAATTTCAGCGAAATCGGATTATAAATGTGCTTTTTATGGGGCCAAGACTTTAAATCAAGAGATCGGTCTATATGGCGCTATATCCAAATCTGATCCGATCTGGGCCAAATTCAGAATGGATGTCAAAGGGCCTAACACAACTCTCTGTCCCAAATTTCGACGAAGTAGGACAATAAATGTGTCTTTTATGGGTCAGAGACCTTAAATCGAGGTCTATATGGCCGATCTGAGCCAAATTGCAAAAAGATGTCGAAGAGCCTAACACAACTCACTGTCCCAAATTTCGGCGGCAATGGACAATAAGTGCGCCTTTTATGGCCCCAAGAAGTTAAATCGTCTATATGGCAGCTATATCCAAATCTAGACCGATCTGGGCCAAATTGCATAAAGATGTGGAGGAGCCTTACACCACTCACTGTCCCAATTGTCGGCTCGGATAATAATTGCGCCTTTTATGGGCCCAAGACCTTGAATAGTTGGTCTATATGGCAGCTATAAAAATTAAAACTCGTATTCCCCGAAACCAGTTGAGATATTGCATAGTGTATATACAAACCAGTAAAGATGGGCAAAAATCGGGCGGTGCCGACTGTATAATACCCTACACCTACCCTATAAGTACAATGTGGTACCTATATCAATTCTGAACCAATTTTGATGGATCTCGGCGAGCAAATATGTTCAAATTGTAAAGACTACGGTTGACAAATGACAATATTATGGCAAATTACCCAAAATCTGATGAACGTATATATGGGAGCTATATCTAATTTTGAACCGATTCCGAGCAAATTTCTCAGATAATGTGGTACTCGTCGAGGAAAGCGTTGTGTAAAATTTTGGCAAGATTGGTCAAACAACGCGCTTGCAGTGGCTCTTGGGGTGAAAATCTGGCGATATGCATATATGACAGCTATGTCTAAATCTGGGCCGATTTCTATGAAATTCACCAGCAATATTGAGAGCCATAAGAAAGTCTTTCCTGCAAAATTTCGACAGAATTAGATAACAAAAGATCACGTTTTTGCAATATTTCTCAAAATCGGACGAGCATATATATGAGAGCTACATCTAAATCTGAACCGATTCCCATTCAAATGACGATAGTCGTAAAAAAATCCTTTCTGCCAAATTTCGAGAGTATCGGTTAACAAATGACCATCTTATTGCTGTATTACTGCAAATCGGACGAACATATATATGGAAGCTTTATTCAGATCTGAACCGAAAAACATGCCTGTACCAAATTTGAAGACGATCGGATGAAAACTGCGACTTGTACTTTGTACACAAATTAACATGGACAGACAGACGGACATAGCTAAATCGAATCAGAAAGTGAGTGAGTCGATCGGTATACTTATCAATGGGTCTATCTCTCTACCTTTTGGGTGTTACAAACAAATTCACTAAGTTATAACACCCTGTACTACAGTAGTGGTGTAGGGTATAATTTGGAAATAGATTCACAAACTTTGGCAGCCCCAACAAAAGGCGATCAAACATCAGCTTTAACCGTTTTAAAATTCAAAGAGATATCTCTACCCATTCTCACTTGGCATATTTTTTGCTAGCTTTTTCGGATCTATGCCACAATAAGTATGGTCTTAATCGGTTCATAACCTGATATAGCTGCCATATAACCCGATCTCCTAATTTGACGTCCTGCGACAATTTGCCTGAAATTATGGAAGTAGTATTTTTCTATGTCTTCCAACAGAGATGACAAGCATAGTCAATATCGGTCAATACCGGTCAATAACTTGATATAGCTTTTATATATCTGGAAAAGTCATTCAAAGAACTTGTCACATGCGATTCATGGTGGATATGGTATAAAAGATTCGACCCGGTCGAACTTACGCGCTTTTAATTGTTTAAGTTTAGACATGCTCCAATAAGGTTCGTTATCAAAAACCTACTAAATCTCAGCAAAGTAGTCAGGAAACAAATAGCAGTTTCAACCGATGTAGTGCGTCTAGTTAATGAAAAATTGTTGTCAACGATTGGTGAGATCATTTAATGGCCACTGATGAGACTATTAAACGGGCTTCGAAAGAACCGTTGGAAGAAAGAAATGGTATATTCACTCCACATCCCCAAAAGATGCTCTGACGCATTCGAAGAAAGAAACACTCCTTGGTACAAAATTATCCTGGAAAAAAAACAGACAAAAGTTGACTAAGCGCTAGGTGGAGCTTGGGCTTTTTACGACAAAGTGGAATGTTCAGTAGGACAATTAGCCCAAGAATGATCAAGAACTAATACTGACATATATATAAGACAGTGGTATGACTGAGGGCTGTAGATAGGAAGTATTGTCTTTGGGAGAGAAAAGTAGAAAAAAGTGAACGCGTGCTAAGTTCGACTGGACCAAATCTTGTATACCCTCCATCATTGATCTCGTTTGTCACGTTCTTAGCACGGTTGCTTCTTACACGCAGAAGCTTAACAAAGACAATGGGAGGTCATAACAAGAAATACCCATGGATTTTTCTTATGCTTGGATAAGAAATCGGCTTAGAATTGGGATCGGTTTATATGGGAGCTACATTAGGTAATGAATGGTTTCATGCTAAGCATGGAGGCCATAAGAAACTCTTCGTGCAAAATATCAGCCAAATCTCTTAACAATTGCGCAATCAAGAGGCTCAAAGAGTTTATTCGGAAGATATGGGCGCTACATCAGTTTTTCGACCGATTAAAACCATACTAAAGATAACTGTTGGATATCATAAAATCATCATGCCAAATCGGATAAGAATTGGACCCTTTAGAGGGTCAAGAAGTTTAATTGGGAGTTCGGTTTATATGGGAGCTAAAAAATCGATCTAAACATAGACCGATGTGGACCATTTACAATTCCAACTGACCTACAAAAATAAGAAGTATTAGGCAAATGGGCAAACGGACGGACATGACTAGATCGACTTAAAATTTCATGACGATCAACAATATATATAGCTTATGAGGCTTTAGACGAAAATTATGAGGTGTTACAAACGGAATAACGAAATGAGTATATCCCCATTCTATGGTGGATGGTTAAAAAGGTCAAAAATGTAGGTCTTAAAGATTACAAGAAATTTGATTCATAGAATTCAATCTTACCATTTTTTTTCTTTTTTTTTTTTTTTTTGAGGAGGCCACCGCGGCGCAGACGCGAAACACCTGGGTTCAAATCCCGGCGTGAACATCAGAAAAATTTTCAACGTTGGTTTTCTTCTAACTAATGCTGGCTACATTTGTGTGGTATCCCCTTTCTTTCTTTAATTGGCTATGACAAAATATTTGTTCCACTAGCCGAACATAGAATAGCGTTCCAAGCGCCTCGCTCTTCTGCCCTCTTTCCACCACCGTGTTTGCCTTCAAAAGACTTCTTTGCTGGAGCTTCTTCATCCATTCTGACAACATGACCTAGCCAACGCAGCCGTTGTATTTTGATGCGTGCAAGTATGCTATCGTCGTCATACAGCTCGTGGTTCATACGTCGCCTATATTCTCCATTAACGCTCTCAAATACTCCAAGCACTGCCTCGTCTGTTTTCACAAGTACCCATGCTTCAGAACCATATAACAGCACGGGTAGTATCAGTGTCTTGTATAGTGTAATCTTCGTCTGTCGAGAGGTGGCCTTGTTTCTAAACTGCTTACTTAGTCCAAAGTAGCATCTGTTTGCCAATATTATTTTTCGCTTAATCGCAAAACTGGTGTAATTTGTTTCGGTTACGGCGGTGCCCAGACAGATAAAGTTACTGACAAGTTCTAAGGACATCAAACACATGATTGTCTCTTGTGTGGAAATCGATGCTGTGTTGGTGTATTCATATGAAAACCACTTCTGGGAATTAATGGTTATGGAATCAATAGCTGAATACAAAGAATTGAGGTTGGTCACGGTGTAACATTACTGTTTGTTATATCGAAAAAATTATATTAATATTCTTTCATTATTTTTTTTTTTTTTTGGTTCATTAGGGTGTGGAATAATCAGTAACAGTTTTGTACTAAATCCAAAAACGGTCCAGTCCTAAAACGCACAACATATTGGTATTAAAACTAATACCAGTTCGGTAATAAGGCTAGTACCAAACGGTACTAATTATTTTATGTTTCATCCATACCATCCGGTATTGTTTTTGTACCGTACGGTATTGCTTTACTGTATGATACTGAAATGAGCTCGTTTGGTATCAACTTTTCTCTGGGTGTAAAATTTTAGTGAAATCTGATAAAAAAATACGCCTTTTATTATTTCAAGATCTATAGTCGGAAGATCGGGCAATATGGCAGCTATATCTAAACCTGGTCTTGTTTAGAAAATATTTCGTAGGATTTTCAGGGAATGTTTTACAAATTGTTGCACCAGTATTTTTCGGTCTCTGTAGGGCTATATCAAGGTATTGTCCAATATAGCCCATCTTCGATCCTAACCTTGCTAGGGTAAAAAAAAAATATTTGTGCGAAGATTCAGCTCAATATATTATCTCTTAAACACTGTAGCTTAACTACTACAAGCAGACGTACAGACATGGCCAGATCGTTTTAGAATTTCATGACGAACAAGGATATGTATACTTTGTAGGGTCGAAAATATGTATATCGATATTTTACAAAGGGAATGATTAAATGACAGTAGTCCCGTCCTTCGGTGTTGGGTATAAATAGAAGTAATTTTGTCGAAAACTACGATTAATCCAAAATGGGCAGGTCAATAAGTTAAATTGAAGATGATGCGATTGTCTAGTTAGGAGAATAAAAGAAGAGGGGACTACCCTCTGTACTCGTTTTTGATCTAAAATCGAGGGCCTACACTTTTCTTCCCCTCTACTTTAATTGCTCTAACTAGACGATCGCAACATCTTCAATTTAACTTATTGACCTACCCATTTGACATAACCTAAACCACAGTGTAACATTTTGTAGGTGTATGCTGCAGTACATGTTAAAGAGGTTATGCAAGGCACACAATGGGTGTTCAGTTACACCGTATCAAAATGCCATAACGGGTTCTTATGCTGTCGGAATTCAATTTTAACAATTAAAACTGCAGATAATGTGGCTATAACAGTCACATTCACATTCCTGCGAACTCTTATTCATGCATTCAGTCACTTCTCAGCCACTCAGATAGACAAACACAGGAACGAAGGACGTACATCTAGGACGTACTTCTCGGTTGTCATTGGCTTGCAGTTCTTCAATTGTTCCGTTGAGTTAAGCTGCGTTGACTGAAATCGACATTTATGCAGTCATAACAACATTCGTTAAATAACACTTAAGTTAACCAATTGAATTTTATTATAAAACCACTTGAGCACTGAGTAACCAGGCGCCAACGGATGCCATCTCAACAGCACAACCGTGTTTGGAGCTTAAAGCCCCACAAGGATAATTGCCACCCCAAACAGTATAATCAGCAATAACAGGCAATTAAGATTGTTCCACAAACATTGATGGAATTTAAATGAAACGAGGAGTTGAGTTTGTGCTTCGTTGGCGCTTGTGTAAGCAGATGTAAATAAACACGACTTCAAGTTCTTTGATAACATGCCGTAATGGTCCAAGTAATTAAAATTTTGTGTGATAAGTGTTGTTAATTAGTTCGCCTTTATTGTCCACGCAACAAAAACAGGTGACAATTATCACCGATTGCAATATGTAGTTGTGGACATTCAATTGGCCATGTTTTGGAAGGCCGTAGTTGTCTTCATCTCGCCATTGTATTCGAATATCATCTTCTGATTGGGTCCTTTAGATGCTTACGGAAGATCGGTTTATACAGCACCTATATAATGTTTTAAACCAATTTAAATCCATGTAGAAGTTGTAACAAAATATTCACCAGAAGGGATAACAACTCTAGGTTGTTAAAAATCAAATTGAGAAATCGATTCCTATTAGAGTTATATATAATGGATTTTGAAAACTGTTACAGAAATCTTCGTGACAAATTTAGCTAAAACCGGTCCATAGCCAATCCCTACCGACCTACCTATCTATCGGACAGCTGTTATTGAGGTAAGAGTACCTCCCAGGATAATGGAATATTGGTAGGCAACGTCTTTCTGTCTGGCAAAAGCAAGCTATCAAGTCGTTCGAAATTTGGTACAGCTACCACATACAAAATTCGAACTCAATCAATTTGCCAAATTTTGTCCGAAATCGGTATATGATCTGGTATATGATTCCACAAATTGAGGTTTCCCGATTTGACTTCTAGAGCCCCAAGAAGACACAATTCTTATAAAATTTATCTGAAATTAAGCACAATGACTTTCGTTATGAACTTCAACATGCCTGGCAAGTAGGGTCCAAATCTCCTAATGAGCGTATAGTATGCTGTGTGGTACGATTTTGATAATCGCAAACTTGGGAGATTATGTAGTCAGAAGGCATGCGTCAGGGGAACGCCTTAAGGAGGAATACTTCTGCCGATTTTCTGAAACCCTTTGATAAATGAAGTCCTATTTGATCTTAACTGGGATGGCATGAAATTAGTTGCAAGTTTCTGTGCAGCGATCACCGAAATCATAAAAAGGTCGTGAGTAGATTGTCTAGATGACTAACGTGGAAAGGGTTGACAACGAACACAAGGAAGATTGTACCTTAGAAGCATATATAAGATGTTGTATTTTAGGCACCCATCTCTGGATGGTATCACTCAGTTGTCAAGGAAGGTGATAAAGAAGCCAAAATGGTTTTTGCTCTTTCTACTCCTGTAGGGGGATGTTCGATGAGAAGTTGAAAGTTAAGCAAAAATATGATTTACCAGTGCTGTCATGGGCCACTGATGTGGTGTATGTCCTTGGATAGGGCGACACGTACGAGGGAGTTTGAAAAAATCCACAGACTAGCCTACTAGCCTGCATCGGAATCATGGTAGCATTAAGATCTACACCGCAGGTAGCCTTGGAAGCTATTCTGAATATGCAAACTATCTTTATATTCGGAACTAGGCCGCCAAGATTGCGCTCAACCTAAGAACATTCAGATTATCGCTTTACCGAAAGACAGTATTTAGAGGCCTATGCTGAGATGGAGGACGATAAGACCACTATCTTCCCTAATAGCTCTAAGTAAGGATCGGTAGTAGATTTTTACTTGGATACACTCAATACATTCATGTCGCAGAGACCTTTTAGACAGAGATCTATGCCAATTGAAATCTTGGAAAAGGATTTTCAATTCTCGATACTCTGGTTTTGTGTGCACAATATTTGCAGTGCCGCCTTAAATTCGAGGACATCCTCAATCCATTCTCCCATCGCGTTAAGTCTCATAGCAGTAGTCGCTGCTTCACACTTAATCTGTGTGTCAATGGGTCGGATATTTAGAATAGAGTCCAGTTCCCTAGTGGACGTGGTCCTCATCGCTCCGCCTATGCCAAGACAACATGTTCTCTGTACCAGTTGCATGGTCCTTATGTTGCACTTTTTCTCCATAGCAGTCCTCCATACTACTTAGGCGTAAGTAAGTATTGGTCTAATCACGCTCTTGTAGAGCCAGTGGACTATCCAACATCTGTAAAACTTCGCGGTACACCGCTGAATATGACACTTGTAATTCAGTTTCCTGTCCAAGATCACACCTAAGTTGAAGAAACGTGGTGCCTCAAATTGGCCCACCTTCGTCCTCCCCGTGAACAGACTGATTTCAGTCTTTTCTGGGTTAACTTGAGACCCATAGGTCTAGCCCAGTCGTTTGCCATCTGCAAGACCCTTTCGGCCCTGCCCTACTGCATAGCTGGTTCGGATCTTACCCCTTAGAAGTACTATAACATCATCGTTCAAATCGCTATTCAGTCAGCATCCGTAGTAGGTTATTTTTGGTGGTCATCCATAGAAGTGGCGATGAAATGCCCCCATGTGGTGTGTCCTTTGCAACTTTCTCCCTTATATTTATCCACCTGTACTTTAGCATATGGTTTTACTTGTCTCCCGGTCTCCACCGACCTTCCCTTGGCATAGGCATGTTGTTTGCATGGCTTCTCTTATCATAAATTCTGCAATCGGAGGGCTTGGTACCGTTCATTGTTCCAAATAACAGCGAACTCGAGCAAAAATGCAGCTTTGATGGCCTAAATACCCCAACTAAATCTTAACCATATTCGGTTTTAAACTTCTGCTAAACCGAACAATAAATGTGGGTACTATTGGACCTATTGGAAATCGGTCTAAGTGACAGAAGTCAAGACCCAGATGGGTTTATATGGCAACTATCTCAAAACATGGATCGATTGGCCCATTTACCAGCCTAACTGACCTACACTTATAGGAGGTATTTGTGCAAAATTTCAAGCATCTAGATTTACTCCGTCGAAAGTTAACGTGCTTTCGACAGACGGACGGACGGACATGGCTAGTTCCAATTAAAATGTCACGACGATCAAGAATATGTATATGTTACAACAGAATGACGAAATTAGTATACCCCCATCCTATGGTGCAGGGTATAACTATGCCTGTACGGAACGAAGCCACACCCAGATGCTTACACTGTGCATGCGATAATCTTCGTTTTTCTATGCACGTGGGTATAGGAATTGTGGTGAAGTTGTGTGTTGTTACCATCTCTGCTGTAAACCGAAGTCAGTGCTATTTTATGATCCTGATTTTTTTTAGGGGCAATTCTTAACATTCCTCTATAGCACAACATGCTATCACTTGCAGCACCGATTTTACATGGCATGGGGCGGATTAATATCTGCACCCTCTTTTCAACCTAACCTATCCTAACCTATATGCATGGTGGTGGGCATTCAAAGTTCAGAACTGCCGAACTTAATGCGTTTTTACTTGTTATTGGTTGTCATTCACTTTAAATCATCTCTAGGAAGATGTGTTACGCTTTGTTGATTCGACTACAAAAAGAGGGATCTTTCAGACTATATTTCATTGCAAATGAGAAATCTCTCCGATATAGTCATATTTTCTAAGCTCTATGTATAATAAATATTGGAAAAACTATTGCCTAAAAATAAATATTGCAAAGGTAAAAAAGAGAATTCACTCGAATTGCGTTTATGTGGTGGGGCATTGAAAAAAAAAACATTTAAATGCTTTAGACAATCACACAAAATGAAATCAACCAAATTTCTGCAAACATGATTTACATTTGCACACACATACACAAACACAGCACACAGTGCACAGTGCACAATGCAGTGCCCAAAGTGCATAAGGACTTTCAAACATAAATTTTGATGTGGCCATAAACAAAATCGAATTATGACAATAAATAATGAATGAATGGTCGGTCACACAAATTCTATAATAAACAGACAAGTCTGCAATATTGTTATGCAAATATTCTAATGCAAACATATTTTTTGTTGTGTGCATGTGTGACAAATGTTAAATTTTAATTTTTTGTGCAAATATTTCGAGTGAATTTTTTTAAGCTTTTAATTTTCATCAAAACATAATGGCCGCAATTTTAGCGTAATGCTCAACACAAGTTTTGAATAATTGAAAGAGAGCACTTCATGACCAATTTACATTAGAGAATTAAGGACCAAGAAAGCATGGATCTAAAATGAAACGGGAAGCAAAAAGTAGGACGAAGCCGACTATATAATACCCTACACCAACGAATCAACATACATACTATTGTCAATATATGAAACCTATAGAAAACTGAATAGAACCTTTTAAGATTTTTTTTTCGATACGACTTAAATGGTCGCTACAACAGACTTTAAGGGCTATATCGGATGAAAGATATATCGGATATATGTCTAAATCTAGACCAACTTTAATGTCGAGAGTCGAGAGAAAATACAAAATTGAAAGTTTAATTAATATGGGAACTAAACCCGAATTTTATCGTTCAAACTTGGAAGATCGATTTTGATTTGAGGATAATAGTTTCTGCTACAAAACTTTTGAGAGTTTGTCATATATTACGTTTTTGAAAACCGCTTGGTGTGTATGTTGTTGGGCCCTTACAAACTGAATCACCCTAATATATATCAGGTGGATTTTTGCAAATTTATTAATAACTAGAGGTGTGCACATGAGTCGGGAGTTATCGCGTCACGTGAATTACGCTTGAGTCAAGTGGTTCGTGATTAAGATCCAAATCTAAACACGTGATGGTGCGTAAACGTGATTGAATTAAAATTCCTCGTACGGAAGTGATTGAAATCACGTGCCATTCACGACTCACGAGCCGCTTTCGAGACGCTCACTACTCACGAGACGTTCACGACTCACGAGACGGTCGCGACTCACGAGACACTCAAGACTAATGATTTGATGGCTAAAGTATAAACAAGTTAAAAGGCATTAAGTTAGGCCGGGCCGAACTTTGGATACCCACCACCTCGGGTATATATGTAAACCACCTTTAGTCAAAATCCGGTGAAAAATGTATACCTTATATCCCATAGCAGTTATATCGAAAGTTCCGATTTGGACCAAATACGAATAAGTAGAAGTCATTGTTCACTTGTGTATAACAAAATATTGGTCTTTTTAGTAGCTATATCTAAAAATAAACCGACCTGAACCATATACAACATGGATGTCGAAAAATCAAGCATAAGTCTCTGTGTCAAATTTCAGTGAAATATGATTATAAATGCGCCTTTGATGGAACCAAGAATTTAAGTCGAGATATCGGGTTATATGGCAACTATATCCAAATCTGGGCCGATTTGGGCCAAGTTGATCAGCGTAAAAATCTAAGACGATCTCGACATGTCCATCCGTATTTCTGTTGAAATCAGGCTACAGTCTTTAAAAATAGAGATATTGAGCTGAAACTTTGCACAGATTCTTTCTTTGTCCATAAGCAGGTTAAGTTCGAAGATGGGCTATATCGGACTATATCTTGATAAAGCCCCCATTTAGACCCATCCGCCGATTTAGGGTCTTAGGCCCATAAAAGCCACATTTATTATCCGATTTTGTGGAAATTTGGGACAGTGAGTTGCGTTAGGCACCCCGATATCCTTCGTCAATTTGGCTCTGATCGGTCCAGATTTGTATATAGCTACCATATAGACCGATCCTCCGATTTGGGGTCTTAAGTCCATAAAAGCCACATTTATTATCCGATTTTGCTGAAATTTGGGACAGTGAGTTGCATTAGGCTCTTCGATATCCTTCGTTAATTTGGCCCAGATCTGTCCAGATTTGGATATAGCTGCCATATAGACCGATCTCTCGGTTTTAGTTTTTGGGGCCATAAAAGGCGCATTTATTGTCGGATGTCACCGAAATTTGAGACAGTGCGTTGTGTTAGGCTTCTCGACATTTTTCTGCAACTTAGATTAAATCGGTCCAGATTTGGATATAGCTGCCATGTAGACCGATATCTCGATTTAATGTTTTGGCCCCATAAAAGCCGCATTTATAATCAGATTTCATTGAAATTTGACACAGTGTCTTATGTTAGGTTTTTCGACATCCATGTTGTATATGCTTCAGATCGGTTTATTTTTTAGTCATAGCTACTAAAAAGACCAATATTTTGTTATACCCAATTGAACAATGACTTGTACCGATATAACTGCTAAGGGACATAAGGTATGCAATTTACACCGGATTTTGATGAAAGGTGATTTACATATATACCCGAGGTGGTGGGTAGCCAAAGTTCGGCCCGGACGAACTTAACGCCTTTTAACTTGTTTCTGATGGTCTCGCCAGGGTTCGAAACCAGGCGTTCAGCGTCATAGGCGGACATGCTAACCGCTGTGCTACGGTGGCTCCTCCAACTCATTAAAATGTATAGCATACATTATGGCTTCACACAACTACAATAAAGCATTGCAAAATTCTGGGAAGAGCTTGGCTCACAAAATTAACTATCAAACGTGACATACATTGGGGATTTGTATTTAGCATTTTCCAATTTAGTTCATTTGTCCCCAGGAGCCATTAGAGAAAATTAATTTTATATGCAAATCACTTGAGTGTCAATTACAAGTGATAAACAAATATTTTAACAGTCCTTCCCAACCGCTTTGTGAGCTCAATTTTTTGTTCATTTTTCAAAGGCAACGCAAAAAAAAAAGAGAAGGAAAAACAATGTGAACCATGAAAATAACAAAGCTTTGTTGCGAACACAATGAATGCGGCAAATGGGAACAACACGGCACCATTGATGTCGCCGCATCCAGTAACAATGACAATAGGAATAGCAGCGTCAAACTTGACACTTTGGAACAAAACGCCACATGAATGAATGAACGAGCCAGCGAACGAATGAAGTTATGCAAATCTCTTGCAATTTATCAATGTCTCAATAACTGTCATTGTGTAATTTCCACATTTCAAAAAAAAAAAAAAATGAAATCAATGAGAACATACGGCAGCAGCAAAGCGAAAACATAGCTGAGCTTTTTTATACACACACACACCCACACACAAGGCAGCTTATGTAGATACATAAACTGGTAAATGCGTTAAGGATATAAAAATAGTACTGAAAGGATTTCACTGCTTCTGGGTACAACAAATGTTTTTCGGATCTTACATAAGATTCACCTGGATCGCATAATCATTGCTGTGGAATAACGAAAGGATATGCGTATATATGGATGGTATATCAGTATATATACTGCATACAGACAGTTTACAGCACTTCCATTTTCCTGCCCTCGCCATCTATTCGTAGAATTCGCATATGCTCTATACACTAACTAACATTGTTGTTGCCAATTGTAGCCTGCTTCTGACATATCAGCACAGAAAGGATGTATAGATGGCACAGCATGGACATATCACTACGAAGTTCATGCAACAAACGATTGTGTTATGTATTATAATAAATCATAAAAACGTACGTAAATCGTCGTTTTCATTCAACCAAAGCTGTCAATGCCTTTCACTCTCAAAAAAAAAAGAAAACACATTTTTTTTTTTTCAAATACCTTAACAAACGACTACAACAATAAGTTCTTTCTCTAGTCTTGGACACATTCCCACTCTTCAGTCAACACACACAAACCAACTTTCCAACTCCATCAACACGTGATATCCTGTGTGGGACTGCAAAGGTCCTGGGTCATGATTTTCACATTCGTATTGGTGTCAGTCTCTATTGTTGGCAGCGATGCTAGTGAAACGGTTTCAATATCTAAGATGTATTGAAACGCAGGGGTTTTTTTTATCGCAAACAAATATGGTTACCATTTCCCTTCCCCTAACCAACTTTCCACAGTGGCATATAAAAGAACTCTAGAAGGCTGCTGGCCACAAAAATAGAGTAGGATGACTTATCTCTCCAACTGAGCCTGGTGTTATGACTACATTTGGTAACCTTTCCGGGTAAAAAAAAATCACAACTAACCTTTGTTCCTTGGCCTCACTTGAAGATTACTTATTGAGGTTGGCAGGAGTATATTTCAGGAAAAACACCTCGTTTTATCACTGCATCAGTTTTATGCCTTTCAGTTAGTTGACAGTCATCAGCTAATGAATTATTACACTTCCATAAAGATGTATTGAAACCGAAGAACAATGGCCTAATGCAAACCTTGCATTTAAGGGATCACAGGGCTGTGACAGTTAAACGGTAACGCCAAGGGAATACGGGGATCACTGCAAACCACCATGGTGAATTGTTTTTACATCAACTCATACGGAAAGAAAACAACTAAAAACGTGCTCACTTCGGCCGGGCCAAATCTGGGGAACCCACCACTATGGACTCTGCTAAAAATGTGTACTTTATATGCACCAATTTTCTTCCAAATGAAGCAGAAATTGAAACTTATAAGGGTCATAAAATGCTAACCGGGAGAGCGGTTTATAATAGAGCTATATCAGGTTATAAACCGATTTGAACCATACTTACCATTGCAGGCCGAGGACCTGCGTTATTTGTCATAAAAATTTGAATTATATATACATATGAGGAAAGCAAAACAAACAGGAAACGAGGTACCAATAGGGTGCGGTGCGAACTCTCGCCATATTTCATGGGGTAGTACCAACACTAATAAGCGAGGTCTAGCCCTGGCAGAGTTCTTGAATACTAACGACCCAATAAAACTTAATATTGGTAACACCGCTACCTTTATTAATAGGATTAGGGAGGAGATGTTAGATATGACGATATGTTCGGAAAATCTAATCGATGAGTTCCAAAATTGGTCTCCATGAAACACCCTTTCTCTGACCATCGCTATATTAGATTTAGAATAGCACGGCCAGCGCCAAATCCGATAAGCTTCCAGAATAAGTTGTAAACCAACTGGACAAAATTCGGAAGGCTACTCAGAAGAAGATTTGGGCACGATATTTTAGATTGTCCAAGCATAGAAGACATTGACGAAAATGTAAATAGGATTACGACTGCACTGGTGGGGTCCTTCGAAGTTAATTGTCCTCTTCGAGAAAGGAAATCAGCCCAAGAAAAGCCCTGGATGGCCGGGATGGAAGATTCGCAATATTGTGAAAGAAGTCCGCAGACTTTTTAACAGAGCACGTGGGATGTGTATTACACACGGCTCAAGGAACGGCAAAACGTACCTACTGGAAGCTTTTCTGCGAACAGGTCGATAGCGTCAATGACGCCGCTAAGATAAAAAAGTTGCTCTCAAAAACCCATGCCCAAACTGAAACTTTAGTAGACGACATGGGTGTGAGAGCAGAGACAACGGAGGACATGTTGAGGCTTTTGATGAAAACCCATTTTCCACAGGATACGACGGGACTCACGGAGATACCGGAATCTTCGAATAACGACGTTGATCGAAGGTTTGTAATTACGGAATTGATGGTGAAGGAATCCTTGAGGAGCTTCCAACCATTTAAATCACCCGGACCTGATGGGATATTTCCGGCGTTACTACAGAAAGAGGCAGACTATCTGGCTCCTCATCTGGACAAAATCTTCACAGCGTGCCTAGGACTTGCATATACTCCGAAAGCCTGGCAGGAGACAAGGGTGGTGTTTATACCCAAGCCCGGCAAGGCAAGTTATGCGACTCCAAAGTCCTACAGACCCATAAGCCTTACGTCCTTTCTACTCAAAACCATGGAAGGTATTGTGGACACCATGATAAAGAGTAGGACATCCAGCGAACTGCTCAACAGTATGCCTATGTTAAGAGAAGATCGGCGGAGACTGCCCTGCACGAGGTTGTGCATAAAATAGAAGAAGATGCCAAAACGTACACCCTGGCTGTATGCATTGACATCGAGGGAGCTTTTAACAATGTTCGGACCGACACACTGATCCAATCCTTAGACCAGTACCAGGTGGATCCGGTCCAATGGCAAACATATAAGGGAGAAAGTGGCACAGGGCACGCAACGGGGGACATTTTATCGCCACTCCTATGGGTGATCTATCACCTATTACTGTTGCTGACTGAGGAGGGATTTGATGTTATAATACTTCTAAGGGATAAGGATCCGAACGAGCTACGCGGAAGGGCCGAAAGGGACTTGCATATGGCATATGACTGGGCTAGACCCAGAGGTCTCAATGTTAACCCAGATAAGGCTGAAATATGCATATTCACGAGAAAAACGAAGATGGGCGAATTTAACGCACCACGTTTCCTCAAAAAGACGATTTCGATATCTGACAAGTTCAAATACTTAGGTGTGATCTTGGACAGGAAACTGAATTTGAAGCGGAGCGTACTGAGAAGGCTCACAGATGTTAAGCACTATGTAGACGGGCCGTAGGCTCAAAATGGGGTCTGAATCCGAGGATAGTCCACTGCTACTATAGGAGCGTGATTACACAAATAGTTACTTACGCCTCAGTAGTTTGGTGGACTGCTATGGAGAAAAAGTGCAACATAAGGACCATACAATAAGTTCAGAGAACATATTGTCTTTGCATAGGCCGAACCATGAGGACCACGCCCACTAGAGCACTGGAGACTATTCTAGATATCAGACACATTGACATACAGATTAAGTGTGAGGCAGCCACTGAGGCTATGAGACTTAAGGCAATTTGAGAATTGATTGAGGATGGGAGCAGCTCATACCATCGCGGTATTAGCGAGGCAACGATAGGAAACCTGGGAGGAAGTGGAGAGTTCCGATCGGATACCTGAGATGAACCTTGAAGTCGAGTGCGAGGCACTGCTGCCATCGGCACAGTCTTGGGTTGACGGAATCCTGGTTTTGCCATCTGGAAGATCGTGTTACACAGATGGATCGAAGCTAGAGGACATAGTGAGCCTGGGAGTCTACATTGAGAACCCTGGGATTGACATCTGTTTTAGACTGCCTGACCGTAATACGTTCCTGCAGGCGAAAATCCGGGCGATCACGCAATGCGTGAAGTGGTGTGGTGCTAACGCGAGGACGTCGAGTGTGATCATCTTTACCGACAGTAAAATTCCCATAAGGGCAATAACAACCAGGACGGTAAGGTCACGAACAGTCTTGAAGTGTAAGAAGGAGATTAAAGCCTTCTCTAAGGATGGCAAAATCCGCATCGTTTGGGTGCCGGGCCATAACGGAGTAAGGTGAAATGAAAGGGCAGACGTTTTGGCGGTGAAGGCCAGAGGACTGCCGTCAATAAACTTGGTTAACCCGAAGCCTTTTGGGTCGACGCAGTCCGAGTTAAGGGAGTGGGTGACGAATACGCATGCAACATTGTGGAACATCGAAACGGTTGGTAGGACGTCGAAAATCCTATGGGGGTATCCAGATCGTGAGAAGACTAGGCTATACTGAAAGGAAGCAAGAAGAAGGCCATTATAGCTATTGGTATCATAACGGGACACATATGTAAAATCGGTGCGGCAAGTGATAGCATGTGTAGGGCATACGGGGAAAACGATGAGACGCATTGGAGCATTTCCTTTGTCATTTCCCGGCTTTTGCGTCCAACAGATACCGTTACTATGGTGAAGACAAAATATCAGATATGAACCAACTTAGGGGAGTGGTATTGAAAACAATTAAGGATTTTGTAAGTAGCACGGAATTCCTTAATTAAAAGGAGAGACATAAAAAACGTCTATTCCGCAGAAAGAAAGAGGAAATGGAAAGTCCTGAATGTGAGCGAATTGAGACGTACAGGAGTCAGAATGAAGTCCGGAAATTTTGCAAACTTCTAACATATCAATGAGTGCAGACCGATTCCAGTTTAAGCTCAGAGATAAGGGGCCTCCTTTTTACAACCGAGTCCGAACGGTGGGCCGTAGTGCGGCACCTCTTTCGAGAGAAGTATTACATGGCATAGCACCTCACAAATGTTGCCAGCATTAGGAGGGGAAAACCAAGCGTCATAGGCGGACATGCTAACCTCTGCGCTACGGTGGCCTCCGGAAAATTTACCAAATAATTAAACATTAAACCAATGGCTTTGGTCCAGGCACTTTCTTCTGCAGAGGCAAGGATGGAGATCTGGTAACTGACACAGATAACATACTGAGGTTGGTGTCGAAGAGGATACCTACGTTGGTGTCGAAGAGGATACCGCAGAACCAATCAATGATGACGGTATAGAAGGTTTACCTTCTAGTTAGAATGAGGTCCTGGTAGCAGTGACAACATCAGAGGTCAGTCACCTTAAGTAGTAATTGCTGCCTTTGAAAGAATCGAAAGAGAGTCAGTGAAAAGGGTCTGGCAGTAAATGAATATAAGACGAAATGGATGGTTTTAACTCCCAAAACACATACAGCCGAACAGATAAAGAAAATGGAGAAAGTTGGGAACCACAACTTTGAGTTAGTCAGTAACTTTGGTACACGCAAACCGGGAAGACCAAAAGCCCGATGGAAAGATCAAATGGTGGGTTACACCTCGAAACTTGGTGTCAGAGATTTTAGAATGAGCGCAGAAGATGGAGGCGCTTGGAAAGCTATTTTACGTTCGGCTAGTGGAACAAATATTCTGTCATAGCCAATTAAAGTACATTAAGAAAAGTAAGTAAAATTTTCCTTTTAGAGGTTACTTTATAGTTTTTATAGCGCACAACATGCCGATTACTGGCTTAGGTGTATGTCCATAGTGGCATGGGGTGGATTAATATCTGCACCCTTTTTTCAACCTAACCTAACCTTACCTAAACCTGAACCGATTAGAGGATGTAATGTTTATTGACATTTGTCTTAAATTTCTAGATGTCATAGTGGATGGGAGAAACATTAGCCGGAAGTCGTTTCCCTATACGAACGATTCGGGCGAAATAAGAATTTTCTTCTTAATGCATTGTCTGGTCCGCTGGCCAATCAACTGCGTTGGGTGTGAGTTCCCAAAAAGTCTAGTATTTCTGACAAACTTCTTTACATCAGGTATAAGAAGTCGAATACCAGATGAACACACACCATGAAAGTACCGATAGAACAGCGTCAGACAACCCACGTTTCGACGATGTTCAAGGGAGCCAATAGAGTTGGATACCCTACTGTCTCCAGTCAACGACATCACTCTCCTCTTTGCACGGTCCGGTAGCTGCAGGAATGATTTTGAAGCTTCAGCCCATACATGTGAGTTGTACTCCATTTTCGGCCTTATGAATGAGGTATAGATGTTAAGAAGATCGGAAGGAGTTAAGTATTTGTAGCGCCGTTTAAGGAAGCCTAAGAACTTTAATGCTTCTTCCGACACTTTGTATCTTAATTGCCATGAGCTCATGAAGAAAGTCTGATTGTTCTACATATATTTACCGTTTATAGACAGAAAAGAACGCAATAAGTCAATGGTTTGTGTGACAAAAAACAAAACAGAACTGAGTATTCCGTGCATTAAAATCTACTCTATTCATTCGACCCCACTCAGAAAACGCCAGCAAATCCTGGAGTGTATCGTCCGTAAACCGCCTCTTGTCCTTAATCTCTCGAATGTGTACGAATGACGGAGATTACTATCATCCGCAAATGGTAAATCGGATTCGTTTTCTGACTGAAGAAAGTACCAATTTGTACGATTTAGTACCTAGACGTACTAATTTCAAAAAATCTAGTCGCCAATACTGGCTAGGTGTAATTGTATCCAAATTTCGAGAGCTTTAGCTCAATCCGCAAAGAAAGTACCATTTTGTGCGTTTTAGTACTTCAATGTACGAAATTCGAAAAATCACCTTGCCCCCGATATACATTTTCAAAAAGATGCTGCATTCCAATTTTGTATCTTTTAGTACCTTAATGTACGAATTTCAAGAAATGCTTCTAGTCGGCCGGTATATACTCCCTAGGTGTACCTGCATCCCAAATTTCAGAGCTCTAACTCAGTTCGTAAAGAAAGTACCATTTTGTGCTTTTAAGTACCTAAATAGATGAATTTCAAGAAAATCTCCTAGTTGCCCAATATATATTGTCAAGTTGTAACTGTGTCTTAATTTGAAAGCTTTAGCTCAACCACTTAAAAATACACCAAATAGTACCAACTACTGCACTATAGCACGTATTGTTCCACTTTTGGTACGATTTTATACTGAATATTAAATTTTTTCAAGATCACGATAATTTTTACCTTATTTTTTAATTCTAACTATAGCCGTTCGCTGTGTACAAAGATACTCCACATTTTTTTTTCCCAACCTCAATTTAACGCAACATGATCCAAAATACTAGCTCTATCCGTTCGACCTCTTCAATGTTCACGCATTTAGTACGTTTTCGGTGATTTTTTTTATACCGAAATGTACCATTTTTCAAAAAATCACGTAGTCACCCAATTTGGATTGCCATAGTGTGTCTAAATACCAAAATTCAAAGCTCTAGCTCATTCCGTAAAGAAGGATCCAAATAGTACCATTTGCGGCACTAATCGTACTATTTCTCGCACTTCAGGCAACATTTTTGATTTTTTTTTTTTTCACTAAATCATGTTTTAATTTTTCCTTCCCTTTCGCGCTGGTCAAACATTAACCATTTCGTGCTATTTTTGGTACTTTTTAGTACATAAAAGTACGAACATCACAAAATCCCGTCTTATCACGCGCCTACGACCAAAGACCCACATTCGTGCCAAGTTTCATATTTCTAGCTTTAGTCGTTTGGGCTGGGCGTTGATCTGTCAATCATTCTGTCAGTCTAGGAGATCTTTCACATATGTAAGGCTATTATACAAGTCATTGTCCATAGTGGCATGGGGTGGATTAATATCTGCACCCTTTTTTCAACCTAACCTAACCTTACCTAAACCTGAACCGATTAGAGGATGTAATGTTTATTGACATTTGTCTTAAATTTCTAGATGTCATAGTGGATGGGAGAAACATTAGCCGGAAGTCGTTTCCCTATACGAACGATTCGGGCGAAATAAGAATTTTCTTCTTAATGCATTGTCTGGTCCGCTGGCCAATCAACTGCGTTGGGTGTGAGTTCCCAAAAAGTCTAGTATTTCTGACAAACTTCTTTACATCAGGTATAAGAAGTCGAATACCAGATGAACACACACCATGAAAGTACCGATAGAACAGCGTCAGACAACCCACGTTTCGACGATGTTCAAGGGAGCCAATAGAGTTGGATACCCTACTGTCTCCAGTCAACGACATCACTCTCCTCTTTGCACGGTCCGGTAGCTGCAGGAATGATTTTGAAGCTTCAGCCCATACATGTGAGTTGTACTCCATTTTCGGCCTTATGAATGAGGTATAGATGTTAAGAAGATCGGAAGGAGTTAAGTATTTGTAGCGCCGTTTAAGGAAGCCTAAGAACTTTAATGCTTCTTCCGACACTTTGTATCTTAATTGCCATGAGCTCATGAAGAAAGTCTGATTGTTCTACATATATTTACCGTTTATAGACAGAAAAGAACGCAATAAGTCAATGGTTTGTGTGACAAAAAACAAAACAGAACTGAGTATTCCGTGCATTAAAATCTACTCTATTCATTCGACCCCACTCAGAAAACGCCAGCAAATCCTGGAGTGTATCGTCCGTAAACCGCCTCTTGTCCTTAATCTCTCGAATGTGTACGAATGACGGAGATTACTATCATCCGCAAATGGTAAATCGGATTCGTTGTCTGACTGAAGAAAGTACCAATTTGTACGATTTAGTACCTAGACGTACTAATTTCAAAAAATCTAGTCGCCAATACTGGCTAGGTGTAATTGTATCCAAATTTCGAGAGCTTTAGCTCAATCCGCAAAGAAAGTACCATTTTGTGCGTTTTAGTACTTCAATGTACGAAATTCGAAAAATCACCTTGCCCCCGATATACATTTTCAAAAAGATGCTGCATTCCAATTTTGTATCTTTTAGTACCTTAATGTACGAATTTCAAGAAATGCTTCTAGTCGGCCGGTATATACTCCCTAGGTGTACCTGCATCCCAAATTTCAGAGCTCTAACTCAGTTCGTAAAGAAAGTACCATTTTGTGCTTTTAAGTACCTAAATAGATGAATTTCAAGAAAATCTCCTAGTTGCCCAATATATATTGTCAAGTTGTAACTGTGTCTTAATTTGAAAGCTTTAGCTCAACCACTTAAAAATACACCAAATAGTACCAACTACTGCACTATAGCACGTATTGTTCCACTTTTGGTACGATTTTATACTGAATATTAAATTTTTTCAAGATCACGATAATTTTTACCTTATTTTTTAATTCTAACTATAGCCGTTCGCTGTGTACAAAGATACTCCACATTTTTTTTTCCCAACCTCAATTTAACGCAACATGATCCAAAATACTAGCTCTATCCGTTCGACCTCTTCAATGTTCACGCATTTAGTACGTTTTCGGTGATTTTTTTTATACCGAAATGTACCATTTTTCAAAAAATCACGTAGTCACCCAATTTGGATTGCCATAGTGTGTCTAAATACCAAAATTCAAAGCTCTAGCTCATTCCGTAAAGAAGGATCCAAATAGTACCATTTGCGGCACTAATCGTACTATTTCTCGCACTTCAGGCAACATTTTTGATTTTTTTTTTTCACTAAATCATGTTTTAATTTTTCCTTCCCTTTCGCGCTGGTCAAACATTAACCATTTCGTGCTATTTTTGGTACTTTTTAGTACATAAAAGTACGAACATCACAAAATCCCGTCTTATCACGCGCCTACGACCAAAGACCCACATTCGTGCCAAGTTTCATATTTCTAGCTTTAGTCGTTTGGGCTGGGCGTTGATCTGTCAATCATTCTGTCAGTCTAGGAGATCTTTCACATATGTAAGGCTATTATACAAGTCATTGTACCAAAAATACACCTTCTATAGGCCCAAAAACTTAAATCGGGTGATCGATCTGTATGGCAGATATTTCCAAGTATGAGCCGATCTGGCCGTATTTAGCACGGGTGTCGCAGAGCATAACACAGCTAACTATGCCAAATTTCAGCGAAATCGAATAATAATCGCTGCTATTATGGGTTCAAGAACTTAAATCGGGTGAAAGTTTTTTATGGCAGATATATATTCAAATAAAGCCTGATCTTAATCATACTCGGTACGACTTTCGAGAGTCCAAATATGGATTGACAACAAAAACACAATCCACAAGGAATGATTAAAAGGGGAATCGTTGTTGTTGCATTATAAACAAGTTATGTGATGCTGTTGTTGTTTCTTGCTTGCTTTCGGCACTTTATGGTAAGCGAAGGAGGAAGTTTGTTTTTGCAGTTAATGTATTGCACGCATACAAATGTAGATAGCCCAAAAATGGAATGGATGTTGACACAGGTAAATTTGAAGAAGTTTCATGACTGAGATATTGGTTAGCAGGCAAATGGAAATGTGTGTCACAGTGGTTGTTTACATTCCATATATTTTTATACCCACCACCATAGGGTAGTAACACTTTGTGACACACTTTGAAACATTGATCTAAATCCTCATTGATCTGAGTCCCCTCCCCCTCTTGATCGTGTTGACATTCTGAATCGCTCAAAGCATGTCCGTTGAAATCATGATGAAGTTCGAACGAATAAAGATATCCGTTAGAAATTTCGCACAGCTACTTTTTATTGATGTAGGTCTTTGAGGATTGCAAATAGGCTATACCAGTTCAGAGTTGGATATAACCCCCATATAAACCGATTCCCGGTAGTGTATTCGTGGGCTCATAGAAACCCAAGTTTTTGTCCGATTTGACAAAAATTTGGTACATGAAGTACAGTTGTCCTCCAATACTCAAAACGAATCTCACGCTGATAAGATCATAAATAGACGTAACCCCATTATAACACATACCCATAGAGACCATAGAAGCCTCAGTCAATACCAGATGTGGTAGGGCGTTGACGATCATCATGCGATCATTAAGAAACACAGGCAAACATAGTACCTCACAAAAGTCGCCAGCATTAGAAGGGGACTAACCACCGCTGAAATTGTTTTTCTGATATTCTCGCTAGGTTTCGAACCCAGTCAATCAGAGTAATCAGAGTCAAATAGCTTAAAAGGTGCAAAGCAAATAATTTTAGTCAAATGATTTTTAGATTTTAATATGTATTCATTTTATTGTTTATTTTGTTATTTTACTTTCGAATTTTCTCTGCTATTATAACATCCTGGCCTTATTTTGTTTCTTCTTAGATCATATCTTTCAAAGCCAACGCTTTTCAATCAAATTCCAATTTACAAAACATTTTTCAAGTGTGAAAATTTAACACGTTTCCTTCAAACGTGATTTGTGTGCGGCATTAAGGGCAAAGGCGTGCTGTTCACTCTCTTACACATAAACACACACACACACCTTCACAAAGTCTTTTCTTGGCAGTTTGAATTTGATTGAAACGGACAGGAAGCGGAAAATAAGTGCAACATATATGACTATACAATACGACGACAACACATAAATAACGTAAGCTTCTCAGCGTTATTCTGTATGCATTGTTCCTTCTCCTATCCACACTTTGTCTGGGCACCTCTCGAACCCTCGGTGTCGCTCGGTTCGTTTCTTTACGTGTAACAAAATTACGATAAATGATATTGTTATCTGGCTGTTAACTTTGTTTATTTGGTGTCGTCTGTTCGTCGTCCTTGTTATTTTTTTTTTCAAAATTTCTTTATAAAGAAAATCCTGCGAGCCATAAAGAAATCAACACACCTCTGTGCGATGGAAGAATATCAAATCATGTAGCGATTATTGTGTGAGACAAGCTGTAGCCAAACATGCAAGCACAATTGTTTTTGATAACTTGTTGGCAGTTTCTGTTTAAATGAATTTCACATTATCCATGGGTTTAATATTGTAATAGGTCATGTTTTTATACCCATCACCGAAGGATGGGGGTATATTCATTTTGTAATACCGTTGGCAACACCTCGAAATATTTATTTCCGATCCTATAAAGTATATATATTCTTGATCAGCGTAAAAATCTAAGTCGATCTAGCCATGTCCGTCCATCTGCCAGATTTTTTTTTTTTTTTTTGTCCATAAGCAGGTTTAGTTCGAAGATGGGCTATATCGGACTATATCTCGATATAGCCCCCATTAAGACCGATCCGCCGATTTAGGGTCTTAGGCCCAAAAAAGCCACATTTATTATCCGATTATGCTGAAATTTGGTACAGTGAGTTGTGCAAGGCCACTCGACAACCTTCTTCAATTTTGCCCGGATCAGTTAAGATTTGGATATAGCTGCCACATTTTTTATCCGATTTTGCTGAAATTCGGGACAGTGAGTTTTGTTAGGCCACTTGACATCTTTATTTAATTTGGCCTAGATCGGTCCAGATTTGGATGTAGCTGCCATATAGACCGATCTCTCGATTTAAGGCTTTGGGCCATAAAAGGCGCATTTATTTTCCAATGTCGCCGAAATTTGGAACAGTAAGTTGTGTAAGGCCCTTCGAAATTATTCTTCAATTTGGTCCAGATCGGTCCAGATTTGGATATAGCTGCCATATAGACCGATCTCTCGATGTAAGGTTTTGAGCCAATAAAAGGCACTGTTATTGTCCGATGTCGCCGAAATTTGGGACAGTAAATTGTGTTGGGCCCTTCGACATTCTTCTTCAATTTGGTCCAGATCGGTCCAGATTTGGATATAACTGCCATATAGAACGATCTCTCGATTTAAGGTTTTGGGGCCATAAAAGGTCCGATGTCGCCGAAATTTGGGACAGTGAGATGCGTTAGGCTCTTCGACATTTTTCTGCAACTTGGCCCAGATCGGACCAGATTTGGATATATCTGCCATATAGACCAATATCTCGATTTAAAGTCTTGGCCCCTTAAATGGCCCATTTATAATCCAATTTCAATGAAATTTTACAAAGTTTCTTATGTAAGGCTTTTCGACATCCGTTTTGACGAAAGGTGGTTTACATGTATACCGGAGGTGGTGGGTATTCAACGCCTTTTTACTTGTTTTTATTTTGACATGGATAACTAAGACTACCATATAACTGCATTACTATAAACATATCGTTTGTAAAACTAATTTTTTTTTTTTTTTTAATTCCAGGTAAGTTGCGGTTTACATTTACAAATTCCCGGAATCAGCTAGACAACCAGCATAAAAATGGTATTCAATACATTTCTAGAATCTGTACTGTTTTTTGTATATATAACAAACTCTTTTTATGACATTTCAAAGTAGCAACAACTGGTAACTAAACAAATAAAACTTTTTCCAAGAAATTTCTATAAAGTCAAAATTTCAATGAAATTTTCTTAAATTTAATGAAATTTTCCTCATGCAAAATATCAGCCAAATCGGATGAGAATTCCGCGCTCTATTGGCTCAAGAAGTCAAGATCCAGGATCGGTTTATATGACAGCTATATCAAAACATGGACCGATTTGGCCCATTTACAATCCCAACCGACCGACACTAATAGAAAGTATTAGTGCAAAATTTCGAGCGGTATAAAAACAAACAAACACTTTTTTAATTATACCCTCCACCATAGGATGAAGGGTATACTAATTTTGTCATTCCGTTTGTAACACCTCGAAATATGCATCTAAGACCCCATAAAGTATATATATTCTTGATCGTCATGACATTTTAAGTCGAACTAGCCATGTCCGTTCGATTTGATTCCTTATCCGGTTTGAATGCAATTTTGCACGAAGTATTTTCATATGATATCCAACAAATGTGTCAAGTATGGTTCAAATCGGTCTATAACCTGATATAGCTGTCATATAAACCGATCTGAGATCTTGAACCACTAGAGGTCGCAATTCCTATCCGATTTGGCTGAAATTTTGTACGACGGATCCTCTGATGACCATCAACATATTATCGTCTGAATCGGTCTATAGACTGATACAGCTCCCATATAAATCGATCTCTCTATTTTACTTCTTGAGCCCCGCCAAAGGACGCAGTTCTTATTCGAATTGGCTGACATTTTACACAGGTCTCCAACATCTAATTTAATTGTGGTCCGAACCGGACCATATCTTGTTTTCTTTTATCATATTTTTGCCTAAAAAGTGATACCGGGAAAAGAACAAGACAAATGCTATCCATGGTGGAGGATATATAAGATTCGGCCCGGCCGAACTAAGCGCGCTTTTACTTGTTCCTAATTCATTTTCATTTCCATATTAAAGTTGAGATATTCGTATTGTTATTTGTTTTCTTAATTTATGCCATTATTTGTTGACTCATCCGCTCCAAAACCGATTCTGTTAGACAAAGCCATAAAAATTACTGCCATAAAACTAAGAAGTGTGTACTCATACCTGTTTTTTAGTGGGTTAAAGGACAAAAACGACTTAATATGCAAATCATAAATCAAATATTTAGCATTTTGTAGTACAAAAACCCGAGGAAAATCTCAAAAAAGGATACAAAATCTTGACAACAAATTACGAATTCCCAATGAGAGGCGGACAGCGCCATTGGACAATGAAGGAAAAAGTGAACAGAAACCAAAACCATTTCAAGCTGTCAGCATAATTTCTGTCCCAGCTGTTGCCAGGACAGCTCAAGATTTCCAGGGAAACATGACAAGCAACTGTGGTTGAATCCAAGTAGGGAGAAACCTTTTTAGTTGTTTCCCCTCCAACAACATTGAAATGCCAAATCAAGACAACGAGCGAGCTCATACAAAATTTTGTAACCCATGTCAATTTTAATTATGGCAAATATTGACACAAATCTAAATCAATTTGCCGGAATTCACTTAGGCCAGCCAGCCAGCCAGACAGCCACCAATACTAACACATGCACTTAATGGATAACAACATGGATCAGCTATAGCGGCAAGAGCTCTAAGAACAATTGTCAAAATACACAAAACAGGGAAATAAAATTAAAATCCTTAGAAATATCGATTGTCGCTGATATTATTCCTTGTTAGAAAAAGTGGAGCCTTTTCTTCCCCAAAATAGACGTTATGGGAACTTTGATACAGATAAGATGTGATTTTTAAGAAAACAGTGAAGCCGTCATATTTTGTCTTGCTTTGACTCACTCAACCTGGGTGTGATGTGTGTTTTTAGAGATTTGTTATCCATCACAACCTCCTTGAGTGAGCGATAGCAGGATAGAATTTCAGCAGCGTTTAGTTACCAAGGAAAATTAAAAAAAAAAAGTTTAAACAAATATGACAAAAGAAAGCAGTGCTTTATTGTAGAAGATGGAAAAAAACTGGTTCCAAATAAATCCACTTGACGAATGAAAATCACCTGAGCCCTCATGTTCAGGGTAAACATGTATTAACATGTATCCACATGCATACGAGTATACTTTTGTATTTTAATGAGCATTATATAAATAAACCTCCATCATATCCCTGTCTCACTCACACCGACCACCATAGCATCACATTCACCACCACCACTACCAACATATTTGCCCATCACAAATAAATAAAATAGGATCTTCCCCGGCTCAACTGGAAAATTTACTTGAGCCCGCATCGCCACACCCCTCCCCTCAAAACGAAGGTGCTACAAACAACAAAAAGTGAAAAAATAGAAGATTGAAACGAACTTGGTGAACAACTTGTGTTAACAAAGTTAAGAAAATTGTTTACCAAGTCAAAGGTTTATTAACATGGCAAGCCGTCGTTGAGGCAGAGTTTTTCGTGATGTCGCTGTGTTTTGTGTAATTGTTTCTTGTCGCTGATGTAGGTGGGGATATCCACCACATCTACACAACTCTCCCATAACTTTGCCATAACCTAACATTACAGTTGTGTTTGTAAAAAGAGCACTACTGTTGTTGTTAACGCAATGATAGGAATATCTGAGAATGAGACAAGTAAAAGCGTGCTAAGTTCGGCCGGGCCGAATCTTATATACACTCCACCATGGATCGCATTTGTCGAGTTCTTTTACCGGCATCTCTTCTTATGCAAAAAAAAAGTTATAAGAAAAGAATTGCTCTGCTATTAGAGCGATATCAAGATATGGTCCGGTTAGGACCACAATTAAATTATATATTGAAGACCTGTGTAAAATGTCAGCCACCCTTTGGGGGCTCAAGAAGTAAAAAAGAGAGATCGATTTATATGGGAGCTGTATCGGGCTATAGACCGGTTCAGACCATAATAAGCAAGTATGTTGATGGTCATGAGAGAATCCGTCGTACAAAATTTCAGGCAAATTGGATAATAATTGTGCTCTCTAGAAGCTGAAGAAGTCAAGACCCAAGATCGGCTTATATGGCAGCTATATCAGGTCATATACCGATTTAGACCACACTTGGAACAGTTTTTGGAAGTCATACCAAAACGATATATGGAAAATTTCAACCATATTGGATAAGAATTGCGCCCTCTAGAAGCCCAAGAAATCTAATCGGGAAATCGGTTTATATGGTGGCTATGTCAGGATAAAGACTGATTCAGACAATACTGGAATACTTGGAAGTCAAAATAAAACACTTCATGCTAAATTTCTGGCAAATCGGATGAAAATTGCTCCCTCTAGAAGCTCAAGAAGTCAAGATCCTAGATCGGCTTATATGGCAGCTATATCAAGTTATAGACCGATTTGAACCGTTCTTAGCGCTGTTATTGGATGTCATAACAAAATACGTCATGCAAAATTTCAACCAAATCGGATAGGAATTGCGCCCTCTAGCGGCTCAAGAAGTCAAGACCCAAGGTCGGCTTATATGGCAGCTATATCAGGTAATACACCGATTTTGACCATACTTGGCAAAGTTGTTTTAAGTGATACCAAAACACCACGTGCAAAATTTCATATCGGATTAGAATTGCGCCCGCCCTCTAGTGACTCAAGAAGTCAAGACCCAAGATAGGTTTATGTAGCAGCTATATGAAAACATGGACCGATATGGCCCATTTACAATCCCAACCGACCTATACTAATAAGAAGTATTTGTTCAATATTTCAAGCGCATAGCTTTAATCCTTCGAAAGTTAGCGTCAATTCAGAACCGATTATCCTATTTGGCTTCTTTAGCACCTGGGTCGTAGCCCCCCAGGAAAATTTTTGACTACGCCAATGATCTGCCCCAGGCCACTATGAACATACACTTAAGCCAGTAATTGGCTTGTTGTGCGCTCTATATACTGAAAAGAAACCTGGAAAAGAAAAACTCAGAAATTCTGTGGAACTTAAAAAATCCCTAATTGTTTTACATACCAGGCCACTATACCAGTTCATGTCTGTTATTGTGTCCCCATCTAAGTGCAGGTGTCTTTTAGCAACAAAGACTGGGCACCAGCATTGGAAATGTTCCATCTTCTCATCATTGTCTGCTTAGCGAAAATAAAATTCCCTTACTCCGCAATGGCCCAACACCCAAACAATGCGAATCGTGCCATCCTCAAAGATGGCGTTAATCTCGTCCTCGCGTTAACATCACACCACCCCACACATTCCGCAACCGTCCTAATCTCAGCCTGCAGAACCGTATTATGGTTAGGCAGTCGGAAACAGATCTCAGTTCCAATATAGACCCCCAGGTCCATTCTGTCCTCTATTTTTGATCCATCTTTGTAGAGGACAGAGACCCCCAGGCCCACTTTGTCCTCTATTTTTGATTCATCTTTGTAGAGGACAGAGACCCCCAGGCCCACTCTGTCCCATATTTTTAATCCATCTGTGTAGCATGGTCTTACAGATGGCAATACCAGAGTTCCGTCAATCCAAGACTGTGCCGGTGGCAGCAGTGCCTCGCACTCGACCTCAAGTGTCGTTTCAGGTATCTGATCGGAAACTCTTCTATTCCATCCAGGTTTCCTATCGTCGCCTCAATTATACCGCAATGGTATGACTTTTTCCCATTCTCCAATCGCTCAAAAGTCGCATTGCCGCAGTGGCTGCCTCCTCACATATAATCTGTATGTCTATGGGTCGGATGCCTACAATATTCTACAGTGCTTTAGTGGACTTGGCCTCATCCCCCCACCTACGCCAAGACGTTGCAATTTTTCTCCATTTCAGTCCACCAAACTACTAGAACTGCTCTAAACACGCCCCTGTAGAGACAGTGGGCCATCCTTGGATTCGGAACCCATTTCAAGCCAAATCCGCCTAGTGCCCAACATCTTCGAACCTTCTCGATACGCTCCTGAAGGTGACACTTCCAATTCAGTTTGAGGCCCAAATCACTCCTAGGTGTTAGACCTTGTCGAATGTCGAAATCGTTCTGTTGAGAAAACGTGATGCGTCAAAGTGGACCAACTTCGCCTTTCTCGTGAACGGCAGATTTCAGTCTTTTCTGGGTTCACATTGATCTAGGGGTTCTAGGGGCCAGCTCAGACGAATGCCATCTCCAAGACCCTTTCTACATAGCTGATTCGGATCCTCACCCCTTGTAAGCATTTTAACATCGTCTGCGGGTTCTTCGGGTTCAAATCCCAACTCAGGCAGCATCCATAATAGGTTATTTATGGTAATCACCCATAGAAGTGGCGATGAAATGCCCCCTGTGGTTTGTGCCACTTTTTCTTCATTTGTTCGGTAGCTTTCGTGTTTTCGATAGACGGACAGACATGACTCGATCAACTCAGAATATCTATACAATCAAGATTGTGTGTTACAAATGGAATGTTTAGATCCTGTTGTGGTGGAAAAAATGTTATGGCTTGCTATACTCTCCAACAAAGGATGGGGGTTTACTATCCTCGTCATTCCTTTTGTAACGAAATCACGCTAACTTTCAAAATAATTAAGCTAGCCTCTTGAAATTTTGCACAAACACTTCCAATTGGTGTAGGCCAATGGGGGTTGTAAATGGGCCATAGCAGGCCTTGTTTTGATATAGCTCCCATATAAACCGATCTTGGGTCCTGACTTCTTGAGCCTCTAGAGGGCGCAATTCTTATCCGATTGGAATGAAATTTTGCACGACGTGTTTTGGTATCACTTCCAACAACTGCGCTAAGAATAGTTCAAATCGGTGCATAACCTGATACAGCTGCCATGTAAACCGATCTGGGATCTTGATTTCTTAAGTCACTAGAGGGCGCAATTCTTATCCGATTTGTCTGAATTTTTGCACAATGACTTCTCCTATTAATCGAATTTACTTCTTCAGCCCCTTAAGAGCGCAAATTTTATCCGATTTGGCTGGAATTTTGAACTATGACCTCCAACATACTTTTTAAGTATAGTCTGAATTGCTCTAAAACCAGATATAGGTCCCTTATAAACCGAACTTCCAATCGCACCTATTGATCCCCTAGAGGAGGCGGTGGCCACCATAGCGCAGAGATTAGCATGTCTGCCTATGACGCTGAACCCCTGGGTTCGAATCCTGGCAGGAAGATCAGAAAACTTTTCAGCGGCGGTTATCCCCTCCTAATGCTGGCGACATTTGTGAGGTACTTTGACTTGTAAAATCTTCTCCCCAAAGAGGTGTCGCTCTGCGGCATGCCGTTCGGATTTGGCTATAAAAAGCAGGTCCCTTATCATTGAGCTTAAAATGGAATCGGACAACACTCATTGATTTGTGAGAAGTTTGCCCCAGTTGCTTAATGGAATGTTCATGGACAAATTTGCATTTGTAGAGGGGCCATTTATTATCTGATTTGGCAGGCGTTTGCACAATGGCTTCTCATGTGACTTTCGATGTACGTATATGGTCAGAATCGTTTCATATCCTGAAATAGCTCCCAAATAGACCGATTTTCGGATTTTAATTCTTAATTAATTAATTCCTATCCGATTTGGCTGAAATTTTGCACAATGACTTCCATAGTGGAAGTTTGCAACATTCAAACCAAGTATGCTTCGAATCGGTCCAAAACAAGGTATAGCTCCAATAGCATGGCAATTCTTATCCCTATCCTTGGTGCGATCCATGGTGGTGGGTATATAAGATTTGTCTTATTGTCAGGAAGATATTTTGGTTTGATCTCTGATTTTTTGCTTATACCAAAAAATGGGATCAAACCAATCGTTTTAACAAAGAAATCCCTGAAACGGGAGATTCTTTCTTTGGAATTTTTTTTTTTTTGTAGAAAATAGGCTATAGATTGCTCACAACTGTTGGTATACAAAAAACTTTACCTTCATCGCCCCCAGAAAATAAAAAAGACAAACACATAAACTCAGCTTGTTTACTTGCCCTGGTGTATCCTTTTTGCTGGGCCGTGTGCAGGTGTGTGCGTCTCTCTAAGATTTAAATAAAAATTATTTCTTAAAATTTCTTTTATTTAATACTGTCACATTTACATTTTACATCGTTGCTTGTCTTGCTGCTGACATTTTCAACTCCTCCAATGTTTATGGGCAAACGCTAAACCGACATCATGTATCCTTTCAAAGGAGCCAGTTGCCCCTTCCCACTTCTCCCGCCTACCTGTAACTTTGGAAAAGTAGAACCTTTGCCGATGATTTGTTTCGCTTTATCTCGTGGTGGCTTGTGCCTCTTTCTTTTCACCTTTGGGAAAGTGGATTTTTCCAAGTTAGGAAAAAACAAGCCCAACATCACAAGAAGATTTATGCCAATGTCTAGGGAGGAAGCAGTTGACGCAGCATGCATAGCATAAACTTAGCATGAGACACAAACCTGGTTGAGATATCCTCCGTAAAGATGGATATTTGCAATTCAAACAGAAAAAAGGAAATTTCATTATGTTAATTTCAATATTGTATTAAATATGAATAATTTAAAAGTTGATTAAGATTTAAATAATTCCCACACAGACTCCGCCGCCGTCATATCGTCGCTCCACCACTGCCGTCCATCGGTCTGGCTTTGTTGATGTTTAGCAAATAACAATTTGGCCAAGGACAATATAACCAAGTAATTTTAAATTTTTCGGAAACGAAAATAAAAATCCATTATTTGTACAAGAGCAGGAAGGAGTGTTTCTGTAGGCACATAGCACAAATTATGCAAATCCAGAATTTGCCATTAAAGTCCAATTGTGTCTAAGGCTTTAGAAATTGAATTTCCAATGTACGAGAGAGAGACTACAACAAATGATGCCAATTATTTTTTGGCCTGAAGGATATTTAAAATGCAAGTCAAGTTAAAATATGGCATGCACAAAAGATGTTTGTTACAGAAGGTATGGGACAAATTTTGACTGATATGATTTGGTAACAATCACGAAGACACTGAGCCAGATAAGGTTAGGTTCATATTCCAGCCAGTAATCGACAAACAGCACACCATGGAATTCCATGCAGCTCAGAAAATCCTCTCGTTTTACATTCTTTGCCTCTAAGCTGTTCGAGGCTGGTAATGTATCCGTCCCCAAGTGCCAGAGTCTCTTAGCTGTGAAAGCTGGGCTGATAGGATAGGGGATATTTCTATCCTATCAATGAGTGCAGTCCGATTAAAGTTAAAGCTCAATGATGAGGGGCCTCCGTTTTTATGCCGAGTCACGAAAAAACTAGTAAAAAGGCGTTAAGTTCGGCTGGGCCGAACTTTGGATACCCACCACCTCGGGTATATATGTAAACCACCTTTCACCAAAATCCGGTGAAAATTGCATACCTTATATCCCATAGCAGTTATACCGAAATATGTTCCGATTTGGACCAAAAACGAATAAGTAGAAGTCATTGTTCAATTGCGTATAACAAAAAATTGGTCTTTTTAGTAGCTATATCTAAAAATAAACCGATCTGAACCATATACAACATGGATGTCGAAAAGCCTAACATAAGCCACTGTGCCAAATTTCAGTTAAATCGGATTATAAATGCGGCTTTTTTGGGGCCAAGGCTTTAGATCGAGATATCGGCAGCTATATGGCAGCTATATGCAAATCTTGATCGATCTAGACCAAATTGCAGATATATGTGGAGGGGCTTAAACTAACTCTTTGTCCCAAATTACGGCAATATCGGACAATAAATGCGCCTTTTATTGGCCCAATACATTAAATCGAGAGATCGGTCTATATGGCAGCTATATCCAAATCTGGACCAATCTAAGCCAAATTAAAGAAGGATGTCGAAGGGTCTAACACAACTCACTGTTCCAAATTTCGGCGACATCGGTCCACAAATGCGCTTTTATGGCCCCAAAACCAATAAACGAGAGATCGGTCTAAATGGCAGCTATATGCAAATCTAGACCGACCTGTGTCATATTGCAGAAGTATGTCAAGGGGCTTAACCTAACTCACTGTCCCAAATTTCGGCGACATCGAACAATAAATGCGCCTTTTATGTTCCCAAAACCTAAAATCGAGGGATCGGTCTATATTACAGCTATATTCAATTCTGTACCGAAGGATGCCGAAAGGCCTAACACAACTCATTATCCCAAATTTCAGCAAAATCGGATAATAAATGTGGCTTTTATGGGCCTAAGACCCTAAATCGAAGGATCAGTCTATATTACAGCTTTATTCAAATCTGAACCGATCTGAGCCAAATTGACGAAGGATGTCGAAGGGCCTAACACAACTCACTGTCCCAAGTTTCAGTAAAATCGGATAATAAATACGCCTTTAATGGGCCTAAGACCTAAATCGGCGGATCGGTCTATATCAGGATATAGTCCGATATAGCCCATCTTCGAATTTAACCTGCTTATGAACAAAAAAAGAATCTTTGCAAAGTTTCAGCTCAATATCTATATTTGAAAAGACTGTAGCGTTCTGAAAGAATGTTCAGCATCTTCCAAATGTTCCTCATCTTCAGAGAGGCAAAAAAATAAGTGCCGCGATTCCCTATTTTGTGAAAACATTTCCTAAAATATTCGTGTGGGGACAGCATTTGCGTTTGCGTCCCGTATACACAATGTTCCAGATATCTGGGATTAGTTTCGCGGTCCATCTCCCGTTCAATTTGTCAGTCCTTTCGGTTCCCCTTACTCCGCTATGGCCCGGCAACCAAGCAATGAATATTGTGTCATGCTCGAAGAAGGCATTAATCTATTTTTTCACTCTGGGACCGTCCGTAACCTTACCGTCCTGGTTGTTATAGCCTTGATGGCCAGGCCACTGTCTACAATGATGTTCGCAACCGATGTCCTCACGTTGGTGTTAACGCCTGGTAACCATCTCAAGCATTCGGTTACAGGCCGAATCTTTGTCTGCAGGACCATTTTATTGTTGAAACCCAGACACCCAGACCCACTCTGTCTTCCATTTTTGATCCAACTGCATAACATGAACCCATCAAGGTTTCCTATCGTCGCCTCGATTGTACCGCGATGGTATGAATTACTCCTACCATTTATCTTTACCGCCATCGCCTTAAGTCTCGAAACCGCATTGGTTGCCTCATACTAAATCTATATGTCTATGGGATGGATATCTAGAATAATCTCTAGTTCCCTGGTATGGTCCTCATCATCCCAAAACAACATGTTCATTGAATCCATGGTAATTTCCTTATGTTGCACTTTTTCTTCATCGCCCTCAACCAAACTATTGTACGTAAATTAGTATTGGTCTAATCATGCTCTTGAAGAGCCAGTTTAATATCCTCTGATTCAGGCCCCATTTTGAGCCTACGGCCCGTTCACAGAGTTGTTTTTGTTTTAACCACATTAGTATGTGGAGCTAGTGATCCTCGTCAAGTTCAGATAGGTCAGCAATCTCGTTCCGGTCCACAGAACTGATAGCCGCGAGAACGTCATGGCAATTGGTTATTTAAAGGCGCCGATAACTCATAACAAGGCGAGTTATAGGTATTTGAGCAAAAAACATTCTGTTAGGTAATCTTTACACATAAAATTGGCCCACATTTGTCTTCCTCGTAAACAAACAGATCATGATATTTTCTGGAGTTTGTGTCCAGACCCCTATGCCTAGTGCATGATCTTTTTGTGCTTCTCCACAGCTGATTCAGACTCCTACCCCTCAGAAGTATATGCAAATTTGTCCATCAATCAACATGCCATTACAAAAATAAAGTTTGCATTGTGGTGGATAAATAAATTAAAAATGTTTTCGGACTAAGGTTGCGCATGCCATCAAATAACCTTATCACATTTTTATACTCTACACAACTAATGTGGCACAGGGTATTATATCTTAGTGCATTTCTTTGTAACATCCAAAAGGAAAGATCCCAGATCGGTTTATATGACAGCTATTTCAGGTTATAGACTAATTTGAACCATATTTGGCACAGTTGTTGAAAGTCATGACAAGACACGTTATGCACGTCTATTTCAGCCAAATCAGATAAGAATTGCGCGCTCTAGTGGCTCAAGAATTCAAGATCCAAGATGGGTTTATATGGCAGCTATATCAGGTTACGGACCGACTTGAACCATACTTAGCACAGTTGTTGGAAGTCATAGCGAAACACGTCGTGCAAAATTTTAGGCAAATCGGATAAGAATTGCGCTTAGAAGCTCAAGCAGTCAAGACCCCTGATCGGTGTATATGATAGCTGTATCAGTTTATGAACCGATTTGAACCATACTTAGCTCAGTTGTTGGAAGAGATACCAAAACACCACGTGGAAAATTTCAGTGAAATCGGAACAGAATTGCGCCCTCTAGAGGCAAAAGAAATCAAGACCCAAGATCGGTTTACATGACAGCTATATCAAAACATAAACCCACTTGGCCCATTTACAATCCCAACCGACGCACACGAATAAGAAGTATTTGTGCAAAATTTCAAGCGGCTAGCTCTACTCCTCCGAAAGTTAGCGTGCCTTCGACAGACAGACGGACGGACGAACAGACGGATGGACATGGCTAGATCGACATAAAATGTCATGGCGATCTAAAATATATATACTTTATGAGGTCTCAGACGAATATTTCGAGTAGTTACAAACATAATGACGAAATTATTATTACCCCTTCCTATGGTGTTGGGTATAACACATATCGGATAGAAATTGCGATCTGTACGCATTGTCTATCCGATAATCTTCAAATTCAGACATTTTTTGGCCTGGAGACGAAGCCTTATGAAATAGGAAAAAATCAGTTCTGTTTTTAATAGAACCCCAGAGCTCTCCAGATTCTTAAATCTTGCAAATCGGTTCAGTTATAGCCCCTTGAAGGTTAAAGAAATGAAAAGTGGTCAACTTCGTTTTTGTTTTCGCCGTTTGGCTCACCGTGCCACGTTTGATCGAAATCACTCAAGATTCAAATTTAGCTCTCTTATGTATGTTTTGGGTAAGCAGACGGTCAGCAATTCCCTATTTACCGTGCTACTTACTTGTTTCAATTTTTTTAACTTTACAGCTCATTTCGATTAAGCGATAAGAAAAAATACTTGACCCTTTGGCATTTCAAGGCATTTTAAACAAGAATAATTTGCATGCAGTAAGTATTGAAGAACTTTTTCTTAAGATTCACCTCCTTATCTTAAATCTTACCCTCCGTCAGCCTTTAATTTCTCTCATTATTATTTTAGTTCATTATAACATGACTTTCATTAACCAACCATTCGGACTCACAATCACCAGACGAGGCCGACGTGTCAAAGCGCCAAATGCTTTAGCAAAACCCATGAGTCATGACCATGACCAAGCACAAGAAAAGCAAAGCAAAAAAAGAAAAAAACAAAATAAAATGGTAAAAAAAAAATACCAAAATTTTATCAGCTACAAAACTCATGTTGAACATTTAATATTTCCAAATGGACTTTGCCCTTTAGTTTTTTTGGCCACAGCCGCCGCATTTGAAACAAGTGCTGCTTAAATGTCTCCTTCATCCCATTTCATTGGGACAATTGAAGCCACAAACATTTTTATGACTTGCAGCTGCTTTTAATGCAAAACAAAATCGAAATAATGTTAACAGGCTTAAATGGCTAACTAAGCCAGTCGGGCAAGCAGTAAAAGAAACAAAAACACAACAACAGCGACATTTGGTCTAAATGTGTTTTCAATTTCTTTTGCTTGGCCAAGTTTTGAAGCCGAGAGCAGCAACGAGAATACAGAAAGGAATTGAAGCTTAGTAGGTGGTTTATTAAATCTGCAATGAATAGAAACTCCCATATTAAGGAACACCGAATCTTCTTTAAATAGGCGCAAACCTTTAGGTAGGTTGTGTTAGGTTAGGTTTTGATAGCAGTCTGCCATCAAACTCACTTGAACGATTTCATCCGATTTCGATACTACAGGATCAGAAGAAGGAAGATGCCTTCTAGTTCCTACCGTTGAACCATCCCGATCGTTTTAAAAAGCCTAAAAACAACATCTCAAAGAAATAGGAACCTACAGTGGAACTCCTTCTGACTGCCCGTGCGGGACACACACAGCAGATGTTCTATAGTCTCTTCTACCCCAACGTCTTCACAGCTTCTGCAGTAGGCGTTACTTGCCATCTTCAATCTGCCAGCATGCTTTCCGAGTAGACAGTGACCTGTCATGACGAACACAAAGACTGAGACTGGGCCACATAGTGTTGGAATGCTCACAGCTCCCTCTTTGTAATCATTTTTCCTCAGTTGTTCTTCGGGCTTGGTCCAGAAAACCATTGCGGGACACACACACAACAGATATTCTACCATTCAACCGTTATATTTTGATGCGTCTAACAATGCTATTGTCACACAGCACATTAAGCTCGTTGTTCATACGACGCCTATATTCTTCATTAACGCAGACTGCTCCATAATTTTACGAGGGATTTTTCTTTCAAACACTCCAAGTATTTCCATCTGCTTGCGCAAATACTGTTCGGAGAAGTTATTTCCTATTTTAACTGAGGAGTATGTGGCAGCAAGCGTCATCCTGCAAAGTCATATCAGTTTCGCGCAGATACCAAACTCAGACATGGCTTGAAATACCTTGGAACGTATACGACTGTCGAAGGTGTTGATTTGTCTATCTCGGATCTTTTCAATGATTTCATGCAGTGTAAATATCTGGTCTATGGTGGATTGATCAGGTCTGAAGCCGCACTGGTAGAGCCATACTATTTCGTTGACTTTAGACTGTAGCCCTCCACACCATACACTGGATAGTATTTTGTATGCGATGGGGAGAAAACTTCTTCCTCAGTAGTTGGCAGTAGTTGTCCCCTTTCTTGTGTACGGGATATAGTATGTCGAGGTTCAAATTATCGGGTACGCGTTCTTCTAGCCAAATTGCGCAGACTGGCTGATGCATAAGCCTTATCAGCGTATCGCCTCCGATTTTAAATAGTTCAGCCAGTAATCCATCAACTCCTGCTGCCTTGTTGTTTTTCCGCCGGATAACTGCTACGTGGACCTTGTTCTGACTATGTGGTACACATTTTATACCATTATCAGAGATCGGCTCTGTTGTATACTCGTAGCCACCATAATCGAATACCAGCAGCTGGGAAAAGTGTTCTTTCTATATCCTCAGTACACTATCTGTATCAGTTACCAGATTTCCTTTTTGTGTCTGCAGGAGGATGTGCCCATTCCAAAGCCATCGGTTTCATGTGTAATTCTTTGGTAGAATTTTTGGCCTACATTCTGGCTCCTTAACATCTCGACTCGCTCACACTCATGCCTTTTAATTCTTCTTCTTGCGGAAAAGACGTTTCTTCTGCCTCCTTTTCCCCCGATCCCTCCCCTTGGATTCCTCTAGACCTCGTTCTCACTAGGTGGTACACATTCTGTACCATTATCAAGGATCGTTTCTGTTGTATACTCGTGGTCAACATCATGAAAACCAAACTTCATTTTGCCTCCTGAATATCTCCATTCACTCACTCTCACGACCTTCCATTTCCTTCTTCTTCTTGCAGAGGAGACATTTCCCTCTCTTCTTTTCTCCGGCTACCTCTCCCTCCCTTGGTGCTTTGCTACTGACTGTATGCCGCATTCTTGGCTTCAGTTGCATTTCGACACTCTTGGTCGTACCATGAATTCAATGGATTTCGTGGCATTTTATAGCTCAGTGAGATGTTCTCTAAGACACTAGAATGAAAAACGGCAGAACCAATTTTCTCGAAATTTTCACATAATGTGTAGGTTGGTCTGGAAGGAAACATAGGCTGTGTAATTTTTCGGTATCGGAAGGGGAACGGGCCCTCCTCCTTATGCCAAAAACGCAACCCAAAATCAAAAGTGGACCGATCGGGACAATATACAATACGTATCAAATGGAAGGTATTGAAGAGTAGAATACGAATATGGTATTAAAATATGAGTCTAAGTACCCATCGGGCCGCACAAACCCAAAAACTCTCCCAAACAGACATATTGGTCGTTCATTTCAATATGGGGCTCAAATAATAGGTATTCGGGAGTAGATTTCGAATCTGGCATCGAAGTATAGGGGTCACGCCACCCCTCAAAAACGCCATTAGATCCATTATGACTATATCATACTTGGCTGAACCGATTTTCTTAAAATTTCCATAGATTGTGTACGTTTGTCTGAAAGGAAACATAGGCTATATAATTTTTAGATATAGGGTCGAGGCGGACCCTCCCCCTTATCCCAAAATCGCCACCCATATCCGAAAGTATTCCGATGGGCACAATAAGGGTAACAAATGAAAGGTAGTGGATACCAGAAAACGAATATGGTATTAAAATTTGGGTCCAAGTACCCAGCGGGCCTCCCAAACACCAAAACTCCTCTAAACAGATATATTCGAAGTTCAAGTCAATATGGGACTCAAATGAAAAGTATTAAGCAGTAGATTACAAATTTGGCATAAAATATTTGGTCCAAGAAAGGAGAATATATTCGAAGTTCATGTCAATATGGGACTCAAATGAAAAGTATTAAGCAATAGATTACAAGTATGGCATAAAATATTAGGTACAAGTAATGGAAGGTCGCTCACGCTCAGATACCCCCAAATTGACATCTTAGCCGACCATGGCTATATGGGACTCAAATGAATGGTATTAGGAAGTAGATTACGAATATGACATTAAAATTGGCGTTCAAGTCTCGGTAGCGCTTTTTCTCCTAAAGTTACGTCAAATGGGTTATTTGACCTATTATGGCAATATGAGACTCAAATGAAAGGTATTTAAGAGTAGAAAACAGATTTGATATCCAATTTTGGAGCCAAGTGTTTTGCGGACGCCCTAAAGCACCCCCTAAACTGAACTTCATTTCCGTTGGGAATAAAGAAAGAATTTGATATCAATTTTCAGTGCAAAGTGCCGGTGGCCGCCCCAGTCCCAAAACACCCTCCAAACGGTTCCTATTAACCTGTCATGGCAATATGGGTCTCAATTTAAAGGGATTTGAAAGTACAGCACGAATTTTATATCCATATTTAAGTGGAAATGTCTGAGATACCATCCCTCCCCTAATAAGAGCTTTACCCTAAGGAAGAACATTACCACCAGGAACCGAGAAGAGGCAAATGAGTGCTTTCCGATTCAAGTTCAAACTCAACGATAAAGGACCTCTTTTATAGCCGAGTCCGAACGGCGTCCCGCAGTGCGACACCTCTTTAGGGAAAATTTTTTAAATGACCATGCATGGCATTGTACCTCGCAGATGTCGCCAACATTAAGAGGGGATAAACACCGCTTTGTCCGATGTTCTCGCCAGGATGGCGTTCAACGTCATAGGCTACAATGGCACGAATTCGATATCCGCATTCAGGGCGAAGTGTCCCAACCCTAAAAAGATGTTAGAGAGTTATAGAAGGCGCAGCGGAGCGGTCCCGGTTCAGTTAGTAGTATATATAATGAAATTCGATCCTACGAATCCATTGCAAGAAATAACTCATTATACACAAAAAAAATGGCTGGACCAATGCTGTTATGTTTATTTTTTCCCATTCCAAAGAAAGGATATTCTTAGGTTCTTGTCGAAAATAGCTCTCTCTATACCCTTTAAATTTAATATTCCTAAAAATATAACAATATGAATCCCTTGTTACATTGTGTTACATTATACTTGTGTTACTGTATGTCATATCACATAACGTACTCTTACTGGGATAAAACACATTCAATTCTATAGATATGAGTTCATTATAACCAAAGGACCTCACAATTGTGTGGGCAATAAAATAAATGTGTCTATTCCATAACATTTATTCGAGTCATGTGAGGGGTGGGAGGAGGAAGTGTAACACCCGCAAAGAGCAAAATGGAATATAATTAGGCCCTATGAAGAGACATAAAATCTTTAAAATATCATAAAATTCAATGCGTGGAAAAATATTGAAATGTTTGCACATGTACGCACACATATACCTACGTATTTTCCCACACGCACACATGCAACACATCAAACCTAACACAAGAAAACCTAAAATCATAAACGTTAAAGGCTATTTTATATAAACAAAACTGTCATTTGGGAAGTGTAATGTACATGTCAGCTTCACTCTCCCTTACCCCGACCACACCCCCCTGATGTATGCACATACATGTGTATAGAACTGTCGAAACAAAATCATTCCTACACATATTCCCCAAAGTAGAAAAGTTATATAATATTCATAAAAATCTTGAAAATAGCTTGAAGTAAAGTTTTCGTACTCCCCTGCTCCATGACAACATTGGCAGGAAGGGTGGTGTGGGCTTTTTTTGTCTTTATGTTCGTCATTCCTCCATTAATAATAAATAATCACAATAAAATCGCACACGCTCTTAAGTTAGCAAAACTCCAAATGTTCTGCCACCGGGAAACACTTTGACAATAACAACAACTTTGGCACTAAGCACTAAGTGAGAATGCACATCGATGGAAACAACTGCCGCAGTCTTAATGTTTGTGGTAACAATAACACAGTGGTGTTTGCAAATTCTTAAATTTGTCAGCTGACAACGAAAGTACTCCTACATTAGTTTGTACCACACTATAAAGATGAAATTTATTTGCAAATGGGTTAATTGCAAATGATCGGTTAACGTTAACCCGTGCCGAAACGGCGTCCAAAGTTGGATGTAGTACTTTCTCAGAGATCCAGTTAGGTGTTATACTCTTCACCATAGGATTGGGGTAACTAATTTCGTTATTCTGTTTGTAACACCTCGAAATATTCCTCCAAGACCCCATAAAGCATATATATTCTTGATCGTCATGACATTTTAAGCCGAACTAGCCATGTCCGTCTGTAGTGTAGGTCTGTTGGAATTGCAAATGGGCCAAATCTGTCCATGTTTTGATATAGCTGTCATATAAACCGATCTTGGATCTTGACTTCTTGAGCTTTTAGCTTAAATTCTTATCCGATTTGGCTCAAATTTTGCACGAGGAGTTTTTTTTATGACTACCAACAGTAGTGCTATGTATGGTTTAAATCGGTCCATAACCTGATATAGCTGCTATATGAACCGATCTTGGGTCTTGACTTCTTGAGCCACTTGAGGGCGCAATTCTTTTCCGATTTGGCTGAAATTTTGCATGAAGTATTTTAATACGACTTCCAACAAGTGTAGTAAGTATGGTTCAAATCGGTCTATAACCTGATATAGCTGCCATATAAACCGATCTGGGTCTTGACTTCTCGAGCTTCTAGAGGGCGCAATTCTTATCCGATTTGGATGAAATGTTGCACGAGGTATTTGGTTGTGACTTTTAACAGCCGTGTTAAGTATGGTTCAAATCGGTCCAAAACCTGATATAGCTGCCATATAAACCGATCTTGGATCTTAACTTTTTCAGACACTTGAGGGCGCAATTCTCATCCGATTTGACTGAAATTTAGCACGAAATGGTGTTTTATGACTTCCAACAAGTGTACTCAAACTGCTTTAGTGTCATTGGCTAGAACAGACGTCTCAGTCATTGTGTCCTCCGTCATGACAGGTCACTGTCTAATCGGAAAACATGCTGACAGACTGAAGGTTGCCAGCAGCGACTTTTGCAGAAGCTGTAAGGACATCGAGGAAGAAGAGACTATCGTACACCTTCTGTGTGTGTGTCCCGCTCTAGCAGTTAGAAGAAGTTCTACTTTAGATTCTCATTTCTTTGAGAAGCTGATTGATTAGCGGATGTGAACATTCGCAAGTTAATGGGCTTTTTAAACGGATCTGGATGGTTCAACGGTAGGACCTAGATAGCATCTTCCTTCTTCTGTTTCTGTGGTATGACAGGGGACGAAAACGTCTAAGTGAGTCTGATGGCAGACTGCCTCTTAAACCTATCCTATGGTTCGCTCTTGCCTGTCATCGACCGAAAGAGGACGAAGCAGTTACTGGCGTTTGCTAAGAGGTCGCTGAGTACCTTAACAGGGGTTATAGCCTGACAATGAGGTATGGCGGGGCGCGTGGTAATACCGCACAATCACTTCTGCAGGAGTTGTCTTGATGAGAATGAGGAGGAAACTATCGAGCACTTGCTCTGTTCATGTTCGGGTCTGCAGGGACGCAGGCTCTCTTTTCGGACGTAACTCTGGGAGGTCAACAGAGATTTTTTAAATGAAATGGGATGGTAGATTGCCAGAAGATCCGGCGGAGGCACATCAGGGATGGAAACGTAAGTACTTTAGTTCTTTTTTCAGTACATTTTCTACCCTAGGAGTACCGTTGTACCCCCGCGACCGATTTAGTATCTTTTTTATGCACTACGAATTTTTCGAACAATTCGGATACTTTCTCAATATGCCACTATAAAATAGAGAAACAAGCCACACTACAATAGAGATATTCATCAGTTAGTCGATATCAGACTATCGAATTTGCGTTATGCGGACCCTTTGGGAATAGTATCAGTTTATTTTTGTCGCCTTATTTGACTAATTGTGTTCTAGAAGCACAATTAGCTTTGGGATATTAGCGGGGGCCCTGACATTTGTTCTCAAATTAACATGGACAACCTGAAATAGCTCCAATATAAAATGATTTTGGATCTTGACTAGAGGGCGCAATTCTCATCCGATTTGGCTGAAATTTAGCATGAAGTGTTTTTTTATGACTTCCAACAAGTGTATTAAATATGGTTTAAATCTGTCTATAACTTGATATAGCTGCCATATAAACCGATCTGGCATCTTGACTTCTTAAGCCTCTAGAGAGCGTAATTCTTATCCGATTTGGCTGAAATTTTGTGCAACGGTTTCTCCTATGATCTCCACCATTCGTATCAAATGTGGTCTTAAACGATCTATAGCCTGATACAGCTTCCATATAAACCGATCTCCCGATATTACTTCTTGAGCCCCCTAAGGACATAATTTTTATCCATTTTGGCTGAAATTTGTCACAATGACTTCTACTATGGTGTTAAACATTCAATTCATTTATGGTCCGAATCCGACTATAACTTGATATATACATTATTCCCAGTTTGACTATATGGTGATACCGGGCAAAGCACGCTTTTACTTGTTTTAGTTACTAAAATGAAATTCGTAAGCAAAGAACACATTCATGTGGCATTGATGGTGAAGACCTGAACTGTATCCTACGCGCCATTACTGTGACTGTGGTGTAATGTACGTTTCGACTCAGAAACTCTTCCTCATTCGGGTTTGTCTAGTTCGTATATGCTTGCTGTACCGCTTGTTCGTAAGTCATTTTTTATACCCACCGCCATAGGTTGGGGAGTCTATTAATCTAATCATTCAGTTTGTAGAGAAATATCAATGAAATTCACCTTCCGTCTCCCAAAAGAGAAAAGCACAGAATAGAAAATCTCTTCAAAATAACATAAGAGGGTTGCAAAAGTTTATAAGGCTTTAAAAAGTTCAAATGAATTAGCTTGAATACTTTGGTCCTTCTGTCCGCTAGTCGAGAGAGAAGAGATCGACTGCCTACAAAATTTGAGCTTAGGGAAACCAGTAAACGAAGAGAAAAGTCGGGCGGTCCCAACTATGTAATACCCTACACCAACACTATACGTACCAATTGGTAGCTATACATCTAATTCTGAACCAATTTTGATGGTCCTCGGTGGAGGTTTTCAGATGGGATATAGTATCCGTATCAAATTTCGAGCAAATATGTAATAGCTAGGTAGTTGTAATAACTCCGGCTCTATAAGTGCAATATGACTATGCATATATGGAAGTTAAAAATCAATTTGAACCGATTTTTATAGCATTATTGCAAATTACTTAAAATCGTACAAGCATATATATAAATCTTAACCGATTTCGACCAAACTTCTTAGATATTATGGTAGTCGTCTAGGGAAGCGTTGTGCAAAATTTTGGGAAGATTGGTCAATAAAAGCGATTGCAGTTGCACTTGAAGTGAAAATCGGCCGATATATATGTGGGAGCTTTATCCAAATCTGAACCGATTTCTATGAAATTCAAAATTTCGGTTAACAAATGTCCACATTATTGCAATATTGCTCAAAATCAGACGAACATATATCGGAGAGCTATATCTAAATCTTAACCGATTTCGAGCAAACTTCTTATGCGCTTGCAGTGGCGCTAGAAGCGAAAATCGATTGATATATTGATATATATATATATGGGTGCTATATCCAAATCTTAACCGATTTATATAAAATTGGCCAGTAATGTCGAGAGTCGTAACTGGTTAGAGTCGGAACCGGTTAACAAATTACCACATTATTGCAATATTACTCGAAATCGGACGAGCATATGTATTGGAGCTATAACCAAATCTGAACCGATTTTTTCCCTATTTCGAAAGACTTTTCTTGGCTAAAAAATGCCTGTGCCAATTTTGAAGATGATTAGATGAAAATTGCGACCTGTACTTTGTCCACAAATTTACATGGACAGACACACATAGCTAAATCGAATCAGAAAGTGATTCTAAGTCAATCGGTATACTTATCAATGAGTCTAGCTCTCTTCCTTCTGAGTGTTACAAACATATGCACTAAGTTATAATAACCTGTACCACAGTAGTGGTGTAGGGTAATAAATACCTTAATATCTTAAAGTGTTATATTTATAAATATATTGCAAAATTTGTTTCTACTTATCGATCATACGAATTACTAGCTTTGCTAAAAGCAACGAACGCCCACGCAACGAACGCTGAATTTGTTTGCATTCTTATCTGCTTAATGACAATTTTTAAGTCCCAAAGGTATTGGGATGCTGTGCTTTAAATAATACGCAGTCAAAGCACCCGATCGTTAACGACAAAGGGGGAGAGTGCGACGCACAAGCTGCCTGGTATTCAGATAAGATTTACTGCCTGTTTCACTAAGCTTATTGCTTCCACTCACTCGCACACTATCAGTCAAACAGCTGATTTGGGTTCCAATAAGAAGCAGAAAAACGACTAATCGGGTGAGTGACAACGTGCAAGAAGACGTAAGCAAATTGCTTTATAATTGCGTTTCACTATGCGTGTGCTAGTGTCAATTCGAAGAAGACAAGTGTCAAAAACACTCACTTGCATTTTAGCCTTCGCGCGCTAGATTATTAAAAAATGGAAAAGAAAATGTAAGTTGTTTTCACATAAAAAGCTGTTTTGCTGTTTTATTTTTTGCTAATAAATCGTATTGTTTGTAGCGTAAAAAAATCTACACCCCAGCAGCTACAAGAGCTGGTCAAAGCCATGATGGAGGATTCGGATTTGGCCAAGGGTATTCCAGTATTTGGAGGGTCCAAATATACAGTGGATGAGAAGTGGAAAACCATTACCACAAAATTAAACATGCATGGCCCTCCTATGCGTACCACAGCCGAGTGGAGAAAGGTATGTACGATAATATAATGGTTCTAATTTTATATAATTTTTCAATTTCAGACTTGGGCGGACTTAAAATCGCGCACCAAAAAGAAACTGATGGATAATAAAAAGAGCTTGGAAGCTACAGGTGGTGGCGAATATGCTTTCTGTGCCCTAACAGAATTGGAGGAGATGGTAGACCGTGCTATATCAGCCACTAGATCTGCGGTTCCGACCGGTGCTAAGTACGGCTTTTGTTCTCAACAACCCATAATGGTTGAAGAAGACATTGTAGAGTGCTTCACACCTTATGTAGCGTCACCGCCGCGTAGCAACAAAGATGTGGCTGTAAATACGCCAAAAAGAAACGGGGTACCTGATTGTAGTAAAAAAAATTATCAGGTTGTGCCCACAAACTACAGTTTACACACAAGCGGAATGGCTACCACTATTACAGATACCACCGCCCCATCTAGCACCCCCGCAGCTACCACCGTCCCATATAGCACCGCACGACCTAGTACCGCCCCATTCAGTACCGCCCCATCCAACGCCGCCCCATCCAGCGCCGCCCCATCCAGAACCGCCTCATATAGCACCGCCCCATTTAGCACCGCCTCATTTAGCACCGCACCATCTAACACCGTCCCATCTAGCACTGCCCCATCTAACAGTGCCGCTGCTACTATGGCGAAGAAGCGGAGAATGGAGTATGAAATACCATCCGGTGTCACGCAAATGTCTACGAGGAATTTCCTCTTCTTTTTTTTTCAAAAAATATACTGCCACCGAAATATACATTTTTTTATTTAAATACGACGCACTTTTTCTGTTTCACTTTTATTTGTTTGTTTATTTTTTTTTTTTTGACACATTGTGTCAACTTTTCCGATTAGTGAAGACTACTTTTCTGTTTTTTATCTGTTTTCGCGTTTTTTTTTTGCCAAATATACGTATTTTTTTTAAACTGTAGATCTGGCAGCATTTTCTCTCACTCACGAAACGTAAGGCCATGCGAATAATTATATACGAGTAAGTGAAACCCATTCTCACTCGGAGAGTGAGTGACTACCATTCGTTCTCGTAGCTTGTCACTCAGCTTAGTGAAACAGGCTATTAATCGGTAAAGGGGGAATAGTTGTCACGGAAGCAGATTAGCACACACAAAAGATCAATTGCCTATACTGATGAGTATTTAAATAAATACGCATAAATAATAAGGAATTACAATCAAAAACAAGCATTTTAAAATTACTGATTGTTTAACTCAAAACATCATTAAGACTCATAGTGATAATAACAATGGTGATTATAATGAAGTTTTAATTATAGTGATGATAATGACGTTGAGTTGGTTATGGTTGATGATAATGAAGTTGTGGTGATGCTGATAATAACGATGATTTTTATGGCAATAATTAAAATAATGAAATGATGATGTTTGTTTGTTTTTTATGATGGTGGTAGACTGGTAAATGGGATGAAACGTAAAATTTTGTTCGGCTAGTTTTATTTGCTCAAAAGTAAGTGTGCTTTAGATAGACGGACGGACGCGGCTATTTCAACCTATAATGTAGGTGACAACCAAGAATATATATTTTATGGGGCTTAGACATAAATGTCGAGGAGTCACAAACGAAAAGTGGCGCCCCAGTAAATAAGTTGGTAGCACTCCCGGAATGCCAGAGCGGGGGTTGTGGGTTCGATTCCTAACTACAATGGACTTAAAATTATCTAAGTGAGTCTGTAAAGCACTGCCACTCTTACCTAACCTACAAACGAAATGACGAATTTCGTACCATTCCATGGTGGAGGGCACACAAATATTTGTCGTTGTATTACTCATAATGGAATGGATTAAACGGATGAATTAATACCAATTTACCCATGGTCATTGATTTCCTTGTCTAATTTTGTTATACCCACCACAATACGCTTATAGAAAAAAGGTTGCTGAAAATAGCAAACACTGTCTGCTGCATATTATTAGTTAATTTTGTTGCTTTTGTAGCAGTAGTTCTGCTATTACATCAGTAGTACTGCAATTTCAGAGCAGCAGGCTTTATGCTAAAAGTCTGTTGTTTGCTGAAAATGACTGCTCCTTAATTATGAAGTGGATGTTAGAAGAAACAAGTAAGAACGTGCTAAGTTCGACCGGGCCGAATCTTATATACCCTCCACCATTGATCGCATTTGTCGAGTTCTATGCGCGGTATCTCTTTTTAGACAAACATAGAATATTGAATAAGAACTGTTATCCTATTGGAGCTATATCAAGTTATAGTCCGATTCGGACCATAATTGAATGCTGATTGACATTATAGAAGTCATTGTGTAATATTTTAGTTCATTCGGATAAGAATTGCGCCATGTAAGGGCTCCAAAAGCAAAATCGGGAGATAGGTTTATATGGGAGCTGTATCAAGCTATTGATCGATTCAGACCATACTAGAAACGTATGTTAAAGGTCATGAGAGAAGGCCTTGTACAAAATTTCAGCCAAATCGGATGAGAATTGCGCCCTCTAGCTATTGATCGATTCAGACCATACTAGACACGTATGTTGAAGGTCATGAGAGAAGGCCTTGTACAAAATTTCAGCCAAATCGGATGAGAATTGCGCCCTCTCCTCTAGAGGTTCGAGAAGTCAAGATCCCAGATCGGTTTATATGGCAGCTATATCAGGTTCTATATCGATTTACGCCATACTTAGCACAGTTATTGGAAGTCATAACAAAACACCTCATGCAAAATTTCAGCCAAATCGGATGAGAATTGCGCCATCACTTGGCTCAAGAAGTCAAGATCCAAGATCGGTTTATATGACAGCTATACCAGATTATGAACCGATTTGAATTATACTTAGCACAGTTGTTGAAAGTAATACCAAAACACTACGTGCAAAATTTTAGATAAATCGGACGATAATTGCGCCCTCTAGAGGCTCAAGAAGTCAAGACCCAAGATCGGTTTATATAACAGCTATACCAGATTATGAACCGATTTGAATTATACTTAGCACAGTTGTTGGATATCATAACAAAATACGTCGTGCAAAATTTCATTCCAATGGATAAGATTTGCGCCTTCTAGAGGTTCAAGAAGTCAAGACCCAAGATCGGTTTATATGGCAGCTTTATCAGGTTATGGACCGATTTAAACCATACTTGGCACAATTGTTGGATATCGTAACAAAATACGTCGTGCTAAATTTCATTCTAATCGGATAATATTTGCGCCTTCTAGAGGTTCAAGAAGTCAAGACCTAAGATCGGTTTATATGGCAGCTATATCAAAACATGGACCAATATGGCCCATTTAAAATACCAACCGACCTACACTAATAAGAAGTATTTGTGCAAAATTTCAAGCGGCTAGCTCTACTCCTTCGGAAGTTCGCGTGCTTTCGACAGACAGACGGACAGACGGACAGACGAACGGACTTGGCTAAATCGACATAAAATGTCACGACGATTAAGAATATATATACTCTATGGGCTCTCAGATGAATATTTCGAGTAGTTACAAACAGAATGACGAAATTAGTATACCCACCATCCTATGGTGGAGGGTATAAAAATTTAACACATATGCAAATGTGTATCTCAGTGGATGTTTATACTCACCACTGAATGTCTACTTCCCATAACCTTTTTTCTTTAAATTTAAATACAAAAGACCATGCCAGTCATGTGCACATTAGTAGAGCAATAACAAACAAGTAAAAAGGCATTAAGTTCGGCTGGGCCGAACTTTGGATACGCACCACCTCGAGTATATATACAAACCCCCTTTCGTTACAATCCGGTGAAAATTGAACAACTTACTGTCACTGTTCAGTTTTGTAGAACAAAATATTGGTCTTTTTGGCAGCTATATCCAAATATAATCCGATCTGAACGATATAGGACACGGATGTCAACAAGCCTAACATAAGTCACTGCATCAAATTTCAACGAAATCGTATAATAAAAATGCATTTTATAGAGCCAAGATTTTAAATCGAGAGATCGTTTTATATGGCACATATAAACAAATCTGGACCAAATTAAACAATGATACATGAGCATCCCATTTTATTATCACACCACTTCTATATCCCTAGTTATATCTTAATAGGGGCTGATCTTGATCATATTTTATTCAGGAACTCATAAACAAGTAAAATTTTTAGACAATAAATCTGCTTTTTATGGGACTAAGACCCTTATTTGGAAGATCGGTCTATATGGCAGCTATATCTAAATATAGTTCGATCTGAAACATATTTGGGGCGGACGTCGGGAGACTTAAAATAACTCACTTTTTCAAATTTCAGCGAAATCGGCTAACAAATAAAGCTTTTATGGTCTTCAGACCCTTAATCGGCAGATCGGTCTATATGGCAACTATATCCAAATATAGCCCGATCTTAACCATATTTAAGTCAGATATCGGGAGGTTTGAAATAACTCACTGTTTCAAATCTCAACGAAATCGGCTAATAAATAAAGCTTTTCTGGGCTTAACTTAACCAGCGTGCATCAAAAAGACGTATCTGTGCCAAATTTCAGCTGCATATCTCAATTTTTGAAGGCTGTAGAGTGATTCCAAAAGACGGATAGACGGACAGACTCACGGACATCGTTAAATCGTGTTCGAATTTTACGACGATTACAGAAGTATATATTTTTAGGGTCGAAAAGTGATATTTCGATGTGTTGACTAAATGAATATACCGTCTATCTTATGGTGGTGGGTATAAAAATGCGAGCTAGCTCCGTCACATTTCGAAATATATACCAATGGATGGATCAGGTAGCTTCTTTACTGCAATATTCCAAAAATTAAAAGCATCTCTTTCAACAAAATGTCTAAAAACTACCAACAAATTTTTCTTCGGCAGACTTGTGTACTTAAAACAGCAGATTCTGTTAGTTCAAACAGCAGAAATGTTTGCTGAAACAGCAGAAATATCTGCTTTCCCATTATCAGCAGTCAAAAGCTGCTGTTTAAGCAAACATTTTTGCTGTTTTGAATAACAAATTTGGTTGAATGTAGGATGAAGGTATACTAATCAAGTCATTCCGTTTGTGACACCTCCAAATATTGATCTGCGACACTATATAGTATATATATTCTGGATCGTCTCGACATTCTGAGCCGACCTAGACATGTCCGTCCGTCCATCTGTCGAAATCACGTTAGCGGTCGAACGCGTAAAGTTAGCCGATTGAAATTTTACACAGATACTTCTAATTGATGTAGGTCGATATAGTCCCATATAAACCGATCCAGCGATTTGACTTCTTGAGCCCCTAGAAGCCTCAATTTTCATCCGATTTGGCAAAAAATTTGGTAAATGAATTTTGGAGAAAAAACTTGAATTATGACTTTCAACATCCATGCCAATTATGATCCGAATCGGTCCATAAGCAGATATACCCCCACATCAACCGATTCCCGGATTAGATTTCCTAATTTGGCCGAAAAACCTGTCCTATGACTTACAACGTCAGTACCAATTTTTATCCGAATCGGTCAATATGGGGCCTCCTTTTTATAGCCGAGTCTGAAAGGCGTGCCTCAGTGCGACACATCTTTGTGAAGAAGTTTTTACATGGCTGCCATACAAAATGGTCCAGTACCTCACAAATGTCGCCAGTATTAGGAGGAGACAACACATGGTTTACAATCGATTAATCGTTATTCGGTTAAGCGATTATTCGCGATCTTTCAAATTATCAAACAATTGAAAATGAGACATTTTCAAATAAACAAATAATCGAATAGTTTGGGACGTTTGATCGATTAATCGTTTGGATGTTAAAAAAGCTTAAAAACATATGAAATGTGTCATTTTTCAGCATTTATTCGATCTTTTGGGCCGTACCTGATCAAAATTTCACACGATTGGAATGAGCATATTTTGCTGTAGTTCAAAAAGGAAGATCAAATATGTAGGACCTATTTTCAATTCATACATATATGGAAAATATTTGAATGATTCGATTAATCGACAACATCTTACTGTCTTGTTCGATTAATCGTTGAAAATTTGTTCTGAAGCCTTGCAATTGCCTCTTTAATCTCAAACATTTCCGCTTATGTTTAGTAATGACTTATCCAAATGTCGCATCCACAAAAACCACCAAGATGAATTGCTCATTTAAAGCTACATCTTACCATTTCATTTCTCACACATACTTGCTCATATCCCCTAAGGCAAAAAAAAAAAAAAAAATAAATTGTACGCGACTATTTATAAGTGTATGTGTGAGTGTTATTAAGGCGGGAGCAATTGTTGCTAAACTGTGTCACAAACGAGCAAGCGATACAAAACTCGTTAAGGATTCTAAACGATTTATGCCATAATGTGTTATTAAATCAAAATTAGCAAAAATTTTATTAAGCTTATCCCCCAAATGTGCAACAACAAAACAACAAAAACAACAACAATTCACACACCAGTGTCAAACACTCAGAAGTTCAGAAGCACTAAGAATCCGGGCATGGAAGAGGATTTACAACATGTTAGAGAGTTGCCAAAGGCAAAACAACTTCAACGACGTCAATGGATCCATAACATTCATACAGAAAGAGAATTCAATGTGTGGGTGTGTGTATATGCTATGGGCCATATGTATGTGTGCGTAAAGTTTTCTAAAGTTTTGCTACTTTTGCCATGTTTGCCTATGCTTGTGTGCTTTTATTGCTGCTATGCTGCGCCGTACTTGGGACAAGTTTTATGAGTTGTCAACACTGCCACGTAACAGGAAATTGTGTTATTACAGTTATTATTAAAATGTTTTATAATAATAATACTTGTAACAACACTCACCCACACTCTGAGCGGGAGACTCTTACAACCAGCATATCACTATTGCTGGGAAATGGTTGAGGTATTTGTTCTCTGGTAGTTGTTTTCCAACAGCGGATATGCGAAGGTTTTGCAGAATTAGGCCTTCAGTAAACATTTTTGAATTTTATCAGCGGAGACCGTGTTCTGGCGCCTGTGAAAACCGGGATCAAATTTTAATGCGAATGAAAAGGAACTTTGATGCACCGAAAGCTAAGGCGGACGAAACACTACAGCGTTTGTAGCGTTCATCCATGGGAGTATTTTATGATGGTTGGATACCAAATGCACCATGTTTACCAAAATCGGCAGACGAACAAACGGAAGTGAAAGAAAACACGGACAAAAGAACTTAGCTAAACCAAATCAGGAAAGGTTTCTGAGTTTACACACATTTTACACAAATGCCACTAATTTTCGTAAGAGATCATATTTGTACTCTATTCCCAAAAACATTTCATTTAAGTCCCACTTTCCATCGATCAGTCTATATGCCAGTTTGAAAAAGCTTTCTTCATAGGCACTTGAAGCCAAATTTATCTTCGGTTAAAGTTATATACGCAGGGCCCTAAAAATGTTTGCCTGAAATCTCTAAACCCTTTTGGAATGTTGCTCTATTGACCTCATCCCATCATCCTAGTTTGGACTTTCCCACATAAATATTTGATATTGTACTGAATCAATGCAAATCTCTGAAAAAATCTGTTCCAGATTTCCAGTGAAACAATAGCATATTTAATTCTTGAACTAAAGGGTGATTTTTTTGAGGTTAGGATTTTCATGCATTAGTATTTGACAGATCACGTGGGATTTCAGACATGGTGTCAAAGAGAAAGATGCTCAGTATGCTTTGACATTTCATCATGAATAGACTTACTAACGAGCAACGCTTGCAAATCATTGAATTTTATTACCAAAATCAGTGTTCGGTTCGAAATGTGTTCATTCACCGTAACGTTGCGTCCAACAGCATCTTTGAAAAAATACGGTCCAATGATTCCACCAGCGTACAAACCACACCAAACAGTGCATTTTTCGGGATGCATGGGCAGTTCTTGAACGGCTTCTGGTTGCTCTTCACTCCAAATGCGGCAATTTTGCTTATTTACGTAGCCATTCAACCAGAAATGAGCCTCATCGCTGAACAAAATTTGTCGATAAAAAAGCGGATTTTATGCCAACTTTTCTAGGGCCCATCCACTGAAAATGATTTGCAAGCGTTGCTCGTTAGTAAGTCTATTCATGATGAAATGTCAAAGCATACTGAGCATCTTTCTCTTTGACACCATGTCTGAAATCCCACGTGATCTGTCAAATACTAATGCATGAAAATCCTAACCTCAAAAAAATCGCCCCTTACATAGATGTCCCTATTTATTTGATTTGAATGAGGCCCTTCTTTCAGCTTTAAGACAGGTGTCAAATATTTTTAACTCTTATCCGTCTCTGATTTATGGTGTTGCATACACCCATACATGGGTGCAAGTATTAACAAATGTTCGCTTGAAATGAAATAATGCGTGTGTATGTGTGAGTGGGTGTACAATTTCTAATGACAGTGTTAGCGTATTATTTTACGTGATGTTAACATTTAAACTTTTTTCTTGTCATCATTTGTAAGTACTGTGGTTCATCTATTGACAGCAAACTACCTATTTTAGTACTGAAGAAACAAGCCGTGAAAGGCAAAACTAAAACGCAAAAAGTTTCCAGTGCAAGCCTGTTTGTTTGCCACGAGATGGTAACGCCATTTGCCAACCATTCGAGGAATAAAGTGCAAATAATTGTTAAATTTATAAATAAAATTTGAAAAACCATGAGTGGACTTAGAAGTAAATATTTGGCTGAAATTTATTTATGAATTGTTTTAGACCCCTCGACGTCCCTGGCGAGTTTGGTCCATATCGGACCATAACTCAATATAGCTGCTAAAGTTGACGAAATTATCCGAGATGGCGGGTATGCAAAGTTCGGGCGGCCGCACTTTATACCCTCCACCATAGGATGGGGATATACTAATTTCGTCATTCTGTTTGTAACACATCGAAATATGGGTCTGAGACCCCATAAAGTATATATATTCTTGATCGTAATGTCGTTTAGAGTCGATCTAGCCATGTCCGTCAGTCCGTCTGTCTGTCGAAAGCACGCTAACTTTCGAAGGAGTAAAGCTAACCTCTTGAAATTTTGTACAAATACTTCTTATTAGTGTAGGTCAGTTGGGATTGTAAATGGGCCAAATCGGTCCATGTTCTGATATAGCTGCCATATAAACTGATCTTGGGTCTTGACTTCTTGAGCCTCTAGAGGGCGCAATTTTCATCCGATTTAGAAGAAATTTTGTACAACGGCTTCTCTCACGCAACGCAAGACACAGTGGTCTCAATGTTAACCCAAAAGACAAAAGAAGATTGAAATATGCCTGTTCACGAGGAAGACGAAGGTGGGTTAATATAACGCACCACGTTTCCTCAATAAGACGGTTTCGATATCTGACAAGGTCAAATACTTAGGTGTGATCTTGAATAGGAAACCAAATTGGAAGTGTCACATTCAGGAGCGTACTGAGAAGACTCACAGATGTTGGGTACTATTTAGACGGCTTGTAGGTTCAAAATGGGACCTGAATCCGAGGATAGATGCAAATGGAAAAGGAAAGCCAAAGATAGCAACACACACCAACCACTATGGGACGCGTTTCGTCTTTGGTTAGAAGACTTTTCAACCATATTAGGTGTGATGGCTCCAAGGGCCGTGCTTTGTTCAATAAAAAAGTTGTCAAAGTTTCCGTGAAGCATATTTATGGGTATATAAAGCAATGAAAACCCCTCTAAGTTCGGGTAACCACCACGAATCCTGACAGAATTTACACCAAAAATTTAAGTTCGGGAGACAGGTATATATAGGAAATATCTCTATTTTTATTTGGTGTGGTTCATAAAGAACAAAAGTTTGCCTCACTTACCAAATTTAAACCAATTCGAAAACAAATCGTTTATTATAGGCTTATATCTATTAATGTTTCTGTCTTGGAGGCATTAAGAGTGAATGATGAAAAGCATAAGTGTACTCATCGTACCACATATTAGCCAAATCTGGCAAAAATTGAGTCTACTATTGCCTCAAAGACTCTAGTCGGTGGATTGGTTTATTTGGCAGCTTTATCCAAATTCGTTCCATTGCTATTGTGACATGGATACATCGACTTATTATATTAAGGCATCAAGAATATATATCTTACCAGCTGGACAGGGCCCGCTCCGCAGCGCCCTCTTTCACTCTTTTATTTTATCTAAGCCCTATACAGTCACGTCAGGAAATAAGTCATGTTTGGGGTTACTGGTACGGCCTTTCAGATATTTCGCGCCAATGTGGATACTATACTGATGATCTACTCCCACATACCTTTCATTGGAGCCTTACATTGATATGGTCGGTAAATATGTGCGGTATGGAGGTGCGGCGGATCCCCCATATATCAGATTCGTGCTCTGGTCTCAAAAACCTCTCATTTGAGTACCATGTTGTCATTATTGGTTTATATTTCATTTGGCTGGTTGCTTTGGAGGTGAGGCGGCCCCCTTGATATCTCACCCTATATTATTTATAAACAAACTAAATTTCACTTAAATCGCCCAACCCATCTTCGATATCTGGCGTTTTTGAGAATAGGGTATGGGGAGGGTCCGCCCAATAAAGTTTGAATGTTAGATCTATTTCATTCTCTTGGATTTGGTGGTAGATTGGTGTAGCCAAACTCTTTGCCCCGAAAGTCGATATCAGATGTAGTGGGAGTGGAGTACTCCAAAAATCCACATTGGAGCTGCATATTGCTATAGTCGGTATATATGTGTGGTTTTGGGGGAGTTTATGAGATGAGGCGTCCCTGAAACACTTGGCCATGAAACAGATATAGATTTGAGCCCCTATTTGCCATAATCAACAAATATGTCCAGTTTGAGGGGTATGCAGGGTGGGGCGGCCACTTAGCCCTGAGAAAACATCGGTATCGTGCTCTACTCTCAAATTTCTTTAATTTGAGCCCCAGTTGCCATTGGTTTAGGGGGACTTAATGAGGTGATACGACCCCAAAACACTGGATATCGAATTCGATTTCTACTATCAAATACCTATTATTTATCGGTATAGTAGGCAATTATGACCGGTTTGAGGGGAGTTTAGATGCAGACCCTGAAGTAATATCAGCATCGTGCTAGACCACGATTTGGTTTGAGTCCCATAATGTCAAGCATATTGAAGCAGGCTATCAAAATATTCACGGTTATGGGTCTTGTTCAGATTTACACTAATTATTTTTTTGTATTGGTTATCTACATTCAAAATCATATTTCAAAGCGACCACTTGGAATACCACATTATTAAAGATCCGCAGGCACTCCTATGTCCATTAAGGGTAAAAAGTGTACTCTACTACCTTTAATTTCTGTCCTATTCTATCCTGATCGGCCTTCATATATTATTTCATATTATTCATTTATTATTTTTAATTCCTTTCTTTTGGGTAGAATAGGGGGAGGGGGATTGCCCTTTGACACGTCCTTTATTTGAGTACAATATCTTCTCGCTCATCCTACATAACAGTTTGGCGTTACTTTTATTGGTAGGAGAGGGTCGCTCGCCCCCATCGCTAAGAACCCAACGACAATTTATTTGAGCTTTTTATTGTCGCGAACTACTGTCCTGCGGAGCGGTAAGACGTGACCCAGATAATTGAATCCTTATACCAACATTAGATTTGAAATATATTGTCATAGACCTTTCTTTTAATTGACATATTATCCAGATAGAACTACACGTCCTATTAAAGGGTATTGAGTGGTTGGGCCGGTCCCAGACTCTGTCCTAATTGTGCATACCAAATTCGTAGTCAACTCCCAAAGACCTTTTATTCGATACCCATTTTGTGACGTTGGACATTAAACACCTTTCATTTGATATCCATGTTGCTCAAAGCGGTTAAAGTGTCCTGTTGGGTGGTAATTTTGGAGTGGGGGGCCTCCAAACACTTATGGTAACATTTTAATGCCAAGTTTGTACTCTACTCTTAAATACCTTTCATTTGATACTCACATTACCCACAGCGGTGAAAGAGTCCTCTTGGGGCTTTTTTTTTGGGGGGGTGGGGAACCAAATTCGTATTCTACTCTTAAACACCTTTCACTTAAACACCCATGTAATCGTTACAAATGGGATTTTGGGATGGGGCGTCCCCCCAGGTTATTTGACCCCAGAATTGTTTACCAATTTCGTGTTTTTGGGGTACCTTAAGGTGGCATATAAAATTTCGCTTAAATCGGTGCACACATCTCCGAGTTCTGGCGTTTTTGAAAATTGGAGTATGGGGAAGGGTCCGCCCCCCTTCGGATATTATAAAATTTTGTACCCTAAATTCGCCGCGGGCCCAAACTCTACCATCTGTGAAAATTTCATGAAAATCGGTTCAGTCGTTTTTGAGTCTATATGGTAGAGACAAACTAACAAACAAACAAAGCGCAACAATTTCACTTTTATCCCCTTCACCATAGGATGAGGGTATATTAATTTCGTCATTCTGTTTGTAACAGTTCGAAATATGCCTCTGAGACCCCATAAAGTGTATATACTCTTTATCGTCATGTCATTTTAAGTCGATCTAGCCATGTCCGTCGGTCCGTCCGTCTGTCGAAAGCACGCTAACTTTCGAAGGAGTAAAGCTAGCCGCTTGCACAAATACTTCTTATTAGTGCAGGTCGGTTGGGATTGTAAATGGGCCAAATCGGTCCATGTTTTGCTTTAGGTGCCTTATAAACCGATCTCGGGTTTTGACTTCTTGAGCCTCTAGAGGTCGCAATTCTCGTCCAATTTGACTGAAATTTTGCACGTAGTGTTTTGGTATCACTTTCAACAATTGCGTTAAGTATAATTCAAATCGGTTCATAATCTGGTATAGCTGTCATATAAATCGATCTTGGATTTTGTCTTTTTGAGCCAAAAGAGCGCGCAATTCTCATCCGATTTGGCCGAAATTTTGTATGAGGTGTTTTGTTATGACTTCCAATGAATTTGCGAAGTATGGCGCAAGTCGATACATAACCTGGTATAGCTGTCATATAAACCGATCTGGGATCTTGCCTTCTTGAGCCTCTAGAGGACACAATTCTCATACGATTTGGCAGAAATTTTGTACAACGGCTTCTCTCATGACCTTCAACATACGTGTCTAATATGGTCTGAATCGATCAATAGCTTGATGCAGCTCCCATATAAGCCTATCTCCCGATTTTGCTTGAACCCTTACATGACGCAATTCTTATCCGGATAAACTGATATATTACACAATGACTTCTGCAATGTTCAGCATTCATTTATGGTCCGAATCGGGCTATAAATTGATATAGCTCCAAAAGCATAACAATTCTTATTCAATATTCTTTGTTTGCCTAAAAAGAGATACCGCGCATTGAACTCGACAAATGCGATCCATGGTGGAGAGTATATAAGATTCGGCCCGGCCGAACTTAGCACGATCTTACTTGTTGTATAATAAATATAAGGCCACAGATCAATACCCCCACACATTTCCACAAGAAATGCCACAGACGGAGAATTTGAAAACACCCTTAAAAACATTCGGACATTTTATAATTTATAATTTTTTATAACTCAAAGTTTGTAGTATTGAAAAACAAATCTCATTTGATACAATGTAAGTTCATTATTGGAATTGCATACAATTAAAATATAAAGCCTTGATATCCCTGTGCAAAGTCTTCCTATTCCTATGTGTTATGGCTATTGTACTATATGCGAGAGTTTACTCAATAGTGTTTGTAATTAAAACTTAAAAAGGCACATAGTTAAAGCAAACTTTCAGCATACACTGTGCTTGCCTTTGTAAGTAGGATTTCGTTCACATATTGCCTGAGCATGTGTGAGTGTGTACGTGTGTAGGGGACTGAGTGTATTTGTATGAAACCCTTTTTTGGAAAGATTCCTTTTGTTACATGGCCTTTATCCTTTGCTCAGCTCACCCCTTCACTTTCATGTATTTACTTTATAAAAATGTTCATTATATTAATTTTTCTTCTTTGTTCTCCACCGACATTTTTTAATTAAAAAATAGACTATTGTTTAACAGCCATACCATGCCATGCTCCGCACTGCCAACCAACAGTTTAATGTGTCGTTTGGTGCAGACGCCCTGTAATTCCTATTAAAATATTCAGACGGCGTGAAGGTTTAAATGAACGCGAATGCTTATAATGAGCCCTACCCCAAAACGCTTACAATTCCAAAAAGGTGAAAATCATTTGGTTTATTAGGATTTAAAGGTATTTAGTCACAGAATAGCAAAACAGCTTGCAAAGAATATCCTTTTTAGATTTTCATGTCGGAAGTTATTTCTTTGTAGTTCATATCTTTATATTAAACCATTTGTCTGTCTGTCTGTTAATTATAGTTTATTAAAATAATTGACATAGCCAGATTCGGCCATGGCGTTGCAGCCTGGTCTACATTATATTATAAAAGGTGGGGGGCAGTCCATAGTGGTTTATAATTTAATGACATTTAATGCACTCTGATATTTGATTATTTAATCGCTCTATATGTAGGCTATTTAAGAATTGCCAGTCCAACAGTCGACATGCCAACAAGCTGCACTGGCAGTCCACATATCACACAGTGGGATGAAAAAAACCAGTAACGAAAGGCAAAAGTCGGGCGGAGCCGACTATATAATACCCTACACCTACCCTACAATTATAAATTCGGGCAATATATAAATATATATGTATATGAGAGCTATATCTAATTCTGAACCGACTAACTACCGTCAGATCGTTTGAAAATTGTTGTTACTACGGCCATATAAGTGCAAATCTGGCGATAAATATGTATGGGTGCTATATCCAAATCTGAACCGATTTTGATGAAATCTCGCGCATATGTTAAGATCAGTAACAAAACAATTCATGCCAAATTTTGGGCAGGGTTAAAAATTGTCGCTACTAGGGCTATTTAAGTGCAAATCGGGTGATACCTATATATGGGAGCTATATCTAAATCTGAACCCATTTTGATGAAATTTTTCAAATATGTTAAAATCAGCAACAGAACAACCCCTGCCAAATATTGTGTAGATCGGATGAAAATTGTAGCTACTATGGCCATTTAAGTGCAAACCGGGCAATACATATATATGGGAGCTATATCCAAATCTGAACCGATTTTGAAGAAAATTTGCAGATATGTTAAGATCAGTAACAAAACAATCCTTGCCAAATTTTGGGCAGATCGGTAGCTACTAGGGCCATTTAAGTGCAAATCCGGAGATACCTATATATGGGAGCTATATCTAAATCTGAACCGATTTTGATGAAAATTTGCCAATATGTTAAGACCAGTAGCAAAAAAATCCGTGCGAGCAAAAAAATTTTGTGCAGATCGGTTGAAAATTGTAGCTACTATGGCCCTTTAATTGCAAATCGGGTAACACATATATATGGGAGCTATATCTAAATATGAACCGATTTTGATGATATTTTTCAAATGTGTTAAAATAAGTAACGAAACTGTTCGCGCCAAGTTTTGTGCAGATCGGTTGAAAATTGTAGCCACTACGACATTTTAAGTATAAATCGGACGATACATATATATGGGAGCTATATCTAAATCTGAACCGATTTTTATGAAAATTTGCAGATATGTTAAAATCAGTAACAAAACAATCCATGCCAAATTTTGTACAGATCGGTTAAAAATTGTCCTTACTACGACAATTTAAGTGCAAATCGGGCGGTACATATATATGGGAGCTATATCTAAATCTGAACCGATTTTGATGAAAGTCTGCAGATATGTTAAAATCGATAACGAAACAATCCTTGCCGAATTTTGAGCAGATCAGTTGAAAATTGTCCTTACTACGACAATTTAAGTGCAAATCGGGCGGTACATATATATGGGAGCTATATCTAAATCTGAACCGATTTTGATGAAATTATGCAGATATGTTAAGATAACGAAACAATCCGTGTCAAATTTTGTGCAGATCGGTTTAAAATTGTCCTTCCTACGGCAATTTAAGTGCAAATCGGGCGATACATATATATGGGAGCTATATCTAAATCTGAACCGGTTTTTATCAAAATCAATAGGCCCTTGGGCCAAAGAAGTTATATGTGCAAAATTTCGTGATGATTGGACAACAAATACGACCTGAACTTTGATTACAAGAATATATGGACTCACAGACGGACAGACGGACATGGCTAAATCGAATCAGAAAGTGATTCTGAGTCGATCGGTATACTTATCAATGGGTCTAGCTCTTCTCCTTCATAGCGTTGCAAACAAATGCACAAATCTATAATACCCTGTACCACAGTGGTGGTGTAGGGTATAAAAACAAGTAAACTCATGCTAAGTTCGGCAGGGTCCAATCTTGGATTCTGCTTAAATATTGGAGCTATATCTATCGGACAAAATTTGCGGATTCTAAGGGCTCAGGAAGTCAAAACGGGAGATCGGTTTACATGGGAGCTATATCAGGTTTTAGACCGATTTGAACTGTACTTGGCACAGTTGTTGAAAGTCATAACAGAACGCTATGTGCAAAATTTCAGCAAAATTGGACAAAAATTGCGGCTTCCAGGGGCTCTAGAAGCTCAACGCGTTGGACCGCTATCGTGATTTCGACAGAAGGACGAAAGGACAGACGGACATGGCTAGTTCGAATCAGAAGTTCGAGACGATCAAGAATATATATATACTTTATGGGGTCTTAGATCAATATTTCGAGGAGTTACAAACGGAATGATTAAATTGGTATACCACCATCCTATGGTGGTGAGTATACAAATGTAGTGGAAAAAAATCCGTCATTTTGGAACGAATGGAAATGAAATTTAAAATGGTAATACCTGAAGTATTAGTAAGATTATATGTAAAATTTCAGGGCCCTGGAAGGTCCAGGCCCGGTGGCCAATTGGGGTAGGTTTTCAAGGTTGGTCACCTCGGTGAAACAAAATTTTGTTCGAACAAAAATCAAAAGTGTTTGAAGCCCCTACAAAATGGGGCTTTCCTAATTAACTTCGTCATTCTGTTTGTAACTCCTCGAAATATTCGTCTAAGACCCCATAAAGTATATATATTCTTCATCGCCATGACATTTTAAATAAGTCGAACTAGCCATGTCCATCCGTCTGTCCGTCCGTCTGTCTGTAGAAAGCACGCTTACTTTCAAAGGAGTAAAGCTAGCCGCTTAAAATTTTGCACAAATACTTCTTATTAGTGTAGGTCGGTTGGGATTGTAAATGGGCTATATTGGTAAACGTTTTGATGTAGCTGCTATATAAACGACCTGGGATCTTGACTTCTTGAGCCGCTAGAGGGCACAATTCCTATCCGATTTGGCTGGCATTTTGCTTGAAGTGTTTTATTATGACTTCCAACAACTGTGGTGAGTATGGTTTTAATCGGTTCATAACCTGATACAGCTGCCATATAAACCGATCTGGGCTCTTGACTTCTTGAGCCACTAGAGGGCGCAATTATTATCCGATTTAGCTGAAATTTTGTACAACGACTTCTTTTATGACCTTTAACATACGTGTCGAAAATGGCATGAATCGGTTAATAGCCTAATGCAGCTCCCCTATAAACCGATCTCACTATTTAACTTATACAGCCTCTAAAGAACGCAATTCTTACTAGATTTGGCTGAAATTTTACACAATGACTTCTACTGTGGTCTCCAATATTTTGTTCAATTATGGTCCGAAATGAATCATAACTTGGTATTGTTCCAATAAAATAGCAATTCTTTTCCTTTTGTCCTTTGTTTGCCCAAAAAGAGATACCGTGGCAAGAGCTCGACAAATTCGATCCATGGTGGAGGGCATATAAGATTCGGCCCGGCCGAACTTAGCACGCTTTTACTTGCTTAATTTACGCTTAAAATTTTAGACGCATTATTTGGAAACTCAACTGAATCAAGTAAAAAGGCAATTAGTTCGGTCGGGCGTAACATTGGATACCCGCCACCAACTTTTGGATTGACCACCTTTCGTCATAATCTTGTGGTCCGTTTTGGACCAAACTCGGCACGGACGTCAAAGGGTCTAATAAATACTGTTCAAAAAATACTTTATGGCAGCTATAACCAAATGTATACCGATCTAAGCCATATATGGCACGGATGTCTAAAAGCCTAACATAGGTCGCTATGCTAAATTTCAGCGAAATCGGATAATATTATATATAAGCCTTTTATGGGTTCAAGACCTTTTTTGGGGAAACTGGCCCTTATATCAGCTATATCCAAATATAAACCGATGATGGCGATGTTGAACACGGATGCCGAAAGGTTTAACACGGGTCACTATTCAAAATTTCACCGAAATCGGATAATAAACGCAGTTTCTATGGCCCAAGGATTAAAATCGGGAGATCGGTATATATTGCAGCTATATCTAAATATAAACCGATCGAAACCATATACATAAGACACGCATGTCGGCAACCCTTACATAGCTCACAATGTCAAATTTCTGCAAAATCGGATAATAAATTCACTTTTTATGGAGCCAAGGTCTTAAATCGGGAGATGGGTCTATATGGCAGCTATATCCAAATATAGCCCAATTTTGACCATACTCGGTACGAATGTTAAGGAACCTAACGCAACAAATTTGGCTAAATTTCAGCAAAATTTCAGCGAAATGTGGCTTTAATAAGCCTAAGGCTTGAGGTGCGTTGTTTAGGCAAAGGTCCGTGGGTACCCGTATAAAAAAATTTCCCCCCGGGGGTCTCCAAATAATTTCGGGTGTTGCCCATAGAATTGTTGTTTCTGTCCCAGCAGTGTGTTGTGCACCGAGGCGGCAGTCCTTGGCCGATGAGGGACTCCATCGGGTTATTTCGGCACATAGAACCGGCTGCCGTGGTATTGCTATAGAGAAGCAATACCACGGCATACCTTGCAGTTCCTACCGTTGTATCATCAAATTCGCTTTAAAAAAACCCCAAAAACCTGCAAAAGTTCGCATTCTATAAATCAATGATAACTATCTCTAAAAGAAATGAGAACCTAAGGTGGAACTCCTTCTGCTTGCCAAGGATCTCTGTGGCTCGGCACCCAGAACAGGTGAATTTTGAACTGTTCAGCCATCTTGTTGAGAGATCTGTGGCGGTCGAAGGCGGTTTTTAAATTCAGAAATACGTTCTCCAGGCATTTAATGGCTGCCTGGCTGTCTGAGAAGATATCTATGTCAGTTGTCGTTATGACACTATAACTTCTTTAATTGCAAAGATCTCCGCTTGATACACACTGCGGTGGTCGGGTAACCTTCTCGATTAGTTCTAGTTTTTCAGGGTACACTCAAAACCCAACTGGTCGTCTTGTATGGAACCATCCGTATAGATGTCTATGTAACTTCTACTGCATGGGATATCGTAGTTCCAATAGGTACTATCAGAAATAGTGGCACATTACTTTTTATGTGTGTTATCCATGCTGCCTGTAACATAGGGCATTGTATCATCGATAACACAGTGTCACATAACAATATACCACATTTAGAATTTCAGACCAATCGAATAATAATTGTGCCCTCTCGAGGGCCAAGAAGATCGACAAACCTTGTTCAAATCGACTTATCTTGCAAATGGGCAGCATTTGTATTTGCCAAAGCCACATAAATCCCACATGAAAAGTCACACGACAACCAAAGATCAAACAAACAAACAGCTAACAAATGAATGTTAATTAAAGGAATTTGCCAAAAGATGTGCTACGTTTGCTGGCAACAATCTTATCAAACTTTTATTCACTTTTCGAATAATAAAATCCCACGCCAAGCACCAAGACTAAACCCCAATTATTCCACATCAGCGGGAATACACAATGCGACCAAAGGCTTATCGCAAATACAGGAGTCATAGAGTAATCACAGACAGCTGGTTGAGGGTGAAAGCTTTCCAAAGTGTATTAATTTGAAGTGCATAGCAGCTAGAGAAGCCGGCCTTCAACATTTTGTATTCAGCTGGTGGTTATTCGAAATGTGTTTCAATGTGCACGACCAGGATTCGCCTGCATCGTGTCCTACTCTTGCCAAGCAATGTCATGTTGTATTTGTCAAAGCCAAAATTTGACAACTGCATCTCTGTGTTGGTTGAGTTGGTTGGTAGATTGAGTTGGTTGCCATTTCCCTGCATAGAATTTTAATTTTTGCTGAGTATTCAAATGAATAATGAATAATCCAATGAATTTTAGATTTTTCCCACAGATTTTTTAAAGAATCATGAATGAATTCTTATATTGTTCGGGTAATTATTTATACAACCAATTTGGGAGGGGTGAGCGACTAATCCCTTAGATTGTAAACATTGATCAATGCAAACGAACAAATTGGGACAAACGAAATTCATTGGGTTAACTAACAACTGTTAGGATAAAAACAAAAATCGAAGATGGTTTCTATTTCCACTTAAAAATAGGGACAACATACAAGGCGGGATTATAAAAAGTTGTTAAAAATATTCGAATTTGCTGTGTAAATGCCAAATATTTAGGTGATCCAGCCTATAAAAGTCAGCCGGGCGAAATTTAGCTTAGAAAAGACTCAAATCTGGCTATTTGTGATACAAATGAAAATTGGCCAACTCGAAGTGCTTCCTGCATTACCTCAACGGAATGATTGCGACATCCGACAAGGATATCGCCACATTCAGGAACGTATGGTTCACAAATTTTCATCACTCTACAGAAAGGTATCAGACTGCTAATGGGACCTGAATCCAATAATCGTCCACTTTATCTACAGAAGGGAGCTTGTGGGGACCAAATGTAACATTGCAACAGTTTCAAAGAACGTGTTTTCTTGGCATATGCGGCCCGATGAGAATAACCCCCGCTAGGATACTAAAAATAATTCTCAATGGTCGATAGCCACCCAGCAAACTAAACGGTACGAAATCGGCACGAAATCTGTACGAACTTCGAATGCTTCATCCGACTTCGGATCTGAAATCGTATCGAAATCGTTATGAAGTTTCGGAGACAAATCGGAACGAAATCTGAACAGAACGAAATCTAAAGAAAAACCTTGTAAAATTTGGAAAGGGAAATTTTTTTCCGGAACTTCGTAAAGAATTCTGAAGGATTTTAGAGTAATTTCGTATTAAAATCGACGGCGGCTTCCAGGAGCTCAAGAAGTCAAATCGAAAGATCAGTTTATATGGGAGCTATAATAGATTATAATCCGATTCGGACCGTACCTATCACAGTTTTTGGAAGTTATAACATAACACTATGTGCAAAATTTCAGTCAAATCGGATGAAAATTGTGGCTACCAGAGGCTCGGAATATAGGTTTATATGGAAGCTATATCAGGTTCTTGATCGATTTGAACCGTACCTGGCACAGTTGTTAAGAGTTGTAACAGAGCACTATGTGCAAAATTCAGCCAAATTGGACGAAAATTACGGCTTCCAGGGGCTCAAGAAATAAAACGGAAGATTGGTTTATATGGGAGCTACATCAGGTTATAGACCGCTTCGGACCGTACTTGGCACAGTTGTTGAAAATCATAACAGAACACTCTGTGCAAAATTTCAGCCAAATCGGATGGGAATTGTGGCTTCCAAGGGTTTAAAAAGTCAAATCGGGATTAGGTTTATGTGGGAGTTATATCAGGTTCTTGACCGATTTGAACAGTACTCAGTAAAGTTGTTGGGAGTCATAACATAGCAGTATGTGCCAAAATTCAGCCGAATCGGACAAAAATTGCGTCTTCAAGGGGCTCAAGAAGTCAAATCGGGAGATCGGTTTATATGGGAGCCGTATCAGGTTCTTGAACGATTCCTACCGACCTTAGCACAGTTGTTGGACGTCATAACAGAATACTATGTGCAAAATTTCATCCATATCGAACAAAAATTGCGGCTTTCATGAGCTCAAGAAGTCAAATCGGGAGATCGGTTTATATGGGAGCTATATCCAAATTTGAACCGATATAGCCCATTTGCAATCCTCAACAATCTACATCAATATTCAGTATCTGTTCTAAACTTCAAGCGGCTAGCTTTACGCGTTCGACCGCTATCATGATTTTGACTGACGGACGGACATGGCTAGATCAACTCATGTCGAGATGATCCAAAATATATATACCTTATGGGGTCGCAGATCAATAATTCGAGGTATTGCAAACGGAATGACTAAATTAATTTTAGCAGCTAAATCGGATAGGAATTACGCCCTCTAGAGGCTCAAGAAGTCAAGATTCAAGATCGGTTTATATGACAGTTATATCAGGTTATGGGTCGATTTGGGCCATACTTAATACAATTGTTGGAAGTCACAACGAAATACGTTGGGCAAAATTGCAGCCAAATTGGATAAGAATTAGGAAGTCAAGATCCAAGATCGTTTTATACGACAGCTATATCAAAACATGGACTGATATGGCCCATTTATAATCCCAACCGACCTACACTATTAAGAAATATTTGTGCAAAATTTCAAGCGACTAGCTTTATTCCTTCGAAAGTTAGCGTGCTTTCGACAAACAGACGCACGGACGGACGACCAGACGGATGGATGGACAGACGAACGGACATGGCTAGATAGATTTAAATGTCATGACGATCAAGAATATATATAATTTATAAGGTCTTAGACGAATATTTCGAAGAGTTACACACGGAATGACGAAATTCGTATGCCCCCATCCTATTGTGGAAGGTATACAAATGCCGATTTTGACACCATCTTTGTTCGAAACATACAAAAACCAAGGAACTGAGATCTGTTTTAGACTGCCTGGCCATAATACGGTCCTGAAGGCGGAGATCCGGGCGATCACGGAATGCGTGAAGTTGTATGGTGCTTGCGCGAGGACGTCGAGTGTGACCATCTTTGCCGACAGTAAAATTGCCATAAGGGCAATAACAACCAAGACGGTAAGGTCACGAACAGTCTTGCATTGTAAAAGGAGATTAACTTCTTCTATGAGAATGGAAAAATCCGCATCGTTTGGGTGCCGGGCCATAACGGAGTAAGGTGAAATGAAAGGGCAGACGATTTGGCGGTGAAGGCCAGAGGACTACCGTCAATAAACTTGGTTAACCCGAAGTCTTTCTTGTCGACCCAGACCGAGTTAAGGGAGTGGGCGACGAATGCGCATGCAACATTGTGGAACAGCGAAACGGTCGGTAGGACGGCAAAAATCCTATGGGGGGATCCAGATCGTGAAAAGACGAGGGTCTTACTGAAAGGAAGCAATAAGGAGGTCAGTATAGCTATTGGTATCATAACGGGACACATGGGACTACGAGCTCACTTATGTAAAATCGGTGCGGCTAGTGATAACATGTGTAGGGCATGCGGGGAAGATGATGAGGTGTTGGAGCATTTCCTTTGTCATTGCCCGGCTTTCGCGTCTAACAGATACCGGTTCTTACGTGGAGACACAATATCAGACATGAACCAACTTACTGGCTTAGGTGTATGTCCATAGAGGCATGGGGCGGATAAATATCTGCACCCTCTTTTCAACCTAACCTTGTCCGAAATGGGTCGAATTTTTGTTAAAAAATTTGAGAAGAATTTTTTTTTAGTTTTTTTAAGGACACTTTTGTCTGCAAAAAATTATTTGATACCTCTTTTCTTTTTTTTAGAGTTTTTATACCCACCACCGTAGGATGGGATCATACTAATCGTGTCATTCCATTTGTAACACCTCGAAATATTGATCTGCGACCCCATAAGTTATATATATTCTGGATCCTCTCGACATTCTGATTCGATCTAGCCATGTCCCTCCGTCCGTCTGTCGAAATCACGATAGCGGCGGTCGAACGCGTAAAGCTACCCGCTTGAAATTTTGCACAGATACTTAATACTAATGTAGGTCGTTGGGGATTGCAAATCAGATTTTCGGTTCAGATTTGGATATAGCTCCCCTGGAAGCCGCAATTTTTGGCGATTTGGCTGAAATTTGGCATATAGTGTTTTGTTATGACTTCTAACATCTGTGTCAAGTGCGGTTCAAATCGGTCTATAACCTGGTATAGCTCCCATATAAGCCGATCTCCCGATTTGACTTCTTGAGCTCCTGGAAACCACAGTTTTCATCCGATTTGGCTTAAATTTTGCACCTATAAATCGATCTCCCGTTTCGACTTCCTGAGCCTCGTAAAGCCACAATTTTCATGCGATTTGGCTTAACAACTGTGCCAAGTAACGTCCAAATCGATCTATAACCTGATATAGCTTCCATATAAACCGATATCCCGATTTGACTTCTTGAGCCCCTGGAAGCAACAATTTTTGTCCAATTTGTCTGAAATTTTGTATGCGGTGTTCTGTTTTAACTTTCATCATCTGTGCTAAGTACGGTCTAAATCGGTCTATAACCTGATATAATATCTCCTATCAAAACCCGTCTCTCAATTATCCTTGTTCGATTCCTAGAAGCTTTAGTTTTGCTGGTTTGACAGAAGTTTGGTATGTAAAATAAAATTATGCCCTTCAACTAAATTTAGTTTGTATAAATTTTTAGCACAATTGATAGTGGTGGGTCCTTAAAATTCGGCCCGGCTGAACGCTTTTACTTTTTTCAATTATTTGAGTTGATAAACTTAAGTTACCAATTTTAAGGGCCTGCCAAAAGGCACCCGGATAACCTAAGGTCTTGACACAAGATCTCGCTAACAGCTCAACTCTAACCAATCCAAATTTTAAAGCGATACCCGTTCTCACACGGCATATCTTTTTCTAGTATTTTTTTCAACTTTCTCCCACCGCGCAACGTTCGGGCCGTTCGTTCTTAACGAGTAAATCTGAAGGTAAAAACCTACCCTGTTCGTGGTGCATCTGCTTGAAAAAACAAACCCGACTCTTCTGGATCTCACACAAAGTGGGTCACTAAGAGCGGAGTCACCTACCCTGCAAGACCTTGAGACGCTGTACAGGCAGATAAGCGTGCTTGACAAGCTGCTAGTAGAGATAGGGGGATTATGAGTCATGCATTGGACTTACGCAGGAGAGTGTTCGAACAGGCCTGATGACGGATTTGATTTGGTTATAGCCTCCATAAAACTCGATCTCTCAAATGTATTTCGAGCCCCTAGCAAGAATAATTCTCTATCGATTTTACTGATATTTTGCACAAAGACTTTAACTATGGCCTCCAACATACTTGCCAAGCATGTTCTGAATAGGGCAATAACTTGATATAGCTCTAATATAATTGTAGTTCTTGAACACCAAGAGAGCCCACCGAACCGATTCTGCTGAAATTTTTCACAATGACTTCTACTGTGACCTTCAACATTCGTGCTATGTATGGTCTCAATAGATTCATAACCTGATTTAGCTGCCAAATAAATTTCATGATTAGACTTCTTGAGCAAATGTGGAAAGCAATTATTTTTATACCCTCCACCATAGGAAGGGGGTATACTAATTTCGTCATTCTGTTTGTAACTACTCGAAATATTCGTCTGAGTCCCCATAAAGTATATATATTCTTGATCGCCACAACATTTTATGTCGATCTAGCCATGTCCGTCCATCTGTCCGTCCGTCCGTCCGCCCGTCCGTCCGTCCGCCCGTCCGTCCGTTCGCCCGTCTATCTGTCGAAAGCACGCTAACTTCCGAAGGAGTAAAGCTAGCCGCTTCAAATTTTCCACAATTACTTCTTATTAGTGTAGGTCGGTTGGTATTGTAAATGGGCCATATGGGTCCATGTTTTGATATAGCTGCCATATAAACCGATCTTGGGTCTTGACTTCTTGAGCCTCTAGAAGACGTAATTCTTATCCGATTGGAAGGAAATTTTGCACGACATGTTTTGTTATGATATCCAACAATTGTATCAAGTATGGTTCAAATCGGTTCATAACCTGATATAGCTGCCATATAAACGGATCTTGGGTCTTGATTTCTTGAGCCTCTAGAGTGCACAATTCTTATCCGATTGAAATGAAATTTTGCACGACGTGTTTTGTTATGATATCCAACAACTGTGCCAAATATGGTTCAAATCGGTTCATATTTTCATATAGCTGCCATATAAACCGATCTGGGGTCTTGACTTCTTGAGCCTCTAGACGGCGTAATTCTCGTCCGATTTAACTGAAATTTTGCACGTAGTGTTTTGGTATTACTTTCAACAACTGTGCTAAGTATGATGCAAATCGGTTCATAATCTGGTATAGCTGTCATATAAACCGATCTTGGATCTTGACTTCTTGAGCCAATTGAGATCGCAATTCTCATCCGATTTGGCTGAAATTTTGCATGAGGTGTTTTGTTATGACTTCCAATAACTGTGCTAAGTATGGCGTAAATCGATATAGACCCTGATATAGCTGCCGTATAAACCGATCTGGGATCTTGACTTCTTGAACCTCTAGAGGGAGCAATTCTCATCCGATTTGGCAGAAATTTTGTACAATGGCTTCTCCCATGACCTTCAACATACATATATAATATGGTCTGAATCGATCAATAGCTTAATACAGCTCCCATATAAACCTATCTCCCGATTTTGCTTCTTGAGCCCTTACAAGCAGCAATTCTTATCCGATTAAACTGAAATATTACACAATGACTTCTACAATGTTCAGCATTCATTTATGGTCCGAATCGGACTATAACTTGATATAGCACCAATAGCAAAGTAGTTCTTATTCAATATTCTATGTTTGTCTAAAAAGAGATACCGCGCATAGAACTTGACAAATGCGATCAATGGTGGAGGGTATGTAAGATTAGGCCCGGCCGAACTTAGCACGCTTTTACTTGTTTTTGTGGTCAATCTGCCTATTAAAAAAATTTCCCCTTGGAACAATGAAATATGAATTAGTTACAAAGATCTCACCATGCTAACAATGAACATTTTCGTCAAGTGTCTTAACAATCATTATTAAGTCCTTGAAGCCAATTTTAGACTTAAACCCATTCCAATTGAGCCCAACTGCTGCCAATGTCCCAATGAAATACGTCTAATCTCTATAATCTTCTGAACTTGCAATCGCCTTACTGACGGGGATTTTATTCATCAAGGCAATTGTTCGAATGTCCCAAACACCAAAAGCACAGTCTTTTGTGGTAGACCACTAATGAATCATTTTGGGGGACCATAAAGCGCAATATCACCGGTATTATCTACCTAGCTGGTGTCCAAGGACCATGGTGTTATTTTTGTCTCCCAATCTGTATGTGTGTGTGTGTGTGACTCGTTCTTTTCCTGCTTTAGATAGACATGGCAATTGCAGCATACTCAGGCAAACGAGGAACATTTCTTCTCTAATATCCTTGATTATTGTGTCAATGAGGCATCAGATAAAATCCCAATTGCCTCCAAAGGACACATTCACACACACACACACACATAGATTTACTTTCTATGGCTGCTTCTGCTACTTTTCCTCTGCGTAATCTAGGCAATGAAATGCAATATTGAGTGTACATAACGTGATTTCGTTGAATTTCCACAAAAAGATTCATTTAGATGCAGAAGCAAGCAAGCTATGGCAAAACTCCTATTTGAATGTGACTGCCAAACGGCCAGCTAGCTAGCTAGCTAGCTACCCTGGTCATGGAAATGCAGCATAACAGGTCGCCGGGACGATTTCGGCACAGTACATACTAAGGACCATCTGCAGCAATGTGTTTGTAATGAGACTACAGTTCATTTAACAACATCCCAGGAACGTGCTCTATTCATTGTCATGTTTTACTTTGTTTGCATTTGAGTCGTGGTGGGCTCAGCTTAACATGTCCCAGTTGTCAACGACGCCAACAGTTAGCCAACCAACCAGTCAGCCAGCTAGAAAGCATCAGGTTCCAGCCTGTACTGCATCCACTTTGTTATTATGATCAGACAAACAATATGCACATCATAGGCTGCCACATTGTAGGCAACGCCATCGCCGTCGCCTTCGCCGTCAACATCATCACCATCATCATCGCCACCATTAATTTTGGGGACGGCAACATTCAACCGTGTTCCTCCATTCCATCCAGTCGTCTCCGGCTTCATCTTCATCAATTTGGCCTTTTGTTGCATTAGCCGGTCATTTGTCGCCAGTGGATGGATGGTGGGCCCTATTTCCCTTCCTCACGGACGGTTATTTACCTTATATTTGCATTGCAGTTGCACATCGTTTGGGCAAACAAACAAACAGGACGAATGAAATGAAATAAACACAGACAAATAAAGCAAGCAAATAAAACAGTCACCACTCAGCTCAAGGAGCTTGACCAGGGAGGCGCAAAGAGGGGTGACCAGGTGGTTTGTTGGGTTGCCTTGCAAAGGTATTTTTAGTTTTGTGGATGGCGTAGGTGTGGCAAATTGTAAATAACAGCACACATTTCAACAGATTTCAAAGTTTTCGAATCCGAAATTAACTGGATATCGGCCGTCCTTCTGCCCACGAGACAACTCCCTCCGTCCCAGAGTGCCACACTTATTTATCATCCTCAGCATGGCCGACAAACCAAGGGCAAACCCGCCTCAACAACTGGTGACACCTGCTGCTGCTGCTGGCTACAACTTTAGTCCTTAAAATTTATAAATTTCAGTAGCACAAGGATTTAATTTAAGTTTCTGCAACTGTTGATGTTGTAGCTTTTGTTCTACTTGTTGGCGTTGCTGCTGTTGTTGTCCTCTTATTTACAATCCCTTGAGATCCGTTAATAATGCACGCCAGGCACGTAGTTGTGCCACAAGTATAAAATAGCATCAGCAATAACATCAACATCAACGAGGACTGCAACATGTGAAGTTATCAATTGCTTTGGCAGCAACAGCAAGCGCGTATCTGTACAGCTACTCATCTCCATCATGTTGGTAACCTATCACCATGATGATGATGGCGATGATGATGATGATTTTGCTGTTGCGAATGGCATTGTAAATGGCAACACGAACAGTGTTAACCATGGCCATGTTGTATATTTCAATTCAATGAATCCTTATTTGCACTTTGCCACAGCAAACATCAACATCAACGTCATCAACTGCAACAGCAATTGCAAAATGCTCCCATAAATATCGAGGATGAAAGAGAGCAACAAATCGACCAGCACTTGCATGTGATCGACAGAATAAGTTGGTGATTTTGAATTCGAAAAAATCTTCTGTGGGAATACTTAAACAGGCTTAAGAGCTCTGCGAGAAGATGCGCGATGGGCTCTCTATCACAACACACGAATTTCAAATAAAAAATTAATTGGTTCAATCTTTCCTTTAAACAAAGCTTTAACAATTTCCAAGTAAAGTGCTTAATTAGAGGCTATTTTGTCCCCTACAATATAAAGCGAAGAAGATTTCAAAGACCCAAACGTCCCACATTTCGACAGATCTATAGCAATATCATGGCTGCCGGTTTTTCGTGCCGGACAAACTCCATGGAGTACTTAATCGGCTAACGTCTACCGCCTCAGTGCACAACACACTGCTACGACAACAACAACAATTCTATAGGGCAACCCCTACCCGAGAACCCCCGCGGCTGTAGTAATGGGACAACTATCTGCCTGTAGGGCTTTATAATCGAGAGACAGTCTTCACGACATACCGATATCAAATACTTTGGAGTAGAACCCCACTGCAGTCCCCAGCTCCATCTTGGAGCCACTGAGATGCCATCATCCTTAACAAGTCTCAGTGCCAGTTGCGCTGAAACCATCCCCAGCTTTTCGTTCGCATCCACAATATACAGAATGGAACTTTGGCCAAAACTATCATCTTTCAGCATGCCAGGTTCTCTTAACCCAAACGCAACCTTAGAAGCTCAGATACGAATGTTAACATTAAAAGGCTATATATTCAGCATCGGTTTCATACCTGATCAGACATTGAACCTTTTCGAACTCTCTGGTAGGTATCCTCCTATACACGGCCTTCCACCATACCAATTGTGCTCACGATCATCATGTTTTAATATAAGGATCTTTGCTTATCCTAGTCTTCCCAATATTGAGAAAGTCGGTAATGGTCAGCCGTCCGTAGTTAAGCAGTATTGAGTCTCCTGTCACTGCTTAATATGAGCATCCTTGCCTATCCTATTCTTACCAATCTTGTTCCTGTAGAACGCCAAGTCTTAACAAAAACTTATCACGGAGACTTGGTCAATGCCAACCCCAAGGAGATTTCCTGCCTCCTTCTCCTTCCTGTGGAGGCCACCGTAGCGCAGAGGTTAGCATGTACGCATATGACGCCGAACGGGTTCGAATCCTGACGAGACCATCATACAATTTTCAGCGGTGGCTATCCCCTCCTAAAGCTTGCGACATTTGTGAGGTACTATGCCATGTAAAAACTTCTCCTCAAAAGAGGTGTCGCACTGCGGCATGCCGTTAGGACTCGGCTATAAAAGTAGGCCCCTTATCATTGAGCTTAAATATGAATCGGACTGCACTCCTTAATGAAATGTTCATGGTCAAATTTGAATTCTTCTCTGCGACCAAACATTGGTTTTGCTTGCCCAAGAATCTCAACATGCGCTCTGTCGCAAATTTACCGCCCATCCATTGATGAAGACCGTCTCCTTTGTGAGCTGGGGGATGTCCATCTTTCTCACTAGGTTGAGCTTTGCACCCTCCCAGGTTGTGTGGATTCTTCCAACGATTTTTTTTACGGTATCAATATACCCTTCTATACTCGCAGCTCATCATTTGTATGGCTGAACCCTACCGCTCGTTAACCAGATCCTTCACTTGCGACCGATTATCTGGTGGAATACTACCGGATGCACTGTTGATATCGATGACTGCATACGTCAACTCGTCTCTGTTGTGCTTCCTTGCCCCTCTGGCGTAAGAGTGCGCCCCCTTGCCTGTGGCCTCCTTTCGGAAGTCACATTCCATAATGAAGACTCAGGGGTCGTGTGCGTTTCCTTCGATCCTGTTCCGAGATGACTCCCTTCGCGGAACAATCTCTGTAGTCCTCATTGAGAGAGGGCTGCCTTGGTCTTGCCAGAGAAAGCCGTGGGCTCTTTTTCAGCGTTTTAGCAGTGTTATGAGAGATCCGATTCTCTCTCCAAATTTCGTATAAGTGCTTGGAATGTCAGTTCTATGCCTCCCAGCATCCTGCACTTGCACCCGATTGCGCTGCCGGTGCATACTCCTCAGTCTCCTCGGCCTTGCTTAGCAAATCCATCTCTCACTACTGCGGAAATCCCGCTGACCTAATCCCTCTATTCGGCTGCGATAACTGTTTCATTGACACTGTCGCTGTGAATCTGAATCGAAGAAACCAGTTATTTTAAAAGCCGGGGACGAACTGCGCATCTCTTTGGTTTATTCGTCTCTCTCTAATCTGATGACTGGTAGTGCATTTGAATCATTCATCTCGACTACAGGTGCCAAAGCACTCACAGCATAGGAGGGGAGGACAACATGTTACGGCCTGATGACCTGTTGGATCCTTAGAGTTCATTTCGAACCTATCTTTCTTTGAGGAGCGAAAATAAACCACGTCCGCTACACTCGAATACTCAAAGATGTCGCCAGAATGCTAAGGGAAAACCATCATGGATTTGAACCCAGACGCTAACCGTCATAAGCGCACATTCTCATCATCTTTGTTTTAACTCCTCAATTTCCGGTCCTTTCAGAAACGAAAAACTAAAATCATATATATTATATTCCCAAGTAAAAAATTTCTGCTTCGTCTTCCTTGTCATTTATCAATGGGCTTCCATTATATTAATAATCGTCCAACAAAATTTGACTGGGACTACATTCCCGAAATCCATTACACTGATTTGTGTGAGGACCTTCTATAACTGTTCCGTACCGAGTTTGGTTCAGATGGGTCATTTTTCTATATAGCTGCAATGGATCCATAAATGGTTCATTTTTCACCGGATTTTTACGAAAAGTAGTGAATATATACATATCCGAGGGTGATGGGTATCCAAAGTTCGATCCTTAAGAACCCAATGTACTTTTACTTCTTTTTTAATATTTTTGGTTTAAGTTGAATAGAGGGTGCGGATATTAATCCGCCCCATCTACTGCGGACATACACCTAAGCCAGTAATCGGCATGTTGTCCGGTCTAGGTTAGGTTAATTTAGGTTAGGTTAAATTAGATTGGGTTTAAGTGGCAATCTGCCATCAGACTCACTTAGACACTTTCATCCATTGTGATACCATGGAAACAGGAGAAAGAAGATGCCTTTTACTTCTTTGCAAATGTTCACATCCGCTAAATCAGACAAGTTCTCAAAGAAATAAGAACCTAGAGTGGAACTTTTTTTGAATGCCTTTTTTACACACCGCAGATGTTCTACAGTGTGATGTTTGCAGTAGTCGTTACATGCTAGCTTCAGTCTGTCAGCATAGTTACCTATGTGTATTCCTTCACAACAAGATAACATAAGTGGCCGACTAGGTCGCGAAGGGATGTTTCAGTGGACTTGTCCTTACTATATGCACGCTGTTGCCGAGACAGGCAATCTCCAGGGGTCCCCTCTCTAAAATATGTTTCTATCAACCTCTCAAGAATCTTCAGCATAAAGGATGACAGCCTAGTCCTACAAAAATCCTTTACCTTCGTGTGGTAAGTTTTCCTGGGCTTAAAATGAAAATGACCTTTTTGACCCTCCATCCTACAGGTATATATGTACGACAGAGTATATCTCCTTACGCCAACGACAGTGTATCGGACACAGCTTGTGATTCCACCGGTGATACAACATTTAGGGGTGGCGACTTAAAGGAGTATCGCGGAAAAGGTGTATCAGCGAGTAGTTCTAGTGTTTCCTCACTTGACATTGTCCATAAATTCTCTGACTTGTGAATATATCCTACTGTAATGGTGTCAAAGACAGGATCTTCATTAGCCTAGAGGGGGTGCCCTTGTGGCTTTCACCCTGTTAATGAGCTTTCTGCAACCCTTCCTTAGACCAACCAATTCTGGGGTCCACCATGATGGTTGCTTGGTTTGTCTTAAGGAAATGCTGACAAAAGCGAGTCATTCAGGGTCTTTGTGATCCTGATGACCATTATATCTTCATCCTCCGCGGTTTCCACGATGATCAGAGTAGCTATGGTCATTCAACACTTCTCAGTCACATATCCTTCCGCTTATATTATCCTATACAAAGGTAGCGTCTAGTACCTCCTGCCTTTCCGGGTAACAAAAGTCAGTTTATTCCCTTTATTACAAATCGCCATATTGCAGCTTATAATATATTCGATGGGCATCAGTTTTTTGGGCATGGGATGCCATCCAAGTGACCGCAGCCTTTTGGCCGTTTCCGACTCTAGACCCGTTACCTTTAGGATAGCCTTTGCAGCGAATCTCTGAGCGTAATAAGGCGAGCCTCTCTCCTTATTGGCGAGAATTTTGGGATCATTCGCACCAAGCCTCTCAATAAACATGCGACAACAAAGCGGTAAACCTCTTCATGTTTAGGTTAAGCCAGCCTCTGTTCTACAATACCCTGGCATATCTCTGTGGCCCCGTATCCGTGATTACTTTAAATCCAGGAATACCTACTCCACGAACCATTCATCCACACATCCATGATTTCTGGATAAAAACCACATCAAATCCTCCTGCCATCAGAAGGACCTTTAGTGCCAACGAAGCGGCGTTACAATGGTGGAGATGTATCTGCAGAAACCGGACCATAGTCAGGATTCAGAATTTCTACCACCGTTGCATTAGAGTCAGACAAGTGTTCAGCAACAACTGCTGAGTCGTCTTCTGAGTCCCCAACCCCACCGCTTATATACACCTTCTGTTTTATATTGTTGAATGACTGGCCGTAATCCGAGGATAGTTCACTGGCTCTATAGAAAAGTGATTAGACCACTACTTACTAACGCCTGAGTAGTTTGGTGGACTGTGTTGAAGAAAAAGTCCAACGTTAGGACCATACAAAAAGTTCAGAGAACATCATGTCTAGGCATAGGCGGAGCGATTAGGACCACGTCCTCTAGAGCAATGGAGACTATTCCAGATATTCGACCCATTGACATACAGATTAAGTGTGAGGCAGCCACTGTGGCTATAAGACTTAAGGCGATGGGAGAGTGGATTGAGTATGAGAGCAGCTCCTACCATCGCGATATAATCGAGGCGACAATAGGAAACCAGGAAGGAAGGGAAGAGGTTTCCGATCGGATACTTGAGATGAACCTTGAGGTCGAGTGCACTGCTATCAGCTGCACAATCTTGGAATGATGGAACCCTAGTATTGTCGTATGGAAGATCATGTTACACGGATGGATCAAAGCTAGAGGACATAGTGGGCCTGGGGGTCTACATTTGGAACATAGGGATTGAGATCTGTTTTAGACTGCTTGACTATTATACGGTCCTGCAGGTGGAGATCCAGGCGATCATGAAATGCCTGAGGTGAAGTGGTACTAACGCGAGAACGTCGAGTGTGATCATCTTTACGGACAGTAAAATGGCCATAAGGGCAATAACAACCAGGAGGGTAGGGTCACGAACTGTCTTGTAGTGTAAGAAGGGGATTAACGCCTTCTCTGAGGATGGCAAAATGCGCATCGTTTGGGTGCCGGGCCATAACGGAGTAAGGGGAAATGAAAGGACAGACGATTTGGTGGCGAAGGCCAGAGGACTGCCGTCAATAAACCTGGTCAACCCGAATCTTTTCGGGTCGACGCAGTCTGAGTTAAGGGAGTGGGCGGCGAATGCGCATGTAGCATTGTGGAACAGCGGAACGGTCGGTAGGACGGCAAAAATCCTATGGGGGGATCCAGATCGTGAGAAGACGAGGCTATTACTGAAAGGAAGCAAGAAGGACGTCAGCATAGCTATTGGTATCATAACGGGACACATAGGACTACGAGCTCACTTATGTAAAATCGGTGCGGCAAGTGATAGCATATGTAGGGCATGCGGGGAAGATGATGAGACGTTGGAGCATTTCCTTTGTTTTTTCCCGGCTTTCGCGTCTAACAGATACCGGTACTTAGATGGAGACACAATACCAGACATGAACCACAGCACAACTGAAAGAGTGCGCAATTCTTATCCGATTGGAGTGAAATTTTGCACGACGTGTTTTGTTATGATATCCAACAACTTTGCCAAGTATGGTTCAAATCGGTCCATAGCCTAAAATATAGCTGCCATATAAACCGAACTTGGGTCTTGACTTCTTGAGCCTCTAGAGTGCGCAATTCTTATCCGATTAGAATGAAATTTTGCATGACGTATTTTATTATGACTTTCAACCACTGTGTCAAATAAGGTTAAAATCGGTTCATAACCTGATATAGCTGCCATATAAACCGATCTGGGATTTTGACCTCTTGAGCCTCTATAGGTCGCAATTATTATCCGATTTGCCTGAATTCTCTCATGACCATCAACATACGTGTTTCTTATGGTCTGAATCGGTCTATAGCCCGATACAGCTCCCATATAAATCGATCTCTCTATTTTACTTTTTTAGCCCCCAAAGGTCGCAATTCTTATTCGAATTGGCTGACATTTTAAACAGGTCTCCAACATATAATTTAATTGTGGTCCAAACCGGACCATATCTTGATATCGCTCTAATAGCAGAGCAAGGCTTTTCTTATATCCTATTTTACCTAAGAAGAGATGCCGGAAAAGAACTCAACAAATGCAATCCATGGTGGAGCGTTTATAAGATTCGGCCCTGCCGAACTTAGCACGCTTTTACTTGTTTGAGCTTCTAAGGACACAATTCTGAACTGATTATCCTGAAGGCTAGCATATGTCGCATGAATTTTGCACAACCTTTTAGCCAAAGCGACCCCTTGGCTCAAATAACGCCTACAAACTGTAGCCCGATTGCAACCGATAGGCGGTCAGATATACATATTGACATATTCATTATTTCAATGCCAAAATTAGAAAATATTCCCAAGCCTTAGTGGAAGGCATTAAAAATTTGCATCATGTGCCATGTTCAAGTCAAGAAATGGTGTACTTTTTTTCTTGCAATTTTCTTCATTCTCCACATTAAAGCTGTAGATAAGATTCAATATGAATTTCCCAAATTACCAATCAACACTTACTTTATTTACATATTTACACTTCAACGCACTCACACCAAACCCACTTAGAGGCAAACAACACTTGGGATGGCAGTTGTAAAAAAAGCTTTCGCCTGAGCATGTGTTAAAGCGAAAACCCTTGACTGATTTTCCTGAAACTCATTCACACTAAATGCATCGCTAGCACACAGCGCTGCAGATGAGTTTTTGATACCCTACACCCCAACTATGCCACAGGGTATTATAATTTAGTACCTTTGTTTACAACACAGAAGAAAGATAGTTGGTCTGAGAATGCCAACACTAGTGAGTAATAGCATAATTAATTGAACAGGGCCTGCTCTGCAGTGCATTTTTTTTAAATACGCGAAATAAAATTCTCCTTCACACATTTGTAAATAAACTTCAATAACTTTCACTAAAGAACGAATTTTAATACTTTTTCTACCTGTACTCCAGAAACTTTGGATGAGGGACACGAATTGGTTTGCTCAAGGAACCATAGTTTAATTTCGGATTTATGTTCTTATATGGTGCGGGTAGTACAGTCGTGTTGTGTGGGGCAAATATGTACTATGGGGATGGGTCTTGACTTGCATGTTAAAGATACCCAATATTAGTTAATTTAAAGCCTTATTTTCTTCAAGTGCGCCGAAACGAAACTCATGCACGTTGAATAAACATTGCACTACTGTGTGAAAAAGACAATAAACGTTATACTTCTTATGCATACCCGCACGAGCATACCGAATGGTTCGCCGCATTTGCCATATCTGCACTTTTCCGTTCTCTAGCATTTTTCTTATCTCTGCCTTCATTTGTGATGGTAGCTAGAAGGCGACTTCTCCGTCCTGGGGCTTTGCAAATGTTATCTTGGCAAAATGACATTGCATTTAAAATGACATTTTCTTCTTGCCACTGCTTCGAACATTTGCATTTTCTCCTTCTTCAGCCTCCAATTTGGGAAATGTAAATTGCATTTAGGGCAATGCATTGATACATGGAGATGTACCTTGAAAGTGAACACAAGGAGAAGTGCACATCCCTAAACGAAAATCTTCTCTTTGCGCCGTTTTGCGCGAACGCCGTTATAAAAACCAGTAGCCCAAAGGCATTGGAACCTAAATTGTTCTTGATTCGAAAGTAAATGGTGCGCTGGCAAATTATGGTTGATATTTATGAACAAGTAAGAGCGTGCTAAGTTCGACCGGGCCGAATCTTATATACCCTCCACCATGGATCGCATTTGTCTAGTTCTATGCGCGGTATCACTTTTTAGGCAAACCAAGAATATTGAATAAGAACTGTTATGCTATTGGAGCTACATCAAGTTATAATCCAATTCGGACCATAAATGAATACTGAACATCGTAGAAATTATTGTGTAATATTTCAGTTCATTCGGGTAAGAATTGCGCCTTGTAAGGGCTCAAGAAGCAAAATCGGGAGATAGGTTTATATGGGAGCTGTATCGGGCTATTGATCGATTCAGACCATATTAGACAACGTATGTTGAAGATCATGAGAGAAGCCTTTGTACAAAATTTCAGCCAAATCGGATGAGAATTGCGCCCTCTAGAGGCTCAAGAAGTCAAGATCCCAGATCAGTTTATATGGCAGCTATATTGAAACATGGAGCGATTTGAACCATACTTGGCGCAACACTACGTGCAAAATTACGGTTAAATCTAACTAGAATTGCGCCCTCTATAGGCTCAATAAATCAAGACCCAAGATCGGTTTATATGGCAGCTATATCAGGTTCTATACCGACTTGCGCCACACTATGCACAGTTATTGGAAGTCATAACAAAACACCTCATGCAAAATTTCAGCCAGATCGGATAAGAATTGCGCGCTCTATTGGCTCAATAAATCAAGACCCAAGATCGGTTTATATGACAGGTATATCAAAAGTTGGACCGATTTGAACCTTACTTCGCTTACTGATACCAAAACACTACGTGCAAAATTTCAGTTAAATCAGACGAGAATTGCGCCCTCTAGAGGCTCAGGAAGTCAAGACCCAAAATCGGTTTATATGGCAGCTATATCAAAACATGGACCGATTGGGCCCATTTATAATCCCAACCGACCTAGCTTTACTCCTTCGAAATTAGCGTGCTTTCGACAGACAGACGGACATGGCTAGATCGACTTAAAATGACATGACGATCAAGAATATATTGGGTTGCCCAAAAAGTAATTGCGGATTTTTCATATTGTCGGCGTTGACAAATTTTTTCACAGCTTGTGACTCTGTAATTGCATTCTTTCTTCTGTCAGTTATCAGCTGTTACTTTTAGCTTGCTTTAGATAAAAATTGTAAAAAAAGTATAGTTGATTAAAGTTCATTCTAAGTTTTATTAAAAATGCATTTACTTTCTTTTAAAAAATCCGCAATTACTTTTTGGGCAAATATACTTTATGGGGTCTCAGACGCATATTTCGTGGTGTTACAAACAGAATGACGAAATTAGTATACCCCCATCCTATGGTGGAGGGTATAAAAATAGAAATTTCGCCTTTACAGTTTTCATTACACCATTTGTTGAAGATACTGAAATGCAAAGAAAGTTGACAGATTCATAGTTACAGATAACACAAGCAAACTATAAACTATGACATTAAACGAAGAACAATTAAGGAATTATTAATAAAATCGGCCATCATTTTAAACAAGAAATTTGGAAAATTCATAGTAGGCTGAATTTGTCAAGACACACCACAAAATTATACGCAATCAGCTAAGATTACGATTTCATTTAAGAATGATAAAACACACCAGTAGTGCAATTAATCCACGACATCTTTTGGTAGGAACTTAGATCTAGATTCTCTGCAACTCGAGTGGATTGCCTTGTCTTTGCATTGGCTGTATACTGTGGTTGTCAGGCTTATAATGCTTTACAGTATTACAGTGTAGTCAGGTGGACGGAGCTTTAAATCCGCCTGTTGTTCAGTTCTGGTGCACTGAATTTAATGCTGCGCTTAATGGCTCTGCTACGAGAACTGCCGTGAGGTTAGGGGTCTTTCTTTTTGAACTAGCAGCAGCTACTACCAAATTGCAAATTTTGCCCATGAACATTCCACTAAGGAACAGGGGCAAACTTCTCATATATCTATGAGTGCAGTCCGATTCAAGTTTAAGCTCAATGATAAGGGCCCTCCTTTTTATCTTTGGAGAGCAGTTTTACATGGCATAGTACCCCACAAATGTTGCCAGCATTAGGAGGGGAAAACCACTGCTGAAAATTTTTTCTGATAGTCTCGCCAGGATTCGAACCCGCTACTACCGCTCTGTGTTATTACACAATGAGCAATATCCGAGGCAGTGTGCACTTCCTATTGTCTGAGCTGCTATATTATAAAAACTAAAACCAGATTCCAAACAGGACAATAACCAGATTTCAAACAGCACGAGCATTAAGCTTTGGGTGCATTCTGAAGAACTGGGACTGTGTATATCGATGAGGTGACCTGATCACTGTAGTGTATATCAAATGTAGATGCTTACAACTAAAGAAATTTTGGAACAGCTAAGGTGTAAGGTATTAAAGTATCTTCTCGCATAGCCAGGCAGCCATTAAATCTCTGAGTAACCGATTTCTGAATTAAAAAACAACTCTTGACTGTCGTAAAGAGATGACGGACAATTTTAATTAGCCGATTCTGGGTGCCAGGCCATAGACATATTCCAAGGAATTGCAGAGCAGAGGGGCTTGCTAAATAATAAATTAAAGTAGTTTCCACTCCAAGAGAACTGGGATCTGTGGGTAGGCCTCAAGGGACATATAATTAAATTCTTCATGAATTAGACTTGAAGAGGTATATCGCTTTGATGTCGACGGCAAGAATTCTTATTCCTCACTGATTGAAAAAAACATACTGAAATCGTTGCATGCGCCCTTTAGCAAGAAACTAAAAAGCCGGGGTAGAAACCGAAAGAAGTTTTGTCGAATAGAGGGCCGCCTCGTCAGCCATTCCAGCCCCTTACAGAGTCCAGTATGACTCGTGGGTCAAAAGACTGTAGTGAGCTCAGTAAAGACTAGAGGTATTCACCCATAATCCTACGTTTTCTCCCCGTCATCGCGTGCACTAGCACAGCAGATGCTCAACCGTCTCTACCTCCTTGTCATCCCCACAGACCCTGTAATGAATTTTCATCTTCCCGAGCCCATCGTCATATCAGAGACCTGACATTGCAGTAACCGGTCAGGACTCCCACCAATAATCCAAGGTCACGCTTCCCCAGCTCGAGAACCATCGACGTCCTCATTCCAGAGAACCTCGACTACATGGCCTAAGCAACTCTGGTGCCTTAAGCGCCGCCAGACTATCCACAAAAATCGTGACAGACTGCGACTCTGACTGAAACTCTGACTGAAATTCACTGTACCCATCCAGAAATCTAAGTGAGTCTCTAATTACACGTACAAGTGTAGAGCTCGGACCGCACCAGACACTCAAAGGTGAGGATCACCCGAAACACAGCCGTGTAAGTCCACCACACTGTACTCGGCCTCGGTTCAGTTATATAAATCGGTTTAATTATAGCCCTTTGAAGGTTGGAGGTTGAAGGGGAAAGTGGGCAACTTAGACACCTTGTATTTCACCCTGTACTAAAGATAAAGACCAACAATACCATTTTTTCTGAAAGCCTACCGCTCCGATCAACAGGTAAAAAGTTGGAAACTTATTTTCAATTTTTTTCGCCGTTTGGCGAAAAGGGGACCACTTTCACTCTTTCCTCCTCGATAGACCTGAGAATTCCATTGATAACCAAGAGCTACCAGAGGGGAAGCTATATCAGGTTATGAACCGATTTGGACCATACTTTTTCGTCCGTCTGTCTGTCAAAAGCACGCAAACTTTCGAAGAAGTAAAGCTAGGCGCTTGAAATTTTGCACAAATACTTCCTCATTTTGACATTTTGAGCCTCTAGACGTAGCAATTCATATCCGATTTGGATGAAATTTTGCATCAGGTGTTTTTAATTTCGGAAAACTTTCCCGAGTATGGTCTAAATCTAATATAGCTGCTATATAAACCAATTTCCCATTTTGAAAAGCTCAATGGCTAGAGTTGACTTTGACTTTGAGATGGCGCAATTATAATTCGATTCGTCTGAAATTTAGCATGATGAAATATAGACTAGTATGGTAAAAATCGGTTCATAACCTGCTATAGCTGCCATCTAAACTGATCTTCAGATTTGACTTCCGCAGTTCAACCCTATATTGCTAAGATTTTTCACGTGAGTTTAGCTTTGACTTCCAACAGCCATACCAAGTTTGATCTTAATCAGTTCCCATATAAACGAATCGTTCGATTTAATCCAACGAGCCTCTACTTTACTTTACTTTCGGCCCGGTCAAACTAAGCACATTTTATACCCTCCACCATGGGATGTTTTACCCTCCAACATAGGATGGGGTAAACTAATTTCGTCATTATGTTCGTAACACCTCGAAATAAGCGTCTAAGACCCCATAAAGTACATATATTCTTGATCGTCATGGCATTTCAAGTCGATCTAGCTTTGTCCGTCCGTCTGTCCGTCTGTCTATCGAAAGCACGCTAACTTTCTAAGGAGTAAAGCTAGGCGCTTGAAATTTTGCACAAAATACTTTTTAATAATGTAGGTCGGTTGGGATTGTAAATGGGCCAAATCGGTCCATGTTTTGATATAGCTGCCATATAAACCGATCTTGGGTCTTGACTTCTTGAGCCTCTAGAGGGCGCAATTCCTATCCGATTTTATTGAAATTTTGCATGTAGTGTTTTAGAAGCACTTCCAACAACTACACTAAGTATGGTTTAAATCGGTCCATAACCTGATATAGCTGCCATATAAACCGATCTTGGGTCTTGTCTTCTAGAGCCTCTAGAGGGCGCAATTCTCTTTCGATTTAACTGAAATTTTGCACGTAGTGTTTTACGCTAAGTATGGTTTTAATCGGTTCATGTTTTGATATAGCTGCCACATAAACCGATCTTGGGTCTTGACTTCTTGAGCCTCTAGAGGACGCAATTCTCATCTGATTTAACTGAAATTTTGCACGTAGTGTTTTGGTGTCACTTCCAACAACTGTGCTTAGTATGATTCAAATCGGTTCATAACCTGGTATAGCTGCCATGTAAACCGATCTATGATCTTGACTTCTTGAGCCAATAGAGCCAAATCGGTCCATATTTTCATATAGCTGCCATATAAGCCGATCTTGGGTCTTGAGCCTCTAGAGGGCGCAGTTCTTGTGCGATTTAACTGAAAATTTGCATGAGGTGTTTTGGTATCACTTCCAACAACTGTGCTTAGTATGATTCAAATCGGTTCATAACCTGGTATAGCTGCCATATAAACCGATCCTTGATCTTGACTTCTTGAACCGATGGAGGGCGCAATTCTCATTCGATTTGCCTGAAATATTGCACGAGGAGTTTTATTATAACTTCCAATAACTGTGCTAAGTGTGGCGCAAATGGGTACATAACCTGATATAGCTGCCATATAAACCGATCTGGTATTTTGACTTTTTGAACCTCTAGAGGGCGCAATTCTCATCCGATTTGGCTGAAATTTTGTACAATGGCTTCTCCCATGACCTTCAACATACGTGTCCAATATGGTTTGAATCGATCGATAGCTTGATAGAGCTCCCATATAAACCTATCTCCCGATTTTGCTTCTTGAACCCCTACAAGTCGCAGTTCTTATCCGAATGAACTGAAATATTACACATTGACTTCTACAATGTTCAGCATTCATTTATGGTCCGAATCGGAGTATAACTTTATATCGCTCCAATAGCAGTTCTTATTCAATATTCTTTGTTTGCCTAAAAAGAGATACCGCGCATAGAACTCGATAAATGCGATCCATGGTGGAGAGTATATATGATTCGGCCCGGCCGAACTTAGCACGCTCTTACTTGTTTATTTTACCTATTCCGCATGCCTTATTTAAATATATGTTCTTAATAATTTGTGTTAAATATATCTGAAAGCTTAACTCCCTGATGCGTAGGTTTAATGTTAAGCCGATTTTGATTTGCTCTCTGCGCATTTCCTACTCACAATGTACAAAACACTCTCAGGGGGGTAAGGTCTGTTACTAATTTAATTCGCCATTTTAGTTTGGAGCTAACCCTATTTGTGCATAATTTCTTCTAATTGGCTGTATTTGTGGTCCTAAGTCTATTAACAAATTGTGAATAGAAATAAAAATCCTATTTTCACTGACCCTTTTCCGACGGCTAATAAGGCTGTTGCAAACACATTCCAGCCTTTCAGGGCTTTGATTAAATTTTTTCAAATGAAACTGAGAGCATTTCGTTATGTTTTCAAGCAAACAAACGCTTTCACATATGCCAATGTATATGTATGTATATTTGTATGTGGCCATGTATGGGTTTGAGGGTGTTCGTTGCTGGACCATTTGTATCCATGCGGCATCTCGCTTCTAAACCCTCGTGTGGTGTGGTCTGACAAAAAGATTTGCTTCACATATTTAAATGGCATATTATTTTCATTTGCTAACCACCTGTTTTCCCTGGTTTGTCAATTTTTGCCACAATTTGTGTTGCACCTGGGCCCACACACACACACACACACATGTGCATTGGAATCGAAAGTCCCTGCTCGGCTATGGTAGTGTCCCTCTTTGACTTCCCTTGACTCCGTTGGGTTTTATTCTTCGTGGCTTTGAGTGAAACAAAGCACTGTGAAATGCTTGAATGTTCTCGAATTTTATGCAAATTAGTAGAACACCCATGTCCAGTGGTCATATCCAGCAGCAAAGGACGATGTGTTTTCCACTTCCGTTTCTTGGTCCATTTTGTGTTTTTTTTTTTTTTTTTTTTTTTTGTTTTGGTTTTTTTTACGTTTTGCTACTTTTCGTTTGTTGCAACTGTTATTGCTTATTTGCTTTTGTGCTTGTTGTTGTTGTTGTTGTTTTGGTTTGAAGCAGTTTAAAGTTTTTGCCATCTTTTTGGTTCTTTGACTTGTTTTTGTTTCTTTGGCTTTTGTGGTTAATTTGCTTTTCATTTACTCTCGGATTCAGGTGCTTAATACACTCATTGTGCCCTCCACAACCTTTACATCCATGGATATGGAGCATTTCTTTTCCTTTATGTGCCAACGTAGCAAGGTGGGAGTAGTATCTGTGGGAGCTTAATTATATTTTTGAAGCTCTCATTTCTTCTATGCTTCTGCGGTAGATTTGCAAGTTGGTCTGCTTATGCATGGCCAGTTTTACATCAATCCCCAGGTGTGGTTTGGCATTGCTCATAAAAACACAGCAGCAAACACATCCGGCTCACAATGTAGGACATGAACAAATCTGGGTGAATAAGTTTTCGTTTTTCTCTTTTCAATGCAAAAACCCTTTTGTGGTATATGAATGCGGAAAGCTTTTTAAATTTAATTTTTAAGTACATTTTATAGTAAGGTGGTTTAGTTAACATTTAAAGCGACACAAAATTTTGGATATTATTGTATGAAATTGCAGAAGAAACGATGAATACCAATTGCAATAGAAAACTAGAGGCTCAAAAATTCAAGATCCAAGATCCGTATATATGGCAGCTATATCAGGTTATGTACCGATTTGCGCCATACTTAGCACAGTTATTGAAAATTATAACAAAGCACCTCATTTCAGCCAAGTCGGATTGAGAGAATTGCGCGCTCTATTGGCTCAAGAAGTCAAATTCCATGATCGGTTTATATGACAGCTATACCAGATTATGAACCGATTTGAATCATACTAAACACAGTTGTTGGAAGTGATACCAAAACACTACGTGCAAAATTTCAGTCAAATCGGACGAGAATTGCGCGCTCTAGAGGCTCAAGAAGTCAAGAACCAAGATCCATATATATGGCACCTATATCAGGTTATGTACTGATTTGCGCCATACTTAGCACAGTTGTTGAAAGTGATACCAAAATACTAAGTGCAAAATTTCAGCCAAATCGGATGATAATTGAGCGCTATATTGGCTCAAGAAGTCAAGATCCAAGATCGGTTTATATGACAGCTATACCAGATTATGAACCGATTTGAATCATACTAAACACAGTTATTGGAAGTCATAACAAAACACCTCATGCAAAATTTCAGCCAAATCGGATGAGAATTGAGCGCTCTATTGGCTCAAGAAGTCAAGATCCATGATCGGTTTATATGGCAGCTATACCAGATTATGAACCGATTTGAATCATAATAAACACAGTTGCTGGAAGTGATACCAAAATACTACGTGCAAAATTTCAGTCAAACCGGACGAGAATTGCGCCCTCTAGAGGCTCAAGAAGTCAAGACCCCAGATCGGTTTAAATGGCAGCTATATCAAAATATGAACCGATTTGAACCATATTTGGGACAATTGTTGGATATCATAACAAAACACGTCGTGCAAAATTTCATTCCAATCCGATAAGAATTGCGCCCTCTAAAGGCTCAAGAAGTCAAGACCCAATATCGGTTTATATGGCAGGTATATCAAAACATGGACCGATTTTGCCCATTTACAATCCCACACGGACCTACACTAATAAAAAGTATTTGTGCAAAATTTCAATTACCAATTACCAGAAAATCGGATAAAAAATGCTCCTTTTATGAGCCCAAGACCCAGTGATCGGTATATATATGTTGTTTGTTTAATTGGCTATGGCAGAACATTTATTCCACCAGCCGAACGTAGAAAAGCGTTCCAAGCGATTCGATCTTCTGCGCTCATTCTAAAATCTGTGAGACCAAGTTTCGAGGTGTCTCCCACCACTTGATCCTTCCATCGGGCTTTTGGTCGTCCCGGTTTGCGTGTACAACCGTGTTTGCATTCAAAAGACTTCTTTGCTGGAGCTTCTTCATCCATTCTGACAACATAAACTAGCAAACGCAGCCGTTGTATTTTAATGCGTGTAACTATGCTATCGTCGTCCTACAGCTCGTGGTTCATACGACGCCTATATTCTCCATTAACCCAAAATGGTTCATATATTTTACGAAAAATCTTTCTCTCAAATACTCCAAGAACTTTCTCATCTGCTTTCACAAGTACCCATGTCTCAGAACCATATAACAGCACGGGTAGTGTCAGTGTCTTGTATAGTGTAATCATCGTCTTTCCAGAGGTGGCCTTGTTTCTTAACTGGTTACTTAATCCAAAGTAGCATCAGTTTGCCAGTATTATTCTTCGCTTCATCGCAACACCGGTGTCTTTCGTTTCGGTTACTGCGGTGCCGAGGTAGATAAAGTTGACTGACTATCTCAAAACTGTGGTTCCCAACTTTCTCCATTTGCTCGGTCGTACAACGCGTTTTGGGAGTTGAAACCATCCATTTCCTCTTATCTCCATTTACTGCCAGACCCATTTCCACTGACACTCTTTCGATTCTTTCAAAGGCTGCAGTTACTACTTCCGGTGATCGACCTATGATATCGATGTCGTCGGCATAGGCGAGTAGCATGTGTTCTCTTGTGATTAGTGTGCCATATCTATTCACATCTGCATCTCGTATAATCTTCTCCAGCAGGATATTAAAGAGATCACACGATAGGCTGTCTCCTTGTCTGAAACCTCGTTTGGTATTAAATGGTTCGGAGATATTCTTTCCTATTATTACTGAGTAACGGCAAGTGTCATCCTGCAGGGATACCAAACTCAGACATGGCTTGAAATACCTTTGAATGTGATGGGGTATCGAAAGCGGCTTTGTAGTCAACAAGAAGATGGAAGGTGTTGATATGTCCTTCTCGGATCTTTTCCAGGATTTTGCACAGTGTGACTATCTGGTCTAGGTCTAAGGCCGCATTGATGTGGTCCAATTACCTCAATGACTTTAGGTTTTAATCTGTCACACAGTACGCTCGAGTCTCTTGTATGCGATGGGGAGGAGACTTATTCCTCTGTAGTTGGCACATTCCGTCTTGCCTCCTTTCTTGTGTACGGGACATAGTATGCTGAGGTTCCAATCATTGGGTTTGCGTTCTTCTAGCCAGATTGAGCAAAAAATCTGATGCATACGCCTTATCAGTGTGTCGCCTTCGGTCTTAAATAGTTCAGCGGGTAAACCGTCGGCTCCTGCTGCCTTGTTGTTCACGCTTTAAAAATATTTAGATATTGTGTTAAAATTTTGTAAAGATTTTTTTTTTGTTTGTCCTTAAGCAGTTTAAATTCGAAGATGGTCTATTTCGGACTTTATCTTGGTATAGCCCCCCTATAGACCAATCTGCCGATTTAAGGTCTAAGGCCCTTAAAAGCCATATGTATTATCCGTTTTTGATGAAATTTGAGAAAGTGAGTTGAGTTGGTACAAATCGGACCATATTTGGATATAGCTGATATGGGTGTAAAAATAATGCACATTTGATTTTGATTTGCATATGATAATGACGAAGGAGCCGAGGAGTTGAGTATTAATGCCTTTTTATTTTTTTTTTTTTTTTTTTAGAAAACTAAACTTCACCTTTGCTACTAATGATTCTTGTATGAGATAATCGAAATGCATGACGTAGAATAAAAAAACAATGCTGTTTATTTAATACTAATCGACTTAACTTATTTTTAATATTTTCTTTGCAGTTTGGTTAACCAAACAATGCCCAATGCTGGTCTGGTACGCATGACCTTACGAAAGGCTTTGAATGTCTGGCAGAACAGTTCAAAGCTGACATTCCGTGAAGTATACAGTCCTGAGGCAGACATACAAGTCTTATTCGCCAAGTAAGTAGCACACATTAATCATATACAAAATCAAATACATGAGTCATATTGATAAACAAAGGACAATTTTCTTCGAGTCAAGTAAAATCCAAGGACTGATAACAGCGTATTTTGATCACGAAATCACAGCGTTTTTTTCCAGTGTTGGATTTTGTTTGAGTAATGTTTTTAAGAATTTCTAAGCATTTAATGACTTCAAAAGTGATTGATGTATGCAACATTTAGTTGCTTTGTTTGAGTGTTTCAGTTTTACAGGCATCTACTTCTTTAACACCATGATGTCATAAAAAAATTTATTAACTAAAATTTAATTTTCCCATTCTTTAATATGCAATAATTTTAGTTTCTTTCCATCTGAACGCCTCCACACAGGAAGAAAAAATCTCTTGATGACCGCGAACATGTTGAATCTGTAAATAGAATTGTGTCCTTGAGGCACATTTGTGAAAATATCCCAAAGTCGTGCTCATATGTATATTGTCAGTCAAAACTTTCTGCATTGGCAAACTTGTGCCACCACCCTCCGCGGTGACGTATGGGTTATAAAAACTTTGTGAGGAATTCCATCACTCATTCGCCACGGTTAAAACGTGACAGACATCAATAGCACATTTGGCACCACACTAAGCCACCGAAAAGCCCCCACATTCCCTCTACAAAATATTCTGATTTATTGCTCTAGATTTAGTCAATAAAATGAAGAGAAAGTTATTTAAACTTTTTTCCTTTTAGCACATTTTAAATGTTTTCACACACTTACACAATTTTAAAATTAATCTTTTGTTAGCGCCCCTGCCCCTCCTCCGCGCACAATCACCACAACCATTCCCGTTGCCGGGCCATTAATAATTTGAAATTTCTATGCGTATTTTCAGACGTGATCACGGCGATGGCTATAAATTTGATGGGCCTGGTTTAGTGTTGGCCCATGCCTTTTATCCAGGCGTGGGACGGGGTGGTGATGCCCATTTTGATGATGACGAAAATTGGTCTTACGATCCGCAGCCCAATTATGAAGATGCCGTTATTGGTAAGTAGATGCAAATTAATTACTTTGTAAGAAAATTTGGGGGGAGAAAGAGGAAATGCTTAAATTGATATAACCAGACAAATTAACCTTATGAGCCCATAAATATAAGGAAAGATTGATACTCCTCTTTAGAGTGGGATGAGTTGCCAAAATTTGTTACTAGAGTGGGTGTGTACATTCATATAGACCAAGAAAAACTTAAAAGGCATAAAGTTTGTCCCGGACGAGCTTTGAATGCCTATCACCTAGGATATAGAAAGAGGTAAGGACGTGCTAAGTTCAGTCGGATCAAATATTATATACCTTTTACAATGGATCGCATTTGTCGAGTTCTTTTCCCGGTATCTCTTCTTAGGCAAAAGATTTGCTCTGCTATTAAAGCGATATCAAGATATGGTCCGGTTTGGACCACAATTAAATTATATGTTGGAGACCTTTGTAAAATGCCAGAATTGCGCCCTTTGGGGGCTCAAGAATTAAAATAGAGAGATCGATTTATATGGGAGCTGTATCGGGCTATAGATCGAATCAGACCATAATAAACACGTATTTCAGGCAAATCGGATAATAATTGGGACCTCTAGAGGCTCAAGAAGTCAAGATCCCAGATCGGTTTATATGGCAGCTATATCAGGTTTAAACCGATTTGAACCTTATTTGAAACAGTTGTTGAAAGTAAGAATAAAATACGTCATGCAAAATTTCAACCAAATCGGATAGGAATTGCGCCCTCTAGAAGTTTATGGGGTCTCAGACGAATATTTCGAGTAGTTACAATCATAATGACGAAATTAGCATACCCCCCATCCTATGGTGGAGGGTATTAAAAAGGGTTATGTCTGGCGCCTTGTCTGGCCAAAATGTTCACAGAGTGCCTAGGACTTGCATATACTCCGAAAGCCTGGCAGGAGGCATGGGTGGCGTTTATACCCAAACCCGGCAAGGCAAGTTATGAGACACCAAAGGCCTACAGACCCATAAGCCGTACGTCCTTTCTATTCAAAACCATGGAACGTATTGTGGACACCATGATAAAGAGTATGACATCCAGCGAACTGCTCAAATACAAACAGCATGCCTATATTAAGGGAAGGTTGGTGGAGACTGCCCTGCACGAGGTTGTGCATAAAATAGAAGAATCCTTCGATGCCAAAACGTTCACCCTGGCGGTTTGCATTGACATCGAGGGGGCTTTTAACAATGTGCGGACCGACACACTGATCCAATCCTTAGACCAGTACCGGGTGGACCCAGTCCTTAGAAACTGGATAATATGCTAAGGAACAGGTGTATAAATTGTGTGTTCCATGGCATAAATATAAGGGAGAAAGTGGCACAGGGCACCCCACCCCACCCAGGGGGGCATTTTATCACCACCCCTATGGGTGACCACCTTAAATGACCTATTACGGATGCTGACTGAGGAGGGATTTGAAACCGTCTGCTACGCAAACGATGATATAATACTTCTAAGGGGTAAAGATCCGAACGAGCTATGCAGAAGCGCCGAAAGGGTCTTCCATATGGCATATGACTCTGCTAGACCCAGAGGTCTCAATGTTAACCCAAAGAAGACTAAAATATGCCGGTTCACGAGGAGGACGAAGGTGGGCCAATTAAACGCACCACGTTTCCTCAAGAAGTCGATTTCGATATCTAACAAGATGAAATACTAAGGTGTGATCTTGGACAGGAAACTGAATTGGAAGTGTCACATACAGGAGCGTACTGAAAAGGCTCACAGATGTTGGGCACTATGTAGACGGGCCGACTAACTAATACTTACTTACGCCTCAGTAGTTTGATGGACTGCTATGGAAAAAAAGTGCAACATAAGGACCATACAACAGGTTCACAGAACATGTTGTCTTGGCATAGGCGGAGCGATGATTACCACGCCCACTAGGGCACCGGAGACTATTCTAGATATCCCAGATATCCCATTGACAGATTAAGTGTGAGGCAGCCACTGCGGCTATGAGACTTAAGGCGATGGGAGAATGGATAGAGGATGGGAGCTGCTCATACCATCGCGGTATAATCGAGGCGAAGAAAGGAAACCTGGAAGGAAGGGAAGAGGTTTCTGATCGGATACCTGAGATGAACCTTGAAGTCGAGTGCGAGGCACTGCTGCCATCGCCACAGTTTTGGATTGACGGAACCCTAGTATTGCCTTCCGGATCATGTTACACGGATGGATCAAAGCTAGAGGTCAGAGTGGGCCTACGGGTTTACATTGAGAACCCAGAGATTGAGATCTGTTTTAGACTGCCTGACCATAAGACGGTCCTGCAGGCCGAGATCCGGGCGATCACGGAATGCGTGAAGTGGTGTGGTGCTCACGCGAGGAAGTCGAGTGTGAACATCTTTACCGACAGTAAAATTGCCATAAGGCCAATAACAACCAGGTGGGTAAGGTCACGAACAGTCTTGCAGTGTAAGAAGGAGATTAACGCCTTCTCTGAAGATGGCAAAATCCGCATCGTTTGGGAAAATGAAAGGGCAGACGATTTGGCGGTGAAGGCCAGAGGACTACCGTCAATAAACTTGGTTAACCCGAACCCTTTCGGGTCGACGCAGTCCGAGTTAAGGGAGTGGGCGACTAATGCGCACGCACCATTGTGGAACAGAGAAACGGTCGGTAGGACGGCGAAAATCCTATGGGGCGATCCAGATCGTGAGAAGACGAAGCTATTACTGAAAGGAAGCAAGAAGGAGGTCAGTATAGCTATTGGTATTATAACGCGACACATAGAACTACGAGCTCACTTATCGGTGCGGCAAGTGATAGCATGTATAGGGCATGCGACACAATACCAGACATGAACCAACTTAGGGGAGTGGTATTGAAAACAAATAAGGATTTTGTAAGTAGCGCGGAATTCCTAACTTGGATTCTCTTTTTCGATGTTGCTTTCTCTTGTATTTAGAGCGCACAACAACCCGATTACTGGCTTAGGTGTATGTCCATAGTGGCATGGGCGGATTAATATTTGCACCCTCTTTTCAACCTAACCTAACCTTCGGGCAAACAATTAGTCCTATGGATTTTTGTCATCATTTGGATGAGAATCGCTTCCTGTAGGAGCTTAAGAAATCTAATGTACCAGGTTATGAAACAATTCAGTTCATGCTCAGCATTAAGGTTGAAGGTCATAGAAGAACTCATTGTGCAAATATTCAGCCAAGGCGGTTAAGAATTGCGAAAGAACAAAAAAATATAATCGAGAAATCAGTTTATATAGAAGCTATAGCGCCAGTCGGGTGTAGGCGGTTATCGGGACCAAGACTGACTTTTTACCTATTATCCTTTTGACAACACAGGTTTAAAAAGCTCACTCACGTTTCGTGTTTTATTTCAACGTCGAAAATCTTCAGTTTGGTTTATAATTTAACCATGAATCGTCTTACAAACGAGCAACGCTTGCAAATTATTGAATTTTATTATCCAAATACAAGCTCTGTAAAGAAAGTTCAGCGCGCTTCTTCCATTTTTAAGACGAAGCTCATTTTTGGCTCAATGGGTATGTAAAAAAGCAGAATTGTCGATTGTGGAGAGATCAGCCAGAAGCATTGCAAGAGCTACCAATACATAAAGAAAAGTCACAGTTTCTTTTGAAAAAGTGGCATCATCGGACCGTACTTCTTTCAAAGATGAGGCGAATCATAACGTAACTGTGAATGGTGAGTGCTACCGTGATATGATATCCAACTTTTTTTGCCCAAAACTGAAGAGCTTGGCGTGCATGACATGTGGTTTCCAAAAGACGGTGCCACATGCCACACAGCACGCGTTGCAACGGACTTATTGCGAGGCGGGACCGGTCAATTGGCCGCCTAGATCGTGCGATTTAACGGCTTTGGACTATTTTTGTGGAGCTATATTAAAGCTCATGTCTATACAGACAAGCCCGCTTCAATTGACGCATTGGAAGACAACATTGAAACATTTATTCGTGAGATACCAGCTGAAATGTTGGAAAGAGTATGCCAAAATTGGTCTAAGCGTCCATTTGAGGCGCAGTAACGGTCAACACTTGCTTAAAATGATCTTCAAACATTAAATTATATGGACCGTACTATCGATTAAAATAAAGATTTCATGTAATTTTTTGAATTTTATGTGTTTTTTTTTGGAAAACATTCCTATATCTCTTAAAATATCACCCTTTACTTCTAAGGGAAACCCGAAAGGGTCTTGGAGATGACATACGACTGGGCTAGACCTAGGGGTCTCAATGTAAACCCAGAGAAGATTGAAATCTGCTTGTTCTCGACGCAGACGAAATTGGGCCAATTTGAAGCACCACGTTTCCTCAACAAAACAATGTCGATATCTGAAATGGTCAAAAACTTGGGAGTGATCTTTGACGAAAAATTTAATTGGAAATATCACACCCAGGAGCGCACCGAGCAAGCTCACAGATGATGGGAACTATATCCGAGGTTCTACAAGAGCATGATTAGACCAATACTTACTTATGTCTCAGTAGTTTGGTGTGCGATGGAGCAAAAGTGCAACGTAAGGAAAATACAACAGATTCAGAGAACATGTTGTCTTGGCATAGGCAAGGCCATGAGGACCACGCCCACTTTGGCACTGAGATCTTTTCTAGATATCCGACCCATAGCCGTACAGATTAAGTGTGAGGCAGCCACTGAGGCTATGAGAATGTAAAGAGGATAGGAGCACGACACATGAAAGTTCATGCTAATCGGATGGATCAAAGCTACAGGATAGGGTGGACTGCGGATCCACATTGAGAACCCAGGTACTGAGATCTGTTTTAGACTGCCTGACCATAATACAGTCCTGCAACACAGAGATCCAGGCGATCACAGAGTGTTTGCGGTGGTGTGTGTGTTAACGCAAGAACGTCGATTGTGAACAGACAGTATGCTGGTAGGGTCCCGAACATTTTTATACCCTCCACCATAGGATGGGGGTATACTAATTTTGTCATTCTGTTTGTAACTACTCGAAATATTCATAAAGTATATATATTCTTGATCGTCGTGACATTTTCGTCAGTCCGCCCGTCCGTCCGTACGTCTGTCTGTCAAAAGCAAGCTAACTATCGAAGGAGTAAAGCTAACCGCTTGAAATTTTGAACAAATACTTCCTATTAGTGTAGGTCGGTTGGGATTGTAAATGGGACTTATCGGTCCATGTTTTGATATAACTGCCATATTAACCGATCTTGTGTCTTGACTTCTTGAGCCTCTAGAGTGCGCAATTTTTATCCGATAGAAATAAAATTTTGGACGACGTGTTTTGTTATGATATCCAACAACTGTGCCAAGTATGGTTCAAATCGGTCCATAATTTTATATAGCTTCCCTATAAACCGACCTTGTGTCTTGACTTCTTGAGCCTCTAGAGAGCGCAATTCTTATCCGAATGGAATAAAATTTTGTACGACGTGTTTCGCTATTACTTCCAACATCTGCGATAAGTTAGCTTCAAATCGGTCAACAACCTGATATAGCTGCCATTTAAACCGATCTTGAATCTTGACTTCTTGAGCCACTAGAGGGCGTAATTCTTATCCGATTGGAATGAAAGATTGCAGGAAGTATTTTGTTGTGATATCCAACAACTGTGCCAAGCATGGTTTAAATCGGTTCATAACCTGAAATAGCTGCCATATAAACCGATCTTGAATAATGACTTCTTAAGCCACTAGAGGGCGCAATTCTTATCCGATTTGAATGAAATTTTGCAGGTAGTATTTCGTTATGATATCCAACAACTGTGCCATGAATGGTTCATACCGGTCAATAACCTGATATAGCTGTCATATAAACCCATCTGGAGACTTGACTTCTTGAGCTTCTAGATGGCGCAATTCCTATCCGATTTGGAAATGAAATTTTGCATGACGTATTTTATTATGACTCTCAACAACTGTGCCAAATAAGGTCCAAATCGGTTCATAACCAGATATAGCTGCCATATTAACCAATTTGGGATCTTGACTTCTTGAGCCTCTAGAGGTCGCAATTATTATCCGATTTGCCTGAAATTTTGTACGACGGATCCTCTCATGACCAACAACATACGTGTTTATTATGGTCTGAATCGGTCTATAGCCTGAAACAGCTCCCATATAAATCGATCTCTCTATTTTAGTTCTTGAGCCCCCAAAGAGCGCAAATCACATTCGAATTGGCTGACATCTCCAACATATAATCTAATTGTGGTCCGAACTGGTCCATATCTTGATATCGCTCTAATAGATAAGCAAATCTTTTCTAATATCCTTTTTTTTTTGTCTAGGAAGATATGCCGGGAAAAGAACTCGACAAATGCGATCCATGGTGGAGGGTATATAAGATTGGGCCCTGCCTAACTTAGCACGCTTTTACTTGTTGAAGTGTAAAAAAGAGATTAGCGCCTTCTATGAGGATGAGTACCGGGCCACAGCGAAGTAAGGGGGAATGAAGGAGCAGATGATTTGGCAGTTTAAATATTAAGGAATAGGGGCAAACTTCTTACATATCAACGAGTGCAGCCCGATTTAAGTTTAAGCTCAATGATAAGGGCCTCCTTTTTAAAGCCGAGTCCGAACGGAATGTTCATGGGCAACATTTGCATTTTGCCATACCAAATGGCACAGTACCTCCCAAATATCGCCAGCATTAGATATGTCGCCAGGATTCGAACCCAGGCGTTCAGCGCTATAGGCAGATATGCCAACCTCTGCGCTACGGTGGCCTTATATTTAAGTACTATCATATTAGTTGCTTCAGTAACTTCTAATTGAGACACAGAGTTGTCTAGTACTGTAATGTACTCGTAATGGTATGATGTCTCCTTTTAGCCGTTATTTCATTTCAAACAAACATCTCAATATGTCTCCTCTATGGCATGCATATATCGATGTCCATGCAAGTGAGTTTATCCTTGCTCACGTTCACTTTCTTAAATCAAAAGCAAACATTGCTTAAAACAAAAAGGGTGAGAAGAAAAAAGTTTGAGAGAGAAAGAGACTTACAAAGAGAAATTGGGCGGGAAAAGGGCCAGAAGACCCCAACATAAGTGTTACCATAGTAGCGGAAACTGTATCCTCTTTATGCCGAAGGAGATGATTTTTTGATTGATGACGATTTTCAGCTTCATTTCATTTCCTGTTTGTCTATCGTTTCTCCTACACGAGACTTTGTTGTTTTGTCTTGCTGTTACTGTTGCTGTTGCTATTGCTTTTCCCATACGAACTCAACCGGCACTTACTTAGCCATGACCCTTGTTTCGACTACCTCCTCTGCCATTTGGTTGATTAATACTTTGTATTGAACTTTTCCTACCATTCATCTCTGTGTGTCTGTTTTGGATCGCTTTTTGTCTTTTTTTTCAGCATCTTTGCGTTCTCCGCCTTCTCAGTTGATTTCAATTTGTCTTTGTTTGTTGACCATTTATAGACTTTGCCACATCCTCTATTCCTGTTACTTTTTCTTATATGACTTGGGACCTTTTTTCTGCTATTTTTTTTGTCACAATCCATGGTATTGACTTTTTTAAATCAATATTAATTAGGTTTTTTGCAGTAATTTTTCAATTTAATGTCCTCTTTTTTCTTTGCCTTATCTTGGGTTTTCACAAAGAAACAACTCATGCATTGTCCTTTGGCATTGTGACACATTTAAGCCACCATGAAATGCGTAGTACAATAAATTCGCCATTGCTTTGGTAATGCATCGAAATTTTGTTCTGAGACCTCACATAGTAAAGGGTGATTTTTTTGAGGTTAGGATTTTCATGCATTAGTATTTGACAGATCACGTGGGATTTCAGACATGGTGTCAAAGAGAAAGATGCTCAGTATGCTTTGACATTTCATCATGAATAGACTTACTAACGAGCAATGCTTGCAAATCATTGAATTTTATTACCAAAATCAGTGTTCGGTTCGAAATGTGTTCAAATTTTGACAAATTTTGTTAAGCGATGAGGCTCATTTCTGGTTGAATGGCTACGTAAATAAGCAAAATTGCCGCATTTGGAGTGAAGAGCAACCAGAAGCCGTTCAAGAACTGCCCATGCATCCCGAAAAATGCACTGTTTGGTGTGGTTTGTACGCTGGTGGAATCATTGGACCGTATTTTTTCAAAGATGCTATTGGACGCAACGTTACGGTGAATGAACACATTTCGAACCGAACACTGATTTTGGTAATAAAATTCAATGATTTGCAAGCGTTGCTCGTTAGTAAGTCTATTCATGATGAAATGTCAAAGCATACTGAGCATCTTTCTCTTTGACACCATGTCTGAAATCCCACGTGATCTGTCAAATACTAATGCATGAAAATCCTAACCTCAAAAAAATCACCCTTTAGTAAAACTTGATGGACATAGTGTTGGATTTGACACAGATTGTACTAAGTATCCTGAATATTGCTCTTCTCAAATATAGAGAATAGCAGCTATTGTCGATACAGATCGGTTGGTATTGGAGACTATAAAATATTGGTTGGATAACTTTAAACGGGGCCATACAGCTGTTGAGGTGTCCATGCCAGAAATGGTGAAATACAAGTAAAACCAGTAAGGAAGGGCAAAAGTCGGGCGGTGCCGACTGTATAATACCCTACACCTACCCTATAAGTACAATGTGGGACCTATATCCATTCTGAACCAATTTTGATGGACGTCGGCGAGCGAACTGTAAAAACTACGGTTGATAAATGACAACATTATGGCAATTATCCAAAATCTGACGAACGTATTTATTGGAGCTATATCTAATTCTGAACCGACTTTCATGAAATTCACCAATAATATTAAGAGTCAAGAGAAAATCCCTCCTGCCGAAATCGGTTAACAAAAGACTATTTTATTGCAATATTAGTGCAAATCGGACGATCATATATATGGGAGCCATATCTAAATCTGAACCGATTTTGACCAAACTCTATGTACAGGGTGGCTGATGAAAGCCGCTACCAAAAAAAAATGTAATAACTTTTTTTCTATTTAATAATAATAATTTAATAATTAATTTAATTAATTAATTAATTAATTTAATTAATAATAATTTAATAATTAATTTAATAATTTAATTTAACATGAATAAAAGAAAAATGTATTCCATACACCGAAAAAAAAATGTAGCAATATTCATCATTGTAGCAATATTCATCAGCCACCCTGTATATTGTGGTAGTCATCGAGGAAAGCGTTGTGCAATGTTTTGGCAAGATTGGTCAATAAATGTGCTTGCAGTGGTTCTAGAGTGAAAATCGGGCGATATATATATGAGAGCTATATCTAAATCTGAACCGATTGCCTTGAAATTCACCAGTAATATCGAGGGTCGTAAAAAAATCCTTTCTGGCAAATTTCATCTTTGTCCTAAAGATATGTTTCTATCAATCTCTCTTGAGTATTCAGCATAAAGGATGACAGACTAATAAGACGAAAATCTTTCGCCTTCGTGTGGTAAGGTTTTCCCGCTTTCGGAATGAAAATCTCCTTGTGTTCCTCCATCCCACACCTATATACGACATGCTGATACAAACAGAGTATATCGCCCTTAGCCAAGGAGCCAGACCATCTTACACAACTTGTAATTCAACCGGTGATACATCATCAGGGTCTGGTGACTTAAAGGAGTCAAAACTTTCTATCGCCCAAAGCATACGACGAATGCATACCTCTTCCGGCGCCTCATTGTCCGTCGGAGAGTTTCCCGGGAAATGCATATCAACGGGTAGTTCTAGTGTTTCCTCACTAGACATTGTCCATACATTCTCTGTCTTCTGAATGTATGCCACCGTAATAGATCTCTAGGACGGAATCTTCCTCAGCCTAGAGGCCCCAGATATACCCTCCACGGAGCTGAAGAATTCCAACAAGGATTTGATCTGAGCCTTTCTCAGCTCGCCCCTGCATTTGCTTAGCTCAACCTTGTAGACGTCCCAATCGTGTGGTGCCCTTGTGGCTTTCGCCCTGTTGAAGAATTTTCTGCAGTTTTCTGCTACTGGGGAGTGTTGGATGACCACAGATTCTCTGCTCATAGTTATATTAGTTTCAGCCTAGGAGAAAACACTGCAGAACTGTTCCCTCGGCTAAATAGAATAAAGACGGATTGAGATAAATTTCGGCACAGGTTCTGAACGTCTATCCCTTCTAGACCAGTATAAAAAAAAACCAACCTGCTCTGTGATCCACCATATCGGTCGCTGCTTGCCCCTTGGCTTGGTACTTGGACATGCTGACCCAAGCGAGTCATTCAGGGCCTTCGTAATCCGCTTGACCATTATGTCTATATACTCCACAGATTCCACTTTCTTTTCTGGTCTAGAAGGGATAGACGAGCAGAATCTGTGCCGAAATTTATCCCAATCCGCCTTTCTTCTATTTAGCCGAGGGACCACTTCTGCAGTATTTTTGCCAAGACTGAAACTGATGACCACAGAGATGCTGTGGTCATCCAATATTTCCCGGTCGCATATTCTCGCGCTTATATTTTCCAATACAAAGTAATGTCTAGTACCTCCTGCCGGTTCCTGGTAATTAAGTGAGGTTTATGCCCTTTATTACAAATCGCCAGATAGCAACTTATAATATATTCGATAAGCAGCTCACCCTTTCGTTGACATCCGAACTTTCCCATATTTGGAGATGTGGATTAGCATCACTTCAAACAATTTAAAACTTGGAGGCGGCACCTTCGAATCGTGTGTCATATACAGGGAAGCCAGTCAGTAGTGAGACTTATTAGTTTCAAGGACGGCTACTACTGAATTTTCAGTGCATAGCAACGAAAGAGCAAAATACATTTAGACTACTCTATGCAAGAATATAGGCTATGTATCTCCCATTCTCCGTACCCTTGAGTAGTTTAAATCCAGGAATTCTTAGTCCACGAATCATTTCTCCGCACACCCATGGCTCCTGGACAAGTACCACATCAAACCCTTCTACCATCAGAAGGACCTTCAGTATTTAACTGGCTGTGAAATTTGTGAGGCTAGTATCATCCTAGCATTTCATCGTTCATACTATGGAGTGTACGCTACCCTACCTAATGGAAAGGGGCCTCTCCGTCGGCAGGGGTTTGAAACGAAAAACATTCCAGGGGAACTGGAATCTTTGGATAGAAGCATGTAAGCTAATTCCTTCAGATAATGCCTATGGGACAACGGATGAAATATAATCTCAAATAAGGGGCTGCTCCAAAATTATGTGATCCAATCTAAACTTGAAAATGTCTTCCGTTTTGCTAACGTTGGCTTTAACCGAAGTCTCATACATCGCAAAACTTTTTTTGCGTTTTGCGAATTCGAAACAGGATTTAAGAAAGTACATACAGCAAGTAAATTTTTTGGCCTACAATCTATGCAAATTACTTTGCAAATTAAATCAATGGCGAGGGCTACAAAATATTCCACCCTACTTAACTTATCGACACACTTAGTAGCTTTTCTTTACATTCCTTACGATGACCATTAGTTTGCTTTAATTGTTTCGTGTACAAATGGCTTCGCATCAACGGGCATCTTTTGTGCAATTGTGGGATGTATATGACATTTATTTTCATTTGCCCCTTCCTGTTACTACTCATTTAATAGCGTACCCGGATTTCATTTTATTGTTACTTCCGCCATGATACGGGGGCTAAGGGAAATCAATTAACAAAGAATTACTCCTTACGTAACTATTCAAGGTTTTGTTTCTTTAACTTTCACATGGAAATAATTCACTTCACAAAGCTATCTGGCCTGAATTAAGCAGAGATGCACAGTTTCCAAAATAAATGATAATGATAAATGAGGGAAGGGGGCGAGTACGCCAAACGATTTTTCTTGAAATTTTACAAAGGCTATATTAACACTAATTCTAATGTCAAATTTAACTATAATTCTGTGCCACGCAAATGAGTGACTCGATTCACTCCAGCATTAGTTTCTTCATCCAAACAAAAGAAAATTGCTCAGTTTTAGCGACATGAAATGAAACTTTGGATACCCACCACCTCAGGTATATATGTAAACTATCTTTCGTCATAATCCGGTGAAAATGCATAATATATGCCCCCATCGCAGCTATATTGAAATATGGTCCGATTTGAACGAAATTCGACGCAGATATTGAGTGGCCTAATAAGTACAAGCCATTGTTCAATTTTGTAGAACAAAATACTGGCTTTTTTGGTAAAAATATCCAAATATAGACCGATCTAAACCCTATACGACACAGATGTCGAAAAGCCTAACGGAAGTCATTGTGTCAAATTCTGGGTCATATTGCAGAAAGATGTCGAGGAGCCTTGCACAACTCACTGTCCCAAATTTCGGCGAAATCGCTCAATGAATGCGTCTTTTATGGCCTAAAACCTTAAATCGAGAGATCCTATATTACAACTATATCCAAATCTGGACCGATCTGAGCGAATTATTGTATGTTGAAGGGCCTAACACAACTCACTGTCCCAAATTTCGGCGAAATTAGACAATAAATGCTCCTTTTATTGGCCCAAGATCTTTAATCGAGAGATGAGTCTCTATGGCGGCTATATCCGAATCTAGACCGATCTGGGTCGTATTGCAGAAAGATGTCGAGGGGCCTTACACAACTCACTGTCCCAAATTTCGGCGAAATCGCTCAATGAATGCGTCTTTTATGGCCTAAAACCTTAAATCGAGAGATCCTATATTACAACTATATCCAAATCTGGACCGATCTGAGCGAATTATTGTATGTTGAAGGGCCTAACACAACTCACTGTCCCAAATTTCGGCGAAATTAGACAATAAATGCTCCTTTTATTGGCCCAAGATCTTTAATCGAGAGATGAGTCTTTATGGCGGCTATATCCGAATCTAGACCGATCTGGGTCGTATTGCAGAAAGATGTCGAGGGGCCTTACACAACTCACTGTCCCAAATTTCGGCGAAATTGGACAATAAATGCGTCTTTTATGGGTCCAAGACCTTAAATCGAGAGATCGGTCTATATAGCAGCTATATCCAAATCTGAAGCGATCTGGGTCATATTGTGGAAAGAGGTCGAGGTGCCTTACACAACTCACTGTCCCAAATTTCGGCAAATTTAGATAATAAACGCGCCTCTTATGGGCCCAAAACCTTAAATCGAGAGATCGGTCTATATGGGCTAAATTAAAAAAATGTTGTCGAAGGCCCAACTCATTTCACTGTCCCAAGTTTCGGCGAAATCCGACAATAAATGCGCCTCTTATGGGCCCAAGACCTTAAATCGAGAGATTGGTCTATATGACAGCTACATCCAAATCTGGACCGATCTGCGCCATATTGCAGAAAGACGTTGAGGGGTATAACACAACTCACTTTCCCAAATTTCAGCAAAATCAGATAATAAATGTGGCTTTTATGGACTTACGATGCTATATCGGCGGATCGGTCTATATGGCGGCTATATCAAGTTATAGTCCGATATAGTCCATCTTCAAACTTAACTTAACCTTATTAACAAAAAAAGTATCTGTGCAAAGTTTCAGCTCAATTTTAAAGACTTTAGTGTGATTTCAACAGACAGACGGAAAGACAGACGGGGGATCCAGATCGTGAGAAGACGCGGCTATTACTGAAAGAAAGTAAGAAGGAGGTTAATATAGCTATTGGCATCATGACGGGACACATAGGACTACGAGCTCACTTATGTAAATTCGGAAAGATGATAAGACGTGGGAGCATTTCCTTTGGTATTGCCCGGCTTTCGCGTCTAACGGACACAGACACTTAGGTGGAGACACTATACCAGACATGAACCAGCTAAGGTGAGTGGCATGGAAAACAATTAAGGATTTTGTAAGTAGCACGGAAATCCTGACAGAAAACTGTATTGGAAGTGTCACATTCAGGTGCATATCGCGAAGGCGCATAGATGTTGAGCACTAGATGGATGGGCCGAGGTCTCGAAATGGGGCCGTATTCAAAGGTAGTCCACTGGCTCTACAGAAGCGTGATTAGACCAATACTTACTTATGCCTCATCGCGGTATAGTCGAGGCTACGATAGGAAACCTGGAAGGAATGGAAAAGGTTTCCGGCCAGATACCTCAGACGACACTTGACAACAATGTGCTGCCAGCGGCACAGCTGAGTCCGAACGGCATGCTGCAGTGCGACACTTCAATGGAGAGAAGTTTTTACATGGCATGGTACCTTACAAATGTTACCAGCATTAGGAGTGTAAGACCACCGCCGAAAAAAAAAAACTTTTTTTCGTTTGTTTCTCTCTCGAGACGAGCTCAGTGATCGGAGATTTTTCTCTGCAATGGAAAAGGAAATCCAATGATTAACACACACATCAACCACGCGTCCCATGTTTAGTCATTTGGTTAGAATAACTAAAATTAGGCGTGAGAGCTTCCTGGGCCGTACATTGGTATGCTGTACTTATAGCGTCTTTATTGCTATACAACTCTATGATATAAATACCAGATTACCCACGCTCGACAACATTGTCTTCTAGCTATTCCTTTCCCAATGCATGTGTTTGTGTAATGGCAAATGTTTTGTCCACACAATTACACTACTCATGATTCTGTGCATCTTTTTGGAAGTTCTAATGATGGCTTCGAACGCTAGACAACGGCTCTCGCTGTCGCTCCGTGTTTGAATCTCGACCGGGCTCTGCCGAATTTTTCATTTTTAAGGTTTTTTGCCTGTTAGAGCGAAGATCGTTTTAATTTTAAAATTTTTATTTGTTTCTCTCTCGAGACGAGCTCAATGTCCTGAGATTTTTCTTTGCATTGAAAAAGGTGTTCAGCTTCGTAGGTGGACATGCTAACCTCTGATCTACGGTGGCGCAGGCAATTAGCAATTTTGTTAGTAGCACAGAACTGCTGACCAATGTTGCCACTCAAGAAAATAGTTTCCTACCTAAAATTTTTATGCCCTTCACCATAGGATGGGGGTATACTAATTTCGTCATTCTGTTTGTAACTACACGAAATATTCGTCTGAGACCCCATAAAGTATACATATTCGTGATCGTCGCGACATTTTTTTTGTCGATCTAGCCATGTCCGTCCGTCCGCCCGTCTGTCTGTCGAAAGCACTCTAACTTCCGAAGGAGTAAAGCTAGCCGCTTGAAATTTTGCACAAATACTTCTTATTTGTATAGGTACGTTGGGATTGTAAATGGGCTATATCGGTCCACGTTTTGATATAGCTGCCATATAAACCGATCTGGGGTCTTGACATCGTGAGCCTGTAGAGAGCGCAATTATTATCCGATTGGTATGAATTTTTGCACGACGTGTTTTGTTATGATATCCAATAACTGTGCCAAGTATGGTTCAAATCGGTTCATAACCTGATATAGCAGCCATATAAACCGATCTTGGGTCTTGACTTCTTGAGCCTCTAGAGGGCGCAATTATTATCCGATTTGCCTGAAATTTTGTACGACGGATCCTCTCATGACCATCAACATATGTGTTTATTATGGTCTAAATCGGTCTATAGCCTGATACAGCTCCCATATAAATCTATCTCTCTATTTTGCTTCTTGTTTTGCCTAAGAAGAGATGCCGGGAAAAGTCTCGACAAATGCGATCTATGGTGGAGGGTATATAAGATTCGGCCCGGCCGAACTTTGCACACTTTTACTTGTCAGTCTTACAAAGTATGCAAACTAAATCGTCGTGATAATAAGTTACATACATATATCTATACCATATATACCATTTAGCCATTTGTCCATCTGTATGTTGAAATAACTCTACAGGCTATAGTTCAAAGATGACCTGTATCTTGACGCCTTTTATACCGATCTCCCGATAGGAATTCTTGAATGCATAAAAATCGTATTTTGCCCCGATTGAGAACATTTGTAAATGCGCATTTACTGTCCATTTTCGCCGTAACAGCGAGTTGCATGGACCCCTCAAAATCTGAATATGGATCAGATCCGACTAGATTTGTATTTTGGTGCCATATAGCCTTGTTTTTCGATTGAAGACAATGAACGCACAGAAGTGGCATTTTTACCCAACATTTACGAAATTTGAAAGTGATCCCTTGACACTTGTACCAGAAAACAGCAGCAAGTTAACTTAAAAATAAGTGCACATGGAAGACATGGCAAGCCCACACCTTATACCAGCATTCTTTGTTTACGCTTATGACTCTCAACAACCAAATCATAAAATACTCCTTTAAATTCGTTGAGCTATTGTAAGTGTTTTTGCTGGTGAGCATAAAATGATTGCTGACCGTATTTTACATTTTGAGCAATACTCACGAGGGCTCACAATGACCGTATCTGGATAGAAGACATACACACAGCTACCGTTCAAAGTTATGAGAGCTAAAATTACTTTGCATGCTTTACAATGGCTTGGGTAAAGAAAAAAGTGAAAGTCTGTCTGTCCACTTTGAACGAAGACAGACAGACAGCACATACGTCACTGATGAAAGCAATTCTGATCCAAAAATAAAAAACGCAAGTGCAAAAGAAACAACGGAGTCTATCTATGCCGCTCAACAAAACTTGATGTCTCATTCCTCTGCTTGCTTTGGCTTTATATGGCACTAATCTGAGTGGTTTTCATTTGTAAACAACAAACGGTGTCCGTCGACCGAATTGAAAATTGCCTCCACTAATCGATTACTGAAACGTTCGCGCATCTTTCACTCTATTGTATTTGTGCGTGTGTTTCAAGCTAACTTTGTTTTTATGTGGCATGCGATACAGACAATTGCTTTGGTCGAAATGGCTATTGAGTGTCAAATTTTTGGTCTCATGCAGTTCTCTGACTCGTACCAGTTATTCTCAATATTAAAACTTTATCATTTCTGACATCAGAACTTTTCTCTGAGATTTGAAACTGTGAGACTGCTTGCAAAAGTATAAGGCCCCTCAATATCCATGGTTTTATTTTGCACTATAAACGAATAAACAGTGGCGACAAAAAGTGAAATAAATTGAAGTTATCCTCAACAATTTTTTCAGTAATTGACTTGCAAAAACCAAAATATGAGGTCAGCTTACCAACCTACCAAGAGAATAAAAACCTACCAATTTTGGTAGAAACTTACCAAAAACTACCGACCGTTTCGCTGGGTTAAGTACTTTATGTAACAAATTTTTGCAAAAAGTAAGGCTTCAAAGGGCTGAAGAAGTCAGAGCGAAGGACCACTTTATATGGGAGCTATATCCATTGCCATTTGCAATTCTCTAAGACCTACATCTATGAGAAGTATCTGTGCAAAATTTCAAGCGGATATCTTTTTTCATTCGACCACTATCGTTATTTCGAAAGATGAACGGATATGACTAGATGGAGCGATGAATGCCAATGCGATCAAGAATATCTATACTTTATGTGATCGCGAAGAGAGAGAATGGCAAAATCCGCATCGTTGGGTGCCGGGCCATAATGGAGTAAGGGGAAACGAAAGGGCAGACGATTTAGCGGTGAAGGCCAAAGGACTACCGTCAATAAACTTGGTTAACCCGAAGCCTTTCGGGTCGAATGCACATGCAACATCGTGAAACAGCGAAACGGTCGGTAGGACGGCGATAATCCTATGGGGGGATCCAGGTCGTGAGAAGATGAGGCTATTACTGAAAGGAAGCAAGAAGGAGGTCAGTACAGTATTGGTCTCATAACGGGACCCATAGGACAACGAGCTCACTTATGTAAAATCGGTGCGGCAAGTGTTAGCACGTGTAGGTCATGCGAGGAAGATGATGAGGCGTTGGAGCATTTCCTTCGTCATTGCCCGGTTTTCGCGTCTAATAGATACCGGCACTTAGGTGTAGACACAATACCAGACATGAACCAACTTAGGGGAGTGGTATTGAAAACAATTAAGGATTTTGTAAGTAGCACGGAATTCCTAACTTAATATAACTATAAAGTAACCTTTTTAGAGGTTACTTTATAGTATTTAGAGCGCACAACAAGCCGATTACTGGCTTAGGTGTATCCATAGTGGCATGGGTCGGATTAATATCTGCGCCCTCTTTTCAACCTAACCTAACCATGTGATCGCAGATCAATATTTCGAGGTCTTACAAACTGAATGACTATATTAGTATGCCCCGTATCCTGTAGTGATGGGTATAAAAATTATTCAGAGAACTTGACAAACGGGATCCACCATGAAGGGTATATTATTAAGTAATTATTGCGTTTTGACACTTTTTTCTCAGCTTTCTCGGATTGGATTTTTAACCAAAAGTTATTGACTGTGTCTTAATTGTTTTGTCCCTAATTGCGACACATCTTTATTTACATTTACCCCTTTATTTTGTGGATTTTTTGGTCAGCTCTGATTTTACATTATCAGCTTTCGATATTATCGCGTGTATTCTAGCTTTCACTTGCCCTTTCACTCCTTGGAAAAAATTGTTTTTGTCACATTATGGTTGGTTCTATGTTCGCTTTTCTCGACTAATGGGCATTTCAGTTCAAAGCTTTCTTCCTAGATTTATTGCCAGAAGGCTTAGATATTAAATTTGACCTCCCCTTTTAACTCTTTAAAAATTTTAGTTACTCTTTGAAAGAGACTCCTCTTTCTTTATAGTTCAGATGGAAGAGGTGTTGCCTTTATTTAGTTACCTCCACTCAATTAAAGCAACGCCCCACAACTTGAAGTTTCTTTGTTGAAAATCCATCAATTATAATCTTTCCATCAATTTCTAGTCATTCTTGTTTTCAACCAACCCCACCTCCCCCTGCCACGCTAAAAATAATCAACAGCCAAACAACTGATGGTCGTCGCCCCCTTCGAACATTATCGGCGTGCTTGTGCATGACTTAACCAGTTTGGAGTAATTAATTACATTAGTACTAAATGCAACATGATAATGCGGTTTTGGCACTGAATGAACTGCGGTTGGCCGCACAACTGGGTGCGAGAATGAAATTATATCGCAAAATATTATAAACCCCGCAGTAAAACAAACATGAGGTCCGACCAAAGAGAAAATGATTAAAAAACCAAACACAATCACACGCAAGCTTGGTCCCGCATACACATGCGGACACACTCACACATACAGTTGTGCCAATTTTATAAAATTGTGTAAATGTGGCGCTAGAAATCAGTGGCGTAGATGATAAACACACTCATAGGTATAGATATGTGGGTAAGGCAGTACGAAGGCCTTAAATAATTGGCAACGAAAGCTTCAAGCATGCCTCTGGTTTTGGCAAGTTTCTATATTGGGTGACGAATGTGAAATGCATTAACACTCTCGAACTGCATTCTGTATTCACGAATCTACACTCAAAATATATTCATCTCGAGGCATAACTTAGGGTGTTAACCAAAGAAGTTCTACACAGGACAGATGAGGTTTTATTTTCTTTAAATGCTCAGTGAAAGCTGAGGAGCCTGTTTTCAAGGGGGCATCAATCCCAGCCCAATAGGAATAGAAGTGGATGTATCTGCCGGGACATACATATGTAGTTGAGCCAGAATCACTCTAGTTTTTCGGGGGTTAGAAAAAAAATTCATGTTTGTCTTCGCCTGAGAAGGACCTATGATCGTTGGACAACACGCCGCAGTTCGTGGAAAAGCATACTGGCAGCTCTGGATCCATTGCGTGTGGCTCATCTGGCAAATCTACACTGGCGCTGCAAAGTTTGCCACTGATCAGCCAATTGTCTTATATCTAGTCAACAACAATTCTTTGTGAATACCAAAAAGTGACTTGAGGACCTTGATCTCCGCCTTCATCAGAAATTTCAGTAGCACCCGCAGTGGACCTGTTTACTGCTGTCAAATATGACTTCAAATGTTTTGGAATAGTTGGAGGTTTTAATCGTTGCGTCATCAACTCCTACAATCCGGATATCTGCGGTGAGGTTAGGTTAAGTTGAATGGGTCACCCACCAAAGATGAGTTCACTCGGGGGAAAGGGAAAAAAATAAAATGTGAGACCTCGTACTAGAGGTTATACACGAATAAATAGAAAAAGGCAGGAGGAGTGGAGAAACCCGAGCGGGAGGTGAAGAACCGCTCTACGCAAGCACGGACCTACCTACGCCGGAGCCTGTGTAACCCCTCCCAGTCGGAACCATCCTCTTCCCTCAACAAATCTCAGGAGATATACCAGAGGTACGTTCACAAGTTCACCCAGATCACAGAAAAACGGCTTCCCAGAAAGGAGAGCCTACGTCTCTGCAGACCCGAACAGGAACAAAGCATGTGCTCAATAGTCTCTTCCTCATCCTCATCGAGGCAACTCCTACAGAAGTCATTGTACAGTATCGCCAAGCGCGCCGCCATGCGGCCTATGGCACAGTGTCCGGTTATGACCCCTGTCAAAGTACTTATCAACCTCTTATCCAACGCCTGCAACTCCCTCGTCCGCCCCCGGTCGATGACCGGCCATAGCGCCTTCGCAGTCCGGCAACCATCTACCGTGTCCCACCACGCCACCGTCGTCGCCCTGGCCATTCCCTCTACTGTGTTCAGTAGCTCGACAAATGGCACGTAGGCAAGGCCGATGACTGGTCCGCCCGGCGCAAACGAACCCCTGCGCCGGGCGGACCAGTGGCGCACTCGTCCGCTCTCTCATTTCCTGGAATCCCCTCATGCCCAGGAACCCATGTCAGCGTCACACCGTGGGCCCGGAGCCTATATAGGGATTCCAAACAGTCCGTCACGCATCTCGACCTCACCATCCTTCGGTGAGGTAGACGCATATATTCTCGATCCTCAAAAGGATGCGATGGCTAATCACATCGAAAGTCTCCGATAAGTTGAAAGCGTGGCTTGATTTGTTTGAGACGGTGATACTGTACAAGACCTTAATAGTGTGTATTTCTCTTATCCACACAGGGCGTTGCACGGTATCAGTGGCTTTACCGCGATTTGGTCTGAAAGAGAAATTTTATATATGCAGTTTTTTTTTGGATAATAAGCGAATTTGCATACAAGAAGTGGATGTGGACTATATGGGAAGCATAGGGTTTATATTTGTTTTGTAGGAAATTGGTTTTATTGTCATGGTTAGGTTAGGTTACGTTAGGCTTAAGTGGTAGTCAAAGTCCACCTAGTTTGGAACCATCCGTATAGAAGTCTATGTAACTTCTATTATCAAGGATATCGTAGTTCCAATCGGTTCTATCAGGAATAGGGATACAAAAAGCGGCTCAGGTAGGGTGTAATCAATACCGCCTGGAACATCGGACATTGTATCAAGGACACTGTGTTGTCCGTAGCCGCCACATGACCAAAGGCTAGGCTCCCTTAGCCACACGGCAGCAGCAATTTGTCTAGCCCAAAGTTCAAAGGCATAGGATGTAGCATCAAATTGAGTGCATCAGATGGTGTCGTCCTCAGTGCGGTTGTGACGCATAAACAAGCCATCCTTTGGATCCGGTAGACTATTGAACAGTAGGTGAACTTTTGAAGCGCCATCCACCAGACCACAACACCATATAGCCTTATAGATCTGACAAATGCTGTTTATACCCAGTGCATTACACGCTCTCTCTTGCAGATGTATAAGGCAAGAGTTGCCTTTCTTACTCTTTCCAAAATGTTGGATTTGAAGTTCAATTTTCTGTCTAGAAAAACACCCAGCTATTTTGGGCATTCCGTAAATGGAACATTCTCTCCTCCCAAGGAGAGAGGTTCCACTGGAATTGATCCTCACCCTCACAAGATTCCTTATATCTTGTCATGATGTGCTTCCGTACGCATCCAGGGGCAGTTGAGAAAGCACTCAACACTCGACACTTGCCTTGTGGACGATACCTCCTTAGATGCTTCTTGCGGAGCGAAGTAGCAAAACGTCCGCTCCACTCAACGCTTCAAACAAGAATCAGTATCATCATGTCCGTTAGTAAATAGAAAATGAAATTTAAAGATAGCATATTTATTTTGAAATTTTAGTCCTTTGGCTCATTTTCATTACTAAAATCCTGATAATAAGGAAAAATCTTAAATTTTAGACCAACATTTTTTTCAGAGTGGATTCTCATTTATGTTCCCCTTTTTGTATTTGAAATAAAGCTTGAAATAGTCTCTATGTTGAAACCGAAATAGGCCATCACATTTTATTACACATGTGTAAAAAAAATTTCATTCAAAGATATCCGGTTTAAGTTTTGCTTAGATACTTCTTATTGATGTGGGTCCTTGGGGATAGGTACTTGTACTCAAATGGGTACTTGACAACTTTGACTTAACTTTGCGAACGCACTCTTACACTAATCTTCGCTACTTTAAGAGCCTTAACTCCATTTTTTTATGCCCTCCACCATAGGAAGGGGGTATACTAATTTCGTCAATATGTTTGTAACACCTCGAAATATGCATCTAAGATCCCATAAAGTCTATATATTCTTGATCGTCATGACATTTTAAGTCGATTTAGCCATGTCCGTCCGCCCGTCTGTCGAATGCACTCTTACTTTCGAAGGAGTTAAGCTAGGTGCTTGAAATTTTGCACAAATACTTCCTGTAAGTGTAGGTCAGTTGGGATTGTAAATGGGACATATCGGTTAATGTTTTGATATAGCTGCCATATAAACCGATCTTGGGTCTTGAGTCCTTGAGCTTCTGGAGGGCGCAATTCTTATCCGATTTGGCTGAAGTTTTGCATTAGGTGTTCTAGTATGACTCCCAACAACTGTGCTTAGCATGGTTGAAATTGGCCCATAACCTGATATAGCTCTCATATAAACCGATCCTGGGTCTAGATATCTTGAGCCTTTAGAGGGCGCAATTCCTATTTGACTTAGTTTAAATTTTCCATGACGTGTTTCGATATGACCTTCAACAACTGTGCTAAGTATGGTTTAAATCGATCTATAATCTGATATATCTACCGTATTAACCGATCTTGAATCTTAACTTCTTGAACCTATAGAGGGCGCAATGGTTGTCCAATTTGGCTAAAATTTAGCATGACGTGTTTTGTTATGATTTCCAACAACTGTGTCAAATATGGTTTAAATAGGTCCATAACCTGGCATAGTTGCCATATAAACCGATCTGAAATCATGACTTCTTGAGCCTCTAGAGGACGCAATTATCATTCGATTTGGCTGAAATTTTGCATCTCGTGTTTCTTTACGACTTCCAACAACTGAGCTAATTATGGTTCATATCGGCCGATAATCTGATATAGCTGCCATATAACCCGATCTTAGGTCTTAACTTCTTGAGCTTCTAGAGAGCGCAATTCTTATCCAATTTGGCCGAAATTTTGCATGAAGTGTTTTATTTTGACTTCCAACCTCTAGAGGACGTTTTTTTTTATGCGATTTGTTTGAAATTCAGCATGACGTGTTTCGTTTCAACAACTGAGCTAAGTATGGTCCAAATAGCCGCCATATAAATCTTCTTAAGCTTCTAGAGGGTGCAATTCTTATCCAATATGGTTGAAATTTTGATTTAGATATAGCTGCTATATAAACCGATCTCCCAGTTTGACTTTTTGAGTCTCTAGAGGGCGCAAATATTACTTGATTTGGTTGAAATTTTGGAGGTGGAGTTTTTCTATGACTTTTTGAGCCTCTAGAGGGCGCAATTATTACTCGATTTGCATGAAATTTTTAAAGTGGAGTTTTTCTATGGCTGGTATTTTTCTATTTGAAAAAGTCATTCACTGGACAAATGCGATCCATAATGGAGGGTATATAAGATTCGGCCTGGCCGAACTTAGCACACCTTTTCTTTGTTGCAATCAAAATCTTTCTCAGTGTATAAAGAGCATCACCTAAAGAACAAAAACAATCAAACAAATGTGGTCCGAGTTCATAATTGAGAAGTGCATTATTACACAATTAAAAATTATCAAAACTTAGAAATGTACATTCGTGCCAAAATGTGCGAAGTCTAACGCAAATATTTAGTATAGGCCGCCTGGGTTCAACCATAACTGGAAGTGGCTGCGAAAAATGTTCTCGTCCTTAACCGAATACCAATAACAAGAGTGTGTTAACTAACTTCTAGGTGTATAACAACCTACTTGTCATTTATTAGTGTGGGATAAAATATTACAACACCGCTGCCGTGTAACATATGCTGGCAATCAAGGCGTGCATCCTACTGCCAGCCGAACTGTTGAGGCGACAAATGTGCGGGTTGGTGGTCATTGGGTTAGTCCACCACAATATGTGTTGCTAAATTTATGACATCCCTATGGATTGGGGATGCTTTATGTGGTCACATTTCCACATGCATTTCCGTTTGAATTCATATTTTATTGCATGCTGTTACGAGTAGTTTTCAAATTTGGCCAAATGTTTAGTTTTACATACAAAGGGGATTTTGCTCTGCTTAACCATCGTATGTGGCATTTGTGCATTTTAATTAGATTTGGTGGCAAACGATTTTGTATATTTATAGATTTCAAATAAATTTATTATGTTTAAGTTCACGAACACAAAGGTTAAATTGCAAATTTTAAAGCTTGGCCATATACATAGAAGGGAGTGAAGCGAAATGATAACAAGCTATCCTGAATTAATCGGGCACATCTATAGAAAAAGGGAAAATTTTTACACTAGCAAGGTTTGGTTTAGGTAAAGTCTAAGGTTTTAATCAGACTCCCTTAGGCAAATTGTGCTGTTTGTTCTATAATGCTAGCAACACACAGCCTCTGGTGGTGAATCCGACCGAAGTTTACAAAACAAGTAAAATTTTGCTAAGTTCGGCCGACCCGAATCTTGGGTACTCACCACCATGGATTCCGCTAAAACTGTACCTTAATAACTGAGTTTGTATTTGAAATATTTTGTAGCGGTAATAAACAAATTTCATCCAAATCGGATGAAAACTGAGTCTTCTAGGGGCTCTGGAAGTCAAATCCGGGGATGAGTTTGTATGGGTCTATATAAGCTTATTTTGAAAGTCATAACACTAGCCTTTGTGCCAAATTTCAGCCAAATCTGATGAAAATTGAGTCTTCTAGTGGCTCAAGAAGTCAAAATCGGGGATCAGTTTATATGGAGGCTATATCTGTTTATGGTCTTATTCGGACCATACTTGCCATGGATGCTGGAAGTCATCACACAAGTCTTTGTTCCAAAGTTCAGACAAATCGGATGGAAATTGAGGCTCCTAGGAGCTCAAGTAGGCAAATCGGTAGATCGGTTTATATGGGAGCTATATCCAAATCTGAACCGATGTGAACCATTTGCAATCCCCAACGACCTACATTATAAAGAAGTATCTGTGCAAAATTTCAATCAGCTAGCTTTACGTGTTTCATCGCTATCATGATTTCGACAGATGGACGGACGGACGGACATGGCAAGATCGACTCAGAATGTTGAGACGATCCAGAATATGTATACCTTATGGGGTCACAGATCAATATTTCGAGGTGTTACAAACGAAATGACTCAATTAGTACATCCCCATCCTATGGCGTTGGGTATAACAAGTTTGAAAAGGCAAAATCGGACGGTGCCGACTTTATATTAACCTAACAAACTTAAAGCAATCACATGAGCATATCAAATGGAGGTATATAGGGAAGCAATATCTAAATCGAGTTTCCACACCTACTTAGAATTAGAAAAGAATATCTAGTGCAAATTTAGTTAACATCACACCAAATTTGTAGCTACTGCAGGTATAAAATTGCTTATGGGATAAAGTATATAAAGGATTTTCCATTAAGAGGTGTTATTTAGGTATTCAAAGAAAAACTCAATTTTTTTAAATAAACGATCGGATGTTTATTTCTTAATAAAGTGGATGGTATGCCGTTAATAATGAGAAAGAATATCAGCCAAATAGCCACCACGACCACGCTTACAGTCAGACTTTTCATGAAATTTTCCATAACCATAATTTTCCTCGATAGCCTCACGAACTCTATTTGTAACACCTCGAAATATTGATCTATCTATATATATATATTCTGCATATCTCGACATTCTAAGTCGTCCATCCATGTCCGTCCGTCCGTCTGTCTAAATGAATATAGCTATCGAACGCATAAAGCTAGCCGCCTAAAAATTTTCACAGATACTTATCATTGGTGTAGGTTGTTGGTGATTGTAAATGGGTCATCACGGTCCTGATTTGATATAGCCCCGTATAAACCGATCCCCCGATTTGATTTCTTTAACCCCGATTTGACTGAAATTTGAAACAAAGACTTGCATTATGACCAATATCCATGCCAAGTATGATCCGAATCGGAGATCGCAAGATATAGCCCCCATATAAACCGATCCCTAGTTTTTTAATCCCCTAGAAGCCTGAATTTTCAGCCGATTTGGTTAAAATTTGACCCAAAAACCCATCTTATGACTTTTATAATCGGCCAATAAAGTGATATAGGCCCCCATAAATATCGATATCTCGATATGGGTTCTTGAGACCATTGAAGCCTCAATCAATTCCTGATTTGATTGCTACAAAATAATTCAAATACAAACTCAGTTGATAAGAGATAAATTTTTAGCGGAAACCATGATTCGGCCCTGCCGAGCTTAGCACGTGTTTGCTTTTTAATTTCTTCTATTTAACCGAGGGATCACTTCTGCAGTATTTTCGCCAAAGCTGAAACCAATAAAACGATGATCAGAGAAACTGTGGTCATCCAACACTTTCCAGTCACATATATAATCAAGACAGCTAGTAATGAGACTTATGAACTTCAAGGCTGGCTTTTCCATATCTGGTAATGTGCATTAGTCTCAATTTTTCCCTGCAGAAGCGGCTACAACAGGCAACTTAAGGTATAAAGGCGGCATCTCTGAGTCGTGTGCCATATATAGGGAAGCCAGCCAGTAATGAAACATTTATTCCAAGGCTGGCTGCTATTAAATCTATAGTGATTAGCGACGGACACCCATTTCTTGTAGTACTAAATCCAGGAATTTTTAATCCACGAACCACAACTAAGTTAAATACTCCTGCATTACAATGGTGGACATTTCTATGCAGATAATGGAGCATCGTTAGGATTCAGAATTAACAGCACTGTTGATTAGCAAGATTCGTAAGATATTGTCATGATGAGTTTCCTTACGCATCAAAGGGTAGTTGACAAGGAGTGGAAACACTTTACCTCAGGACACTGGACACTTGAGGTGTGGGCAATTCCTCTTTAGATGCTTCACTAGCTGCTGATTTTGACGTACCTTCGGCGCACACCTCTAGCCCCACCAGATGACCCATCCACGGGTCGGGTCCCATTTTGACGTTATCCCCTTCTCTTTTGATCGTGGCGGGGGGAGTTTTCAGTGTGCTGCAATCCCACAGACTTTAGAGATGTGGTTGATAGTTCATCAATATGGTCCGGATTTTTATGCAAAATCGAAATTTTGGGATCTAGTATATGCAAACTGTGTAGATAATTTCAAGTAAAATTTAATCTTATAAACATGTAATGGCTTGGGAACTTCGAAAAGCAAAATTTTATTGCACAATATCACCGTATTTGGCAAATAATATGTGGCAAACTTTGAATTTTGCATAAAAATCCGGACTCTATTCATCAGACAAGTGTTCACCAACAACTGCTGAGTGGTTTCCAGATTACCCAACCCGACCGCTTCTATAGACCTTCAGTTTCAACTTGTTGAATCCGTAAGATACAACTCCTTCAGATTTGTAGAGGTCTGCGAGGCAGCCGGAGTTTAGTACAAATATTACATGTCTCCGACCGCCATCAGCCTCATCCTCATCAGTCATCGCCATCAGCCTCATCTACCAAACTTCCAGTCGGTGGTTGAATGATTGCGATTACAATCCCTTATTCTCCCAAGCATGCGTTCAGGATCTGAGGGAATCCTTGCTATCCAAGCGTGTGCCATTGGCCGAGAAGGAATATCTTCTGTCTTAACAAAATCCTGTGCTGCACCTGGCCAGATCTCACCAATTTTTTAGGGCGCAATATCAGCCTGCTTCGTCATAGACTGGAGGAGATTAATGCAATTCTGCAAGGACGTCGGAGTATACAGATGACAGTCCATAGACTATCCCACTCCAATTATTCCTAGGTATACAGCCCTGTTCTTCTGCCTTGTCGACAACTACCATCACCTAGCTGTCCTTAGCGATATTAGCAAAGGTTATTGGCCCCATATTTGGGGATGGGGCACCCTTTAGGTGACCGCAGCCCTTTAGCTGACCGATGTGGCTTTTCCGAATCTAGAAGTTATCTTGGTAATCTGCCGCTCCAGTGGAAACGTACACAGATCATCAACCTCCTAATGGATAACACCTTCACAACCATCCTCAAGTGACTTAAAATATTTTTTCCGAAAATAACTACCTACTAGGAGTTGCAGAATATTCTTGCAGAGCGAAATAACAAAACGACCGCTCCACTCAACGGTTCAAACAAGAATCAGATTGGTAAACATGCTGACAGACCGAAGGTTCAAGTAACGACTTTTGCCGAAGCTGTGTTTCACATTAGGTTCTCATTTCTTTGAGAATTGGTTTGATTTAACGGATGTAAACATTAGCAAGAGGCCACCATAGCGCAGAGGTTAGCTGATCCGTCTATGACGCTGAACGCCTGGGTTCGATTCCTGGCGAGACCATCAGATGAAATTTTCAGCGGTGGTTTTTTTCTCCTAATGCTGGCAACATTTGCGAGGTACTATGCCATATAAAACTTCTCTCCAAAGCGATGTCGCACTGCGGCACGCCGTTCAGACTCGGCTATAAAACGGAGGCCCCTTATCATTGAGCTTAAACTTGAATCGAACTGCACTCATTGATACGTGAGAAGTTTGCCCCTGTTCCTTAGAGGAATGTTCATGGGCAAAATTTGCAAATCTTCAAAAAACATTCCCAAGTGGTTCGGTTTTATAAAGCGATCAGGATGGTTCAAAGGTAGGATCTAGAATTCATCTTCCTTCTCCTATTCTTGTTGTGTGGCAAAACTGCTACATAAACATAACCTAGCAAGAAGACATCAACTTCGGCATGAGTACTGAAAACATGAGTGAAAACTCGTGAGTTATCTGTACTACAAATGTCAATTCAAAAAGAATTTAGCAGCCTTTAAATGGTTGTTGAATATTTTTAGGGGGATGCTTAATGTATCCAAATTATTGTGTATAAATTTTAGGTTCATAAAAATATCTTACAGCACTTAAACTATGAATGGCTCATAAAGCACACGCTGCCATTTTCCATTTATTTCCCTTATTTGAAAAATGCTCATACATCTCAGGCAAATGACACCGCAGATTCAGAACATAAAATTCCTAAGCACACCCCAATCTCGGATGGTAAAAATGAAGCATAATTCCTCTCAAAATTATGCGGTTATTTATTTGCACTAAAGCTTTAGCATAAAATGGCAAAAACGGAAATTACAAATACAAGACCAAAAAAAAAAAAAGAAAAGGGTAACAAAATGCACATTGCTCCCCAAGAAATATTTCAAAAAGTCATGAACAATGCAAATAGACCATGTCAATAAGTATTCGCACATACACATACAGCTAGCTCTCCAACAGCAAATACTCGCAGGATGGGTGGGTGATGATAAAGGAGAAATAAAACCAGATCACAGTGTAGAACTTTAAGAAGCTTATAAAATTTACAGCAACTTACTACGAATTTCTCTTTATTATCAAGTCGTTATGTCGTTCCCGTACTTCTGGCAACCAGTCAAAGTCCATGGCAACGCACAGTTTCTACATTTCCTCCCCCCCACTCCCAGCAGCTCTTCCATGTAGAGCAGAAAGAGAAGTTCACTTCCTTAACTATCAATTCATGGGAAATAGAAAAGCATAAAAATCCTTTTGATTGCTATTTTGTTGACTTTACTGCTTAATAGAGATGTGAATGGCATGAATGGCTATGTAATAGCAGTTGGCATCATTATATTAAGGTGATATAACCACACTTGTATAAGTTGAGAAATTCCAAAGAAATTCATACATAATGTCACGTTGATACCTACAAATGATAATGGCTTTATTTAAGTGTGGCAGCAACTATTTAAGAGGGGCGATTGTTTAAAACACTCTTCACATTTCAAATAGCAAAAAGAACAAGTTAAAAGGCATTACATTCAGTCGGGCCGAATATTTATGTATATGAACCACCTTTCGTCCTAATCCTGCGAAGAATGTATCAACCCATAGGTTAGGTTAGGTTGTAAACAGATATTAATCCTCCCCATGCCACTATGGACATACACCTAAGCCAGTAATCGGCTTGTTGTGCGCTCTAAAAACTATAAAGTAAAGAAAATTTTAAGTTAAGAATTCCGTGCTACTTACAAAATCCTTAATTGTTTTCAATACCACTCCCCGAAGTTGGTTCATGTCTGGTATTGTGTCTCCACCTAAGTACCGGTATCTGTAAGACGCGAAAGGCGGGCAATGACAAAGGAAATGCTCCAACGTATCATCATCTTCGCCGCATGCCCTACATATGCTGTCACTAGCCGCACCGATTTTACATAAGTGAGCTAGTAGTCCCAAGTTTCGGATTATGATACCCAGAGCTATATTGAACTCCTTCTTATTTCCTTTCAGTAATAGCCTCGTCCTCTCATGATCTGGATCCCCCCCATATGTTGCATGCGCATTCGTCGCCCACTCCCTTAACTCGGACTGCGTCGACCCGAAAGGCTTCGGGTTAACCAAGTTTATTGACTATAGTCCTCTGGCCTTCACCGCCAAATCGTCTGCCTTTTCATTTCCCCTTACTCCGTTATGGCCCGGCACCCAAACGATGCGGATTTTCCCATCTTCAGAGAAGGCGTTAATTTCCTTCTTACACTGCAAGACTGTACGTGACCTTACCTTCCTTGTTGTTATTGCCCTTATGGCAATTTTACTGACGGTAAAGATGTTCACACTCGACGTCCTCGCGTGAGCACCACACCATTTCACGCATTCCGTGATCGACCGGATCTCCGTCTGCAGGACCGTATTATGGTCAGGTGGTCTAAAGCAGATCTCAGTCCCTGGGTTTTCAATGTAAACCCCCAGGTCCACTCTGTCCTCTAGCTTTGATCCATCCGTGTAACATGATCTTCCGGAAGGCAATACTAGGGTTCCGTCAATCCAAGACTGTGCCGATGGCAGCAGTGCCTCGCACTCGACTTCAAGGTTCATCTCAGGTATCCGATCGGAAACCTCTTCCCTTCTTTCCAGGTTTCCTACCGTCGCCTCGATTATACCGCGATGGTATGAGCTGCTCCCATCCTCAATCCCTAGCAGTCCACCAAAGTACTGAGGCGTTAGTAATTATTGGTCTAATCACGCTCCTGTAGAGCCAGTGGACTATCCTAAGATTCTGGCCCCATTTCGAGCCTACGGCCGTCTACATAGTGCCCAATATCTTGAGCCTTCTCAGTACGCTCTTGAATGTGACACTTCCAATTCAGTTTCCTGTCCAAGATCACACCTAAGTATTTGACCTTGTCAGATGTCGAAATCGTCTTATTAAGGAAACGTGGTGCGTTAAATTCGCCCACCTTCGTCTTCCTTGTGAACAGGCATATTTCATTCTTCTCTGGATTAACATTAACATCAGTCAGCATCCGTAATAGGTCATTTAAGGTGGTCACCCATAGGAGTGGCGATAAAATGCCCCCTGTGGCGTGCCCTGTGCCACTTTCTCCCTTATATTTATGCCATTGGACACACAATTTATCCCCTGTTCCTTAGCATATGATTTATCCAGTCTCTAAGAACCGCTTCCACCCGCTTAATAGAATACCTTTTTATTGAAAACCAGTAAGAAAACGAAAAGTCAGGCGGTGCCAAGTTTCTATATATACATACGAAAGCTATGTCTTAATACGCATCGATTTCTATGAAATTCATCAGTAATATCAAGAGTCATAAGTGAAATCTACGTACGAACTTTCGTGAGTTAAAGGTTGACAACTGACGATGTTTTTGCAATATTTCTCAAAATGGGACGAAGATATATATGGGAGCTATATCCAAATCTGAGCCGATATTTTCCAAATTCAATAGTATTCGTCTCTACGCCAAAACAATGTATGTGCCAAATTTGAAGATGATCGAAGGAAAATTTGGACATGTACTTTGTACACAAATTAACGTGGGCAGACGGACATTGCTAAATCGTATCAAAAAGTGATTCTGAGTCGATCAGTATGCTTGCCAATGGGACTATCTCTCTTCCTTCTGAGTGTTACAAACAAATGCACTAAGTTATAATACCCTGTACTACAATGGTGGTGTATGGTATAAAAAATCCTTGCGCTAATTGATTTTGAGGTTTTTTTAACCAGGGATTCGGAAAGGTTCTCTTTTCCCACTCCACCCCCGCTCCGACAAGCATTTTTCCGCTCTGCAACTTTTTTTTTTTCCTCCTCTCCTGCTCCTTCGCTATTAATTTTTAAATATTTTTATACCCACCATCGTTGTATAGGGTGTATATTCATGAAGTCATTCCGTTTGCAACACAGCGAAATATCAATTTCCGACCCTACAAGTTATATATATTTCGGAACGTCGTAAAATTCTAAGACGATTTAACGATGTCCGTGTGTCTGTCCGTCCATCCGTCTGTCCGTCCGTCTGTTGTAATCATTGTAGAGCCTACAAAAATTGAGATATTGAGCTGAAATTTGGCACAGATACGTCTTTTTGATGCACGCTGGCTAAGTTCTTGAACGGGCCAAATCGGACCATATTTGGATATAGCTGCTGTATAGGCCGATTTTTCGATAAAGGGTCTAATGCCCATAACAACTTTATTTTTCATCCGATTTTGCTGAAATTTGAAACAGTGAGTAGTTTAAGGCTTCCCGACAACTGACCCGAATATGGTACAGATCGGACTATATTTAGATATAGCTACCATATAGACGGATCTCCCGATAAAGGGTCTGAAGACCATAAAAGCTTAATTTTTTATCCGATTTATATAAAGCCTCCCGACATCTGACCTAAATATGGATTAGATCGGTCCATAATTAGGTATAGCTGTCATATAGAAAGATCTCCCGATAAAGGGCTTGAAGCCCATAAAAGCTTTATTTATTACCCGATTTCGCTGAAATTTAAAACAATGGATTACTTTATGCCTCCCGACATCTAACCCAAATATGGTTCAGATCGGACTATATTCAAATATAGCTACCATATAGACGGATCTCCCGATAAAGGGTCTGAAGACCATAAAAGCTTTATTTTTTATAGTGGGTAGTTTTAGGCCACCCGCCTTCCGACCCAAATATGGTAAAGACTGTATTTAGATATAGCTCTCATATAGACCGATATACCGGTTAAGAGTCTGAAGCTCATAAAAGCTTTATACAAAATTCAACAGTGACTAATTTTTATTCGACCACTTATTGTCCGTGCCGAATTTGTGTGCATAAGTTATCCAATTTTCACCAGTTTGTGGCGAAAGGGGGTTTACATATACACCCGAGGTGGTGGGTATCCAAAGTTCGGCTCGGCCGAACCTAATGCCTTTTTACTTGTTGAAAAAAAGTTCCTCAGTGATATTTTGAATTATTAATATTAAGTATAAACGTGTAAAAGTGGACTTCAAATTTAAGACGATCAAGAATAAATGCAGGTGCACAGAGAGGTCTACATACCCCACTCAAAATATGCGTCTTTTAAAAAGAAATTTATATACGCCAAATATCGAATGTTGCTAAAATCGTTCTCCATGGCCACCACTGTTATTATTACCAAAAATGTATGGAATTATATTACATCCAAAATATGTGATTCTCAGTCTACGAAGATGCCATCTACGAAAAGGTATGTAGACTATTCTGTGTTACTGTATATATTCTTTATGACGTATCTGACCAATATTTCGAGTTGTTACCAACGAAATAATGAAGTATAAAAACAGTCGAATCCTATAGAATTTCTCGAATCAAGTGGTTACCTCATATCAAATAGTGCTGCCCCATGACCATGGCCATTACCACGGCCAGCCGCAGAACAAAACCAATTACAAACAAAAATGTCACATGTCTCAAAATTATCTAATGTCGCCAGCTAGCATTGACAAGTGAAAGTTTGCTCAATAAAACCCGACTAATGATTGAATATGAACCCATGTATTATATACTGACTTATTTGCCCAAAACGGAATCCATGTTTCCATGACCGAACACAGTAAATTGCTCAAAGTACCTCAGTCTCTTGAGCTCTTTTTCAAAGTGACGCCGCAATTTATGCATCGTCTATAGTAACTCCTCCATATATTTCCTATAATCTCTCTTCTTATGGTTAGGAAGGCTCCTACCCTTGTCTAACCCAGAATTCAGTGGTGCTACCCTACTTATTTATCAAATTGTTTGATTTTGTAGTGCGAATCCTTTGGATTGGCGCATAACAAAATTATTGTCATTTTTGCCCATTTTCAGGCGCCCCATCAATCATTATTTGTATGGTATTGTTGATGCTGTCGAAATTATGTTTTTGATCACCCTATTCCATTTGATTCTTGCAATCCCAGTTCCGACGCCATCACGTCATATTTTACATAATCACATTGGCCGACCGACTGAGCGACCCAACCCCGACCATTGCCACCGCTATCATTTGCATCATCAATCAATTTCATACAAATCATCCATCCATTCATTCATGCATTGTCCTCGGTATGGATGGCAGCAACACTTTTCCTGAAAAATAATGCCCTCTACAAATGCCAAACGTTTCCGGAGTTTTTGTTTTGCGTTTCAGTGGTTTTTCTTCCTCGTTGACCCCATTGCATTCGTGGCCCACACAGAAAATGGGGTTCTAAGCGAACTAGACATGGGGAGGAGGGATTATTAGATTGGTCTTTGTATGTGCTGGAGGAGCAGGAGGAGAGAATCCTTCTGCCTTAATTACGTACCAAAAAAGTCCTCTATCGATTTGCTCTGCTACTCTACTGTTTTTCCTTCTTTACGAAGAACATGAAGTTATGGTGTAAACCTCTCAATATGAGTGATGTTTTGGAAATTTGGACACTAAAGTGTTTGCTCTGTTCGCGGAATTTACCAATCGACAATTACCAATCATAAAAGTGTTTGAAATTACAATCGCCACGTTAATGAGGTCTTCTTCGTTCTGCCATAGCTATTACGGGGAATGGTTTGCATTCACACTTCATAGTGGCAAATTTTCCTTTTTGATTGGTCAATTACAGATATTTCAGAGCAGAGGTGCGTTTATTAGGTGGATAAATGTAATTCTATCATAAGATTGATGTATGACACTCAATACCGAATGTGGAAAAACGCTTGGTGAACAAGTATAATCTATTTGTAACTCATCGCAATATTTATCACCGAACACTGTTAGGTTCATGCAAAATGAAAATTTCAAATTTGCCCATGAACATTCCATTAAGGAACGGGGGTACATTTCTCACATATCAATGAGTGCTGTCCGATTCAAGTTTAAGCTCAACAATAAGAGACCTCCTTTTTATAGCCGAATCCGAACGGCTTGGCGGAGAGTGACATCGCTTTGGAGAGAAGTTTTTTACCAGGCAAAGTACCTCACAAATGTCGCCAGCATTAGATGGGGATAACCACCGCTGAAAATTCTTTTCTGATGTTCTCAGGCGTTCAGCGTCAAAGGCGGACATGATAAACTCTGCTCTACATTGGCCATGATCTGGGAGAAATTTCAAGTTAGGGTGATGGTATAAGGTCTGTGAAGCAATCCAAACTTTTCTTATGATTCTTGGCACATAAACATAACCGAAGGCAAAGAGTTCCCAATATTTGCAATATATCCGAAATTTTTCAGAGTTGGTTGGACCGATTTATGCAAATTTTTAAGTATAATCAGGTTATGGATCGAGCCATACTTGATATGTATGATTTGCAGGAGATCGTAGCGGAAATCACTATATCAAATTAGATATGAATCGTGTCCTCTAGTAGTTCAAGGAGATTTGTTATATGAGAGCTATATCAGGTTATTAATCAGATAAAAATTGCGCTCTCCATTGGCTCAAGAATTTAAATCAGGAGATCGGTTTATATTCTTTATCGGTTTTATATTCTTCCAATGATTCCCATATTTGGTTATTTGTTCAGAAATCATTGTGCAAAAGTTCAGGCAAATTGGTCTAGAGGATACAAAAGTAAGATTGGGAGATGGATTTAATTAGGGGATATATCTCAACATGGACTGAGTTGGTTAAATCACAATCCCAATCAACCTACTTCAATTAGAAGTCTTTTCAAGCGTTTACTCATTAGGTTGAAGACAATTCCAAGGAATAACGACCTAGTGCTTCTTTCTTGTAGATATAAGATATGGGTTTTTTGACTGGGACGGCATCACTCTGCAATTGTCAAAATGTTATACGGAGCAAAAACGTAAAGCACTTGATGCTTAGTACTCCCTGCAGGAGGGTATTCGGTAGGATATGGTCTTAAGACCTTATTAGGGCACTGGGGTGAAAGTCTGCTGGTCGAAGAAATCGTAGTTGAGAGCTCGATATGATGCAAAAACTAGCGTGCGTTGGATTTACGGGAACATAAAGGTCCACTACGCAGGCAGTTTTGGAAGCAATGTGGAATATGCCGACTATTGAGGTCTTTTTAGGAAAAGTTCCACCAAGGTTGCACTTGAACATTGGGAATGCCATGTTCCCAATAATAAAACTTAGAATGAACTTTAGTCAAATATACTTTTTTTACACTTTTTTTCTAAAGCAAGCTAAAAGTAACAGCTGATAGTCACAAGCTGTGAAAAAATTTGTCAACGCCGACTATATGAAAAATCCGCAATTACTTTTTGGGCAACCCAATAGATGGAATGGAAGACTGAGAAAAGTTTCCGATTGCCTAGTAGCTCCCATATGTATGTTAGTCCGATTTGGACTTATATTGCAATAAAATGCTCATTTGTTAACCAATTCTCTTGAAACTTGGCAGGAAAGACTTTCTTAAAATCGGTTCAGATTAAGATATAGCTGCCATATATGTTTATCGCCCGATTTTCTGTTCTAAAGCCACTGCAAGCGCATTTATTGACCAATCTTGCTAAAATTTTGCACAACGCTTTCCTGGACGACTACCACAATATCGAAGAAGTTTGGTCGAAATCGATTCAGATTTAAATATTGCTTCCATATAAGTAGGTAGAGCATCTGACAATCCTTGGGAATTTTTGGTTGAAGCTTACACACATTAAATATATTGAATAGCCCTTCCTAGAATTTATACTTATTACCGCTACCTATTTCATGTTTCTGACACAGAAAATAACTAAAAAACAATCGTAATTAAGAAATTTCTGGGATTATGTTCTATTCACACTATTCTAACAAAAGAAATTGGGTACTTTGGAAGCAAATACCTAAAACTTTTTTCACAGAACTAAGATTGCAGGTCCCGTAATCATTTACCGCACGCTTTTGTGACTATATTTTTCTTATTCTGTTTTAATTTATCTCTTATCTACAAAACTCAGTAAAAAAAGAATGTGAAATTCAAAAATAATTTTTCATTCTTTTATCACAGAACAATGTCTTGATCAATTTTCCAAATTTTTTTCAAAAAATTCTCGATTGAGAATTCTCGATCCTTGTACTATTTGTCTCATAAAATAATTAAAAGTCAATAATTTTTAGCATTTGTTTTGATTTTTATTATTTACTAGCCGAACCAGGCCCGCTCCGCTGCGCCTTCTTTAACTCTCTAATATATTTTTAGCGTGGGGACACTTCGCCCTAAATATGGATATCGAATTCGTGCCATTGTAGCCTATGACGGTGAGCGCGTTCGAATCCCGGCGAGAACATCGGACAAAGCGGTGTTTATCCCCTCTTAATGTTGGCAACATTTGCGAGGTACAATGCCATGCATGGTCATTTAAAAAATGTTCCCCAAAGAGGTGTCGCACTGCGGGACGCCGTTCGGACTCGGCTATAAAAAAGGTCCTTTATCATTGAGTTTAGACTTTAATCGGAAAGCACTCATTGATGTGTGAGAATTTGCCCCTTCTCGGTTCCTGGTGGTAATGTTCTTCCTGAGGGTAATGTTCTCATTATGGGAGGGATGGCACCTCAGACATTTCGACTCAAATTTGGATAACGAATTCGTGCTACACTTCCAAATTCTTTTAATTGAACTCCATATTGCCATGACAGGTTAATATGAACCGTTTGGAGGGTGTTTTGGGGCTGGGGCGGCCACCGGCACTTTGCACTGAAAATTGGTATCAAATTCGTTATTTATTCCCAACGGAAATGATGTACAGTTTAGGGGGTGCTTTAGGGCGTACCCCTTAAACACTTGGCTCCAAAATTGGATATCAAATTCGTTTTCTACCCTCAAATACCTTTCATTTGAGTCTCATATTGCCATAATGGGTCAAATAACCCATTTGACGTAACTTTAGGAGAAAAAGCTCTACCGAGACTTGAACGCAAATTTAAATGTCATATTCGTAATATACACCCTAATACCTTTCATTTGAGTCCCATATGGGCATGGTCGGCTAATATCCCCTTTTAGGGGTATTTGGGGTTGGGCGACCTCCCATTACTTGGACCTAATGTTTTATGGAATATATGAAATCTACTGCCCAATACTTTTCATTTGAGCCCCATATTGACATGAACTTCGAATAAATCTGTTTAGAGGAGTTTTGGGGTTAGGGGGTACTTGGACCCAAATTTGTATGCGATATTAGTTTTTTGTGCCCATCGGACCACTTTCGGATATGGGCGGCGTTTTTGGGGTAAGGGGGAGGGTCCGCCTCCACCCAATATCTAAAAATTATGTAGCCTATGTTTCCTTCAAACGTACACAACCTATGAAAATTGTTAGAAAATCGGTTCAGCCAAGTACCATTTAGTCATAATGGGTCGGTTCTGCCGTTTTTCAGTCTATACGGAACAAACAAACCGAGTCCCATATATCCGTGATTGGCTAATGTACCCATTTTGGGCGTTTCTGTGGGGGTGGGGTGATCCCCTATACTACGCTTTTGACTTTGGGTGGTGTTTCTGGGGTAACGGTGGAGGGTCCGCACCCTGCTGTTATTAATAAATTATAAAGCCTATTCCCACTACCTGAGCATATTCGTAATCCACTCCCGAATACCTTTCATTTGAGTCCCATGTTGTCATGATCGCCAAATAAACCTATTTTAAAGGGGTTTTGAGGCTGGGGCGGTCGCCAGGTACTTGGACCAACTTTTATTATGAAATTCGTACTCTAATCTTGAATACCTTTCATTTGAATCCCATATTGTTCCAATCGGTCCACTTTTGTTTTTGGGTAGTACTTTTGGGGTAAGAGAGAGGGTCCGCCTCCTCCTGATATCAAAAAATTATATAGCCTATGGTTCCTTCCTGACCAACCTACACAATCTGTGAACATTTCGAGGAAATCGTTTCAGCCGTTTTCGAGTCTATACGGAATAAACAAACAAACTGACAAACATGAGACACTTTCATTTGCTTTGCTATTAGAGTGATATCAAGATATGGTCCGGTTCGGACCACAATTAACTTATATGTTGGAGACCTGTGTAAAATGTCAGCCAATTCGAATAAGAATTGCGCCCTTTGGGGGCTCAAGAAGTAAAACACAGAGATAGGTTTATATAGGAGCTGTATCAGGCTATAGACCGATTCAGACCATAATAAACCCATTTGTTGATGGTCATGAGAGGATCCGTCGTACAAAATTTCAGACAAATCGGATAATAGTTGCGACCTCTAGAGACTCAAAAAATCAAGATCCCAGATCGCTTTATATGGCAGCTATATCAGGTTATGGACTGAAGTGAAGCATACTTAGCACAGTTGTTGGAAGTCGTAGCAAAACACGTCATGCAAAATTTCAGGAAAATCGGATAAGAATTGCGCGCTCTATTGACTCAAGAAGTCAAGATTCAAGATCGGTTTATATGGCAGCTATATTAGGTTATTAACCGATTTAAACCATACTTGGCACAGTTATTGGAAGTCACAGCAAAACACGTTGTGCGCCCTCTAGTGGCTGCAGAAGTCAAGATCCAAGATAGCTTTATATGGCAGCTTTATCAAAACATGGACCGATATGGCTTATGTGAAATCCCAACCGACCCACAAAATTTCAAGCGGCAATATTTCAAGCGGCTAGCTTTTCTCCTTCGAAAGTTAGCGTGCTTTTGACAGACAGACGGACGGACAGACATACGGATGGCAAGACTTAAAATGTCATGACGATTACGAATATATATACCTTATAGGGTCTTTGTCGAATATTTAGAGGCGTTACAAACAGATTGACGAAATTAGTATACCCCCATCCTATGGTGGAGGGTATAAAAACCTCACACTGTGCGCAGGTTGACTCAGCACACCTGTTTGTGATTTTAGCATTCTCAAGTTTCGTTTAATCAAAAAAGACACTTGAAAATTATCATTTGGATGCTATTTAATATATTGTACATTAGGGTGAAGACTTTTATACAACTTAGTTTCCCTGCATTATACTTTGATGAGTTTTTATTTAAGATTAGATACAATCGTACATTAAAGGTGATTCGTTAAAAAAATTTCGTGGAACAGGAAATAATTTTTGCAAAATAAACTCGCCCTAATATACAAACATTAATCACTGCCTTTCATTTTTCTAACTTTCTTATAGGCACAGATTTTCTTGGTGTTGCCGTTCATGAGTTTGGCCATTCTCTGGGACTTGGTCATTCTTCGGATCAAAGCGCCATTATGTTCCCTTGGTATCAGGGCTATACGGTGGGGGGGGAATTGCCCAACGACGATCGTACTGCCATACAGGAGTTATATGGAGCCAAAGTGAAGACATGGGGCTCTTATCGGCCACCATCCAGACCTACTACTACTACTACTACTACAACTACCACCACTACAACTACCACAACGACTACTCCAAGAACATATTATAATCCAGTTCGATACAATGCAAACAACAATCCCTATTCACCACAGCGTCCCACACAGGAAGTTCTACACTCGTATACCGAAAATCCACGTTATGATCAACGTTACGATCGGCGCTATGAGCCCCGTCAAGATCCACGTTATAATCAGCGTCAAGAACCTCGCTATAATCCACGGTATGATCATACCTCAAAATCTTACTATCCAGATTACAGAACACCGGCTACCACAACAACACGTAGACCATATGTACCAACAACAACTACAACGACGACACCGCGCCCTAGAATACAACCTACACAACGTTATCCATCACAAAGAACGCCCGAAAAACCTCATCATCGACCTTCAAAACCACGCAAACCTAAGCCCGATAACTGTTTAACACATTACGATGCCATATCAATGATACGGGGAGAATTGTTTATTTTCCGTGGACATGTAAGTTACCCGCTGACCTTTTCACATGGTTCAAAAATACTAACACACATTTCTTTTTAGTATCTTTGGCGTATTGGCGAGCGAGGTCTTTATCCTGGTTACCCCACCGAAACAAGACGTCTATGGACTACACTGCCTTCAAACTTCAACAAAATCGATGCTGTATATGAAAATCATCAACGCCACATTGTGTTCTTTATTGGTAGGTTCACTTCTAAACATAGATTTTTCGACTGGTAAATATTTATAATTTCCACCCCACCTTCCCTTATAGGCCGTAAATTCTATGAATTTGATTCTGTAACCCTTATAAGGGAAAACTCTTTAACGGCCCTCGGACTGCCGGGCTCACTGTCGCACATTGATGCTGCCTTTATTTGGGGACACAACAATCGTACATATCTCTTCAGTGGCACCTTGTACTGGAGTTTGGATCGTGACACAGGTCTGGTTGAACTGGACTATCCGCGTGATCTCTCCATATGGGCTGGCATTGGCTACAACATCGATGCCGCCTTCCAGTACACCAATCGCAAGACATACTTCTTCAAAGGGCACTCCTATTGGGAATTCAATGACGACATCATGCGAGTGGCACATCCCACGCCACGGTCTTCGGCCCGAGACTGGATGAAATGTTCACGCAATGTAAACGAAGTAGACGATGAACAAAGGACAGCACCACTGATCTCTGAGGTTAACACAAGTTCCATAACTGCCAAACGAGAGTCTCCATTCGCAGTGATTTTTGCTGGTTTTCTAGCGCTTGCCTGGTTGAATCGAACGCTTAGAAGTAGGTGGTGAGCTATTAAGCCAAGTGTCGACCAAGGATTCAAATCCAAAAACCAAATTCATCTACATAGACATCTAATATATATGCATATACATACATAAGGGTGGGTCACTTATATTGTTTGCGATAATCGCAATTAGCGATTATCAAAATCGTAATCTATTACGAGTTCTAAGAATCTTTGCCCAAAAACAACTGAAGGTCTAAAACCAAAATCAAAGTCTATCCGTTACTAATTTACCTTCTTCGCTCAGACCAGGTTCTTTGGATTAGTCTCAATGTTGTGTTGTGTTCGAAAAAAAGATGAACTTCGTGGCAAAATCCGTACTTAATCCCGTCCCACTGATATTAATCCAACTGATACAACCGGATTTCTACAAATTTAGAATTTTTCTAGAAACATTTAAATGTTATTCAAAAATATATTTTATAAATCCTGGATCTTTTGGAGTACGAAATATAGTACTCCAGCCTTATAGTATGCATTACCGTACACTCGTCCCATTCCACGCCATTGGTATATTTCAAAGTTCTGGTTTCATTAATACAATTTAGGTACTATTTAAATAATTAGTACCCCATATCGCACCCGAAAAGTACGATTTTCAAAAAGTTTTTGCACAACATTTAATTATTTTAAGGATAATGGCACATACACGATTCCAGAATCCCAGCTCTATGAGTTAACTTATCTCTGATGGAATGATATTTAGTACCTTTCGTACTTCTAGAACTTTACCACCACTTGTGACCCTCATACAAAGTCTAAAGGCCGAAACAGAATCAGCGCGTTGAGCTTTGTTTTTGAGCGTCGCGAAAATGCAACTCTGCACACAAATCCTACAAAAGCAAAGCGGAAACTTATAAAATGTTCAATTTTGGCGCTTGAAAGCGAGCGTCATTCGATGGGTTTATAGTCGTCAAAGTTTAAAATTGTTTAACATATGTTTGCAGAGTTGCATTTATCAGCGCAACGCTCCTCAAAGCGCTCATTCTGTTTAGGCCTTCAAGGTTGAGTTACATTCTAGGCGGGCCCAACTGCAGCGTTCTTTAATGGTTGTAATCAAATTTTCAATCAGCTAGGTTTGTATGGTGTGAGTTATACAATAAACGCACGCACGCATCTGACGGAATAAGTTTGCCAGCTCTAAGGGCTCAAAACATATGTTTTGGATTTGTTAAGGCGCTATTACACGGCATGTAGATGTCTCATGACATGTCACTTTTTTGTATTCACATGTAATTGAAAATGTTTGTCAAAATTTTCAATTCACATACGATTCATCATTTTTGCTATCCGTCTGTATGTTATTTTCTTATGACATAACCTAAAAATTTGAGCAAAAGCTGACTTTTTATACGTTAAAATGTTTAAAGTTATGAGTAAGCATTATAAATTTGTGAAGACAATTTAATTTGGGGATGCTTTCATTCGACTGACAACAAAAACAGCTGATTGCTTGATGTTTTTGTCAGAAGTAATAGAGCACGCTCTAATCGAAAAAAATTACATGTGCTATTTTGAAAAGTAATTTTTATACACTCCACCATAGAATGGAGGTATACTAATTTCGCCATTCTGTTTGTAACACCTCCAAAAATGCGTCTGAGACCGTCATTTTTGATCGTCATGTCATTTTAAGGCTATCTAGCGAAGTCCGTCCGTCTGTCTGTCGAAAGCACGCTAACCTTCGAAGGAGTAAAGCTAGCGGCTTGATATTTTGCACAAACACTTTATATTAGTGTAGGTCAGTTGGGATTGTAAATGGGCCAAATCGGTCCATGTTTTGATATAGCTGCCATTTCTTGAGCCCCTAGAGGGCGCATTTTTCGTCCGATTTGACTGAAATTTTGCACACGGTGTTTTGATATTACTCCAACATATGCGCTAAGTATGGTTCAAATCGGTCCATGGTTTGATATAGCTGCCATATAAACCGATCTTGGGTCTTGGCTTCTTCAGCCTCTAGAGGGCGCAATTCTCGTCCGATTTGACTGAAATTTTACACGTAGTGTTTTGTTATGACTTCCAATCACTTTACTAAGTAAGGCACAAATTGGTACATAACCTGATAAAGCTGCCATATAAACCGATCTGTGATCTTGACTTCTTCAGCCTCTAGTGGGCGCAATTCTCATCCGATTTGGAGGAAATTTTGTACAACAGCTTCTCTCATGACCTTCAACATACGTGTCTAATATGGTCTGAATCGATCAATAGCTTGATACTGCTCCTATATAAAGCGATCTAACAAATTTGCTTCTTGATCCCCTACAATGCGCAATTCTTATCAGAATGAACTGAAATATTACACAATGACTTCATCAAAGTTCAGCATTCATTTACGGTCCGAATCGAACTATAACATGATATAAAGAGATACCGCGCATAGAACTCGACAAATGCGATCCATGGTGGAGGGTATATAAGCTTCGGCCCGGCCGAACCTAGCACGCTCTTACTTGTTACATGTTAGTTTCGTTTGTATCACACGACATGTATAACTCAACATGTACTAATTATGACATGTCATAAGACAACTACATGCCGTGTAATAGAGCCTTCAACTGCTCACAGATTGTTATGCAGTCCGTAAATTAGAGAAATTATTTTATTAAAATCATATTCAACAACATTATTGACAATTTCAATTAAAATTAACGTTGAAAACCAAAGAACCCATGTGGATGCATTTGATCGCTTAAGTACTTCACCTTAAGCGTTTCATCCGTTTTGTCTGGGATTTGATGATAAGTTAGCTATTCCCGACTGAGCTCTTTCAAGGCACTAAGAAAATTTTGTTATTAAAAACCGGGAGTTCGATTTTGGTTTTAGATGCACGATTTTTTGGGCAAAAAGTCTTTAAATCCATCATAGATTTCGATTTATTGACAAAATATTTGAAACACCCTAATATGCATACAAGACTTGCAAGGATTTTTTTTATCGTTTAAGCTAAGCAGTTAAAGCACATACACAGCCACACATATAAATACACGAACTATGCCTTTAAAATAAGCCTCTCGAATAAAATATATTTCTTATCTAGTTTAATTTGTAAGCCAATTTATCTTTTATTCTATATGTGTTGTATGTATTTGGTATACATTAGTCACCTTAAGATATTAGTTTAATTTTTTGTGTTTTATTTTAGCCGCTAATCATTTTCCATAACCACTCACTGTTCTAAGAGAAATATACAACATATACATATGTGAAAAATAACACAAAATCATTAAAAACCACTCTTCATAAAAGCTGTACCACTACTGTGATACAGGGTATTATAACTAAGTGCATTTGTTTGCAACACCCAAAAGGAAGAGAGATAGACCCATTGATAAGTATACCGATCGACTCAGAATCACTTTCTGATTCGATTTAGCTATGTCCGTCTGTCTGTCCGTCCGTCTGTCCGCCCGTCTGTCCATGTTAATTTGTGTACAAACTACAGGTCGCAGTTTTCATCCGACCGTCTTCAGATTTGGTATGGACATGTTTTTCAGCCTACAGATGAAGCCCATTGAAATTGGAAAAAATCGGTTCAGATTTGGATATAGCTAACATGTATATGTTCGTCCGATTTGTAGAAATACAGCAATAAAATGTTCATTTGTTAAGCAATGCTCTCGAAATTTGGCAGGATTTTCTTATGACTCTCGATATTACTTGTGAATTTTATAGAAATCGGTTCAGCTTTGGATATAGCTCCCATATATATGTTCGTCCGATTTGCAGTAAAACAGCAATAAAATGGTCGTTTGTTTACCGATTCTCTCGAAATTAAGCCGGAAGGATTTCTTTATGACTCTCGATATTACTGGTGAATTTCATAGAAATCGGTTCAGATTTACATATAGCTCCCATATATATGTTCGTCCGATTTGCAATAATACAGCAATAAAATGGTCATTTGTTAACCGATTCTCTTGAAATTTTGCAGGAAGGATTTTCCTATAACTTTCGATATTACTGGTAAATTTCATAGAAATCGGTTCGGATTTAGGTATAGCTCTCATATATATATATATATATATATATATATATATATATATATCGCCCGATTTTCACTCCTAGACCCGCTGCAGCGCATTTATTGACCAATCTTCCGAAAATTCTGTTCAACGCTTTCCTCGACGACTTCCACAGCATTCATAAAGTTTGATTGAAATCGGTTCAAATTTAGATATAGCTCCCATCATTTGTCAACCATAGTTATTACATTTTGAACATATTTACTTTGCTTAATTTGATAGAGTAATTTTAATAACTTATCTGAATACATCCGCCGAGGTCCATCAAAATTGGTTCAGAATTAGATATAATCCCCCTTTTGTATTTATAGGGTAGGTGTAGGGTGTTATAAAGTCGGCGCCGCCCGACTTTTGCCTTTCCTTACTGGTTTTCTATATGAGTTTAGGTGGGTCTTGAATGCAAGGTTTGCACGATTACCACCAATATGCCAATTCGACATACACTAACTGAAAAAGATTCGGTTTCGAGCGATTATTGTTTGTTCGTCTGTACTATTGTTTGACATCCACAAACAGGCTGTTAATCTATTGAGCTGGAACTTAGATTTTGCCAATAGGCAGGTTATTTTTATACCATTCACCATAGGAACACATTTGTAACACATCGAAATATTGATCTGAGACCCAACAAAGTATATATATTCATGATCGCCTTGACATTCTAAGTCGATTTAGCCATGTCCAATCGTCTGTCAAATGCACTCTTACATTGGAAGGAATATAGCCAGACGCTTGAATTTTTGCAAAAATACTTGCTATTAGTGTGAGTCGGTTGGGATTGTAAATGGGCTATATCGATCCATGTTTTGATATAGCTGCCATATAAACTGCTCCTGGATCTTGAGCCCCTAGAGTGCACAATTATTATCCGACTTTTGTGAAATTTTGCATAAAGCGTTTTGGTTTGACCACCAACAAATGTAGCAAGTATGGTCTTAATCGGTTCGTAATCTGATATAGCTCCCATATAAATCAAAAAGTGCGTACAAGCTTGTTTGTATCATTCGCCAATGGGAGCTAGACCCGCTTTAGAATACAATACACCTTCGTCCCTCTTCGTTGTACCTAACTGGATCCACACAAATAACCAGAATACCCTGGTGTTTACTCTCGTAGAACAAGACGAATTTTGAAGAAGGCTCAATCTGGCCACTGATTGATTCTTATTTTACTTCATAGATGACTGTCCCATAATAATTTCTTCTTAACCTAAAAAAATTAAACATTTAAAGACGCTCCTTTTTGAAAGGCTATTTGGCGTCGTTAACTACGCTTCACTGCTGTCTTGTCCCAAGGTCACTTTTCCAACTTTCAACGATTTTCTGACCTTCATTTAAGTTTTTTGTCTTAATACCAAGACGCAAAATTAAGGATTTTTTTAACCTACCATTTGAAAAAATCCTTAATATGAAGAAATTATTTTTCACCAAAGGAAATGTTTCCTTAAAAACTTGAAACATTTATTATCTTTCAGTTAAGTTTGCTAATCTTTGGCCCGAATCTTTAAAATTAGAACAAATATTTTCGACAACTTGGGAATTTGCACATCCGCTAATTCAGACAAGTCCTTAAAGAAGTGAAAACCAAAAAAAAAAAAAAAAATATTGCAAAATCATGCACCAATTTTGTCATTATGATGAGCAGGTGCTGTTGAAAATATTGTCAACATGCGGGGATGGTTTCGTGAACTCGCGTTGTTGATTTCATGCACCGACCGTTTTAAACATCATCCCTATAAAATGTGCATGTATACCAACCTAAAGTTGATGGGCCTTATTCACAAAACTTAATGTAGTTTTGAAATAGGTTTATTTGACATATATTTCCTTTATAGTACTGTCAAATAAACCTATTTTGAGGCTTCATTAAGTTTTGTGAAAAGACCTTAAATTACTCTAAAACATTATATGTACGTACGTAGCCGGCAGAAATGGAATATGGTAAAGTATATATAAAGAGACTATCATGAGATGGTTGAAACACACATTTCTCAGAACCGCACAAAAACTTATTGCAATTAAAAAAATTGTCAATAGACGTTGTCAGAATGTGAACGGCTGCGGACACTTTCTAACGTTTCGTTGTTGATTTCTGATCACTTGTGTTTGATCGAGGACATCTGTATGTTGATTCACTTTTATCAACCAATGGGGTCAATTTGACAACGCTGTGCTTGATTTTTCTATGAGTGTATGATTTCCTCTTCCTTGTCCGTGTTAGCACATATCTTAACCCCTCTTTTCCATTCCATCTACTACAAGAGCTTATAACAGCAGCGAAAAGACCTCTCCCCGAGGTGTTGCGGCTTGCGGCACACCTCCTTACAAAAGTTTTCGCGCTGGTATTGGTTTTTCTACTTAATGGGCTACCTCAAAGCTGTCTCCTTGACAGATAATTGAACACTCTGGGAAGCTCCTTCAATATCTAAAATGAGAACAATCTTCATTTTTGTTATCCAAAGGCTTCTTCAATCTTTCTCCCCACACGTCTAACATCACTACGCCTAAGTAAAGAAAAGCATTCGCATATTCGACGGCTATTTTTATACCCACCACCGATTTCGCCGAAATTTGGGACATTGAGTTATATTAGGCCTTTCGACATCCCTTTAAATTTAGTCCAGATAGATTCAGATTTGGATATAGCTGCCATATTGACCGATCTCCCAATTTAAAGTCTTGGCCCCATAAAAGGCGTATTTATTGTCAGATTTCGCCGAAATTTGGGACATTGAGTTATATTAGGCCCTTCGACATCCCTATAAATTTAGTCCAGATCGATTCCAATCTGGATATAGCTGCCATATAGACCGATCTCTCGATTTAAAGTCTTGGCTCCATAAAAGGAGCATTTATTGTCCAATTTCGCTGACATTTAACACAGTGTCTTTATTTAGGCTTTTCGACATCCGAGTCCTATATGATTCAGATCGGTCAACATTTGAAAAAAAGCTGTCAAAAAGCCAATATTGAACCAAAATTGAACAGTGACTTGTATTTATTGGACCACTCAATGTCTGTGCCAAATTTGCAAAAATAATGCATTTTTTTACCGGATTATTACGAAAGGTGGTTTACATATGAACCCGAGGTCAGGGCGAACTTAATACCTTTTTACTTGTTCTTATACCCTCCACCATAGGATGGGGGTATACTAATTTCATCATTCTGTTTGTAACTCTTCGAAATATTCGTCTCAGACCCCATAAAGTGTATATATTCTTGATCGTCATGACATTTTATGTCGATCTAGCCATATCCGTCCGTCTGTCCGTCCATCTGTCTTTCGAAAGCACGCAAATTTTGGAAGGAGTAAAGCTAGCCGCTTGAAATTTTGCACAAATAATTCTTAAAGGTGTGGGTCGGTTGTAAATGTAAATGTATACAATGTCGGTCCATGTTTTCCTATAGCTGCCATATAAACCGATCTTGGATCTTATCTTCTTGAGCCACTACAGGGCCCAATTTTTATACGATTTGGCTAAAATTTTGCAAGAGGTGTTTTTTTCAACAACTGTGCTAAGTATGGTTCAAATCGGTGCCTAACCTGATATAGCTATCTTATAAACCGATCTGGGGTCTAGACTTCGTGAGCCTCTAGAAGGCCCAATTATTATCTGATTTGAGTGAAATTTTGTACAACGGCTTCTACCATGATCTTCAACATACGTGTCAAATATGGTTTGAATTGGTCTATAACCTAATACAGCTCCCCTATAAAACGATCACCCTATTTTACTTTAAGCCCCAAAAGCGCGAAATCGTTATTCGATTTGGCTGAAATTGTACACAATGACTTATACTGTGGTCTCCATCCATTCATTCCATTATGGTTCGAATCGGACCATAACTTGATATAGCTCCAAGAGCATAGCAATTCTTTTCTTTTATCCTTTCCTTTGTTTGCCTTAAAAGAGACACCGGGAAAAGAACTCGACAAATGCGTTCCATGGTGGAGGGTATATAAGATTCGGCCCGGCCGAACTTAGCACGCTTTTACTTGTAGGGGATGTCCCCTTCATATACATTGCATTGCGTCGGCGAATGGAAAATCAGGAATAGGAGGAGGTAAAGAGGGAGTATTGTTTTTCACATTTTTAAATTTCTGGAGGTCTCAAATAGTGGGAAAGATATTTGTGGGAAGTCGATGCTATATTCGTGGCGTTCGGGCGAAAAAGGAGTTTTCCCAGTAATCGATCACAAGTTGATGTGCGTTCCTAAAAAATCTTGTGTCCCTGCTTACTTCAGGCATAAGAAGCCGTATCTTGGAGTAGCAAACATCGATAAAACACTATCACGTTGCCCACATTCCGACGGTGTTCAAGTCGTCGATCAACACCATCGCTCTCTTCTGGACCCTGTCAAGTGGCCCAAGGAGGATTTTGGAGGCGCCGCTCAGACTTGTCGATTTTGTGAGTTTTTCTAAGGTTAACTTTCGCCATTTTATTACTTGTGCAATTTATACAGCAATGTTCTATTCGAGACCAGCACAACAGCTTATGGCTGGTACCATCAGCCTCTAACATACAACCTTCCAGCATCTAACCTCATAAATATCAAATCATTTTAGTTTTCATTTTAGATTTCATATTCCCTAATTCAGAAATTCAAATTCAAATTGCCAAAACTGTTGCAACAACATATTAAACAATTTTTCTACAAACCAATATGTATTGAAACACTGCCAGCAAGATATCAACTCTATAAAAACGTACACATATACAACAGTACACTTTTTGTATATTTTTCTATATAATTTAAAACAAAAAAATCTAAAATTTTCATTAATTATGTTTTATTCAAAAATCAGTGCCTCGTTATAATCATTCTTCTAAAAGAATAATTAAAATGATACAAGCCCAAATTAAATCACTTCTAAAACATAGTTGTATAAGTATTCCTCAAATTCAAACTAATAGTTTTTATATTGATGCAACTTAATCATTTTCTATATTTCTTATGTAGCTTATAACTTTTCATAGTTTAATTTTTAGTTTTATATGGGGTTTTAATGTTATTATGTCCTAAAATTAAAAGGAATTTGATACGAATTTTTGTGGTCACTTCTTAACTTTTAAATCATAATTTTCCCCCTACCATACACACCATTTTCCAAATCACTTTTTTGGGTTTTTCAAAGATTTTTTTTATTTTACTTTTATTTGTAATGATATATTTAGTTAAATTGCAATATCCACATATACGTATATATAGTAAACGGAATGTCTCCCATCATATATTTATGCATTACATAAGAATGTGATATTATTTTAAAGTAAATTAATAATGACATCACAAACATTATAACATATATATATATATTACCATCATTTTCAACAACAATGCTACAAAGTTATAAAACAAAAGCTTTTATAAAATGCCTTAGCATTTGTCGCTTCGACCGTCAGCCACCATTTCGCAAAGAATAAACAATTTATCTTATTTTAATTATATATACAATACAATTTATGCATATTCGTACATAAATACATATACATACATATATTAAGTAGTTTTTTAGGTGTGATCTCTTCGATCTTTACGAAACATCAATGCTATTGCTATCATACTCTAAATTTTGTTCTGGCCCATACGAAAAGCACTCAATCACTAATCAGTTGTTCAAATGTTATAACCAATATTGCCTTAACTCAAATGACGACGACAAATTTATTATATATACCACAATAAAAACAAATCATAAAGTATATATGCTACAATGTAATCAATCTATACGATTTATTATAAGTGACATTCATAAATAAAAGTAACTGATATCATATATGGAGGAATAACTAATAAAATATTATAATAAAAAAAACCCAAAAGCGAGCAAAAACAAATTGTTTTATTCAATACAAGGGTCATATTTACTTCAAACCAGTAAGGAAGGGCAAAAGTCCGGCGGTGTCGACCCTACACCTACCCTATAAGTAAAATATGAGAGCTACATCCAATTCTGAACCAATTTTGATGGACCTCGGCGAGCAAATATGTTTAAACTGTACTGGTTGATAAATGACAAAATTGTTGAAAATTACCCAAAATCTTACGAACATATATATGGGAGCTATATCTAATTCTGAGCCGATTTCGAGCAAAGTTCTCAAATATTGTGGTAGTTGTCGAGAAAAGCGTTGTGCAAAATTTTGGCAAGATTGTTCAAACTATGCGCTTGCAGTGGCTCTTGGGTTGAAAATCTGGCGATATACATATATGACAGCTATATCTAAATCTGGGCCGATTTCTATGAAATTCACCAGTAATATCGAGCATGAAAAGAAAATCCTTCCTGCACAAATGAGCACTTCATTGCAATATTTCTCAAAATCGGACGAACATATATATGGGAGCTATATCTAATTCTGAGCCGTTTTCTAGCAAACTTCTCAGATACTGTGACAGTCGTCCAGAAAAGCGTTGTGCAAAATTTTGGCAAGATTGTTCAAACAATGCGCTTGCAGTGGCTCTTAGGGTGAAAATCCGGCGATATAAATATATGACAGCCATGTCTAAATCTGGGCCGATTTTTATAAAATTCACCAGTAATATCGAGAATTAAATGATAATCCTTCCTGCAAAATTTCGAGAGAATCGGTTTAAAAATAAGCACGTTCTTGCAATATTTCTCAAAATCGGACGAATATATATGTGGGAGCTATATCTAATTCTGAGCCGATTTCTAGCAAACTTCTCAGATACTGTGTCAATCGTCGAGGAAAGCGTTTTGCTAAATTTTTGCCAAGATGGGTCTATAAATGCGTTTGCTGTGACTCTAGAAGTTAAAATCGGGATGTATACATATATGACAGGTATATCGAAATCTAAACCGATTTTTATAAAATGCCTGTATAATGTCGAAAAGCAAGAGAAAATCCTTCCTGCCAAATTTCGAGAGAATCGATTAACAAATGATCATTTAATTGCAATATTACTGCAAATCGGACGGACATATAAATGAGAGCTATATTTAAATCTGAACCGATTTCGAGCAAACTTTATAGACTTGTGGAAGTCGAGGAAAGCGTTGTACAAAATTTTGGGAAGATTCGTCAATAAATGCGATTGCAGTGGCTCTAGGAGTGAAAATTGGGATATATATATATATATATATATATATATATATATATATATATATATATATATATATATATGAGAGCTATATCTTAATCAGAACACATTTCCATGAAATTCGACAGTAATGTCGAGAGTCATCAGAAAATCCTTCCTGCAAAATTTCGAGAGAATCGGGTAACAAATGACCATTTTATTGCTGTATTACTGCAAACATATATACAGCGGTCAAAAAAAGTATTCATCATTCAATGTTTTTTTTTTAATAAGTCTACAAAAGACAATTGGAATAAAAACATATTAAACAAATGATGCAGTAGTGCTTGTGTGATATATATGTACACAATTTCATTGTTTTTAAAGAAAAAAATAGTATTTATTGGAACAAAAAGGGCCATTTTACAGCTGAACACAAAAAATTAAACAAAAAAAGTATTCATCATTGCAAAAAAACAAAAAAATAAATAACATAATATAAAAAAATTAATACTTTGTTATTCGACCACCGCGTCTTATAACTTCTTTTAAACGGTTTGACATCGATTGGACTAATTTAGCGGTTATATTTTGGTCTATATTAGTCCATTCCTCCATTATCACCTGTTGCATTTGACTCTTGCTCGAAAAATTGCGCGTTCTCAATTTGCGTTCGAGATGTTCCCAAAGATGTTCAATTGGGTTCAAGTCGGGACTTTGAGGAGGAGTTTTAATGACTTTGGGGCAGTTATACAGCATCCACATCTTGGTATTTAAAGCAGAATGTTTGGGGTCATTATCTTGATAATATTGAAAGTTATTACCAAGCCCAAGTTTTACAGCACTATCTTTTAAATTCCTCTTTAAAATGTCAATGTAATACTTATGATCCATTACTCCATTAATAATTTCAAGATTTCCCGCTCCTGAAGCCGCCATACACCCCCAAACCATTAAACCACCTCCACCATGTTTTACAGTAGCAACTGTGTTTCGTTCTTCAAGCTCTGTATTTGGTTTTCTGTACACTATGACCTTTCCATCGCACCCAAAAAGATTAAACTTGCTCTCGTCTGCAAAAATGACTGTTTTCCAAAATGATTCGGGCTGTTTTACATACATTTTTGCGAAGTTTAGCCTTTTCACTCGGTTTATTTTATTTATAAAGGGCTTCTTACGTGCAGTTCTTCCTCTGTAACTATGCCTTTTGAGTGTATTTCGAATTGTTTGTGTAGTAACTTCCTTCCCTAAATATTCCATAGTGTTTTTACGAAGAATGGTCGCATTTGTCTTCGGAGTTTTCTGAACTTACCGCACTAGCCAACGCACATCTCCAACTGAAAGTGCTTTTGGTCGACCAGATCTTGGTTTATTGTCAACAGTTTTCGTTTCTGTCCACTTTCTGATGATGGATTGTATAGTAGATCGTGGTCTATTTAATATTTCACAGATAGTTTTTTGAGTTAAACCATTCCTGTGGTGTTTTATTATCAAAACTTTTACCTCATCAGAAACCTCGTTTTGCTTACGACCCATTTTGACAAAAACTATATTTTCAATGAAATTAAATATTTGCTGTCAAGGGCAAAGCCTCCTTTACTAAATAAAACAGAAAAGGGGGATTCCCAAATAATATTTGAATTTGACTTTGATGATAGCACATCAATGATGAATACTTTTTTTGTTCTGTTTTTGGTGTTATTATATAAAATTGCATTTTTTGCGCTAATTAAATTTATTTTTTGAATTTATTTTAAAACATATTACGAAAAATAAGCTATTGCATAAAACTGCATTATTTGTTTACTTTAAATTTTCTTCAATTACCCAAAATAAGTGAATTTATTATCAATTTTGCTAATGATGAATACTTTTTTTGACCGCTGTACATAACATAATTTAAAAAAATTAATACTTTGTTATTCGACCACCGCGTCTTATAACTTCTTTTAAACGGTTTGACATCGATTGGACTAATTTAGCGGTTATATTTTGGTCTATATTAGTCCATTCCTCCATTATCACCTGTTGCATTTGACTCTTGCTCGAAAAATTGCGCGTTCTCAATTTGCGTTCGAGATGTTCCCAAAGATGTTCAATTGGGTTCAAGTCGGGACTTTGAGGAGGAGTTTTAATGACTTTGGGGCAGTTATACAGCATCCACATCTTGGTATTTAAAGCAGAATGTTTGGGGTCATTATCTTGATAATATTGAAAGTTATTACCAAGCCCAAGTTTTACAGCACTATCTTTTAAATTCCTCTTTAAAATGTCAATGTAATACTTATGATCCATTACTTCATTAATAATTTCAAGATTTCCCGCTCCTGAAGCCGCCATACACCCCCAAACCATTAAACCACCTCCACCATGTTTTACAGTAGCAACTGTGTTTCGTTCTTCAAGCTCTGTATTTGGTTTTCTGTACACTATGACCTTTCCATCGCACCCAAAAAGATTAAACTTGCTCTCGTCTGCAAAAATGACTGTTTTCCAAAATGATTCGGGCTGTTTTACATACATTTTTGCGAAGTTTAGCCTTTTCACTCGGTTTATTTTATTTATAAAGGGCTTCTTACGTGCAGTTCTTCCTCTGTAACTATGCCTTTTGAGTGTATTTCGAATTGTTTGTGTAGTAACTTCCTTCCCTAAATATTCCATAGTGTTTTTACGAAGAATGGTCGCATTTGTCTTCGGAGTTTTCTGAACTTGTCGCACTAGCCAACGCACATCTCCAACTGAAAGTGCTTTTGGTCGACCAGATCTTGGTTTATTGTCAACAGTTTTCGTTTCTGTCCACTTTCTGATGATGGATTGTATAGTAGATCGTGGTCTATTTTATATTTCACTGAAAGTTTTTTGAGTTAAACCATTCCTGTGGTGTTTTATTATCAAAACTTTTACCTCATCAGAAACCTCGTTTTGCTTACGACCCATTTTGACAAAAACTATATTTTCAATGAAATTAAATATTTGCTGTCAAGGGCAAAGCCTCCTTTACTAAATAAAACAGAAAAGGGGGATTCCCAAATAATATTTGAATTTGACTTTGATGATAGCACATCAATGATGAATACTTTTTTTGTTCTGTTTTTGGTGTTATTATATAAAATTGCATTTTTTGCGCTAATTAAATTTATTTTTTGAATTTATTTTAAAACATATTACGAAAAATAAACTATTGCATAAAACTGCATTATTTGTTTACTTTAAATTTTCTTCAATTACCCAAAATAAGTGAATTTATTATCAATTTTGCTAATGATGAATACTTTTTTTGACCGCTGTACATATCCAAATCTGAACCGATTTCTATGAAAATTACCTGTAATGTCGGGAGTTATAAGAAAATCCTTCCTGCAAATCGGAAGAACATATATATAGGAGCTATATCCAAATCAGAACCGATTTCTATGAAATTCACCTGTAGGCGTTATAAGAAAATCCTTCCTGCCAAATTTCAACAAAATCAGTTAACAAATTACCATTTTTTTTGCAGTATTACTGCAAATCGGACGAACGTATATATGGGAACCGATCTGAACCGAAATATCAATTTCCGACCCTACAAAGTATTGGGTTGCCAAAAAAGTAATTGCGGATTTTTTAAAAGAAAGTAAATGCATTTTTAATAAAACTTAGAATGAACTTTAATCAAATATACTTTTTTACACTTTTTTTCTAAAGCAAGCTAAAAGTAACAGCTGATAACTGACAGAAGAAAGAATGCAATTACAGAGTCACAAGCTGTAAAAAAATTTGTCAACGCCGACTATATGAAAAATCCGCTATTACTTTTTGGGCATCTTTTTGATGCACGCTGGTTAAGTTCTTGAACGGGCCAAATCGGACCATATTTAGATATAGCTGCTATATAGACCGATTTTCCGATAAAGGGTCTAATCCCCATAAATGCTTTATTTTTATCCGATTTCGTTGAAATTTAATTAACAGTGAGTAGTTCAGGTCTTACCGACATCTGACCCAAATATGGTTCACATATTTAGATATAGCTGCCATAGACCGATCTCCCGATAAAGGGCCTGAAGCCCATAAATGCTCTATTTATTACCCGATTTCGCTGGAATTTGAAAAAAGTGGGTTATTTTAAGCCTACCGACATCTGACTTAATAATGGTTCAGAACGTGCTATGTTTACAAATAGCTGTCATATAGACCGAGCTGCCGACAAAAGGTCTGAATCCCATAAAAGCTTTATTTATTACCCGATTTCGCTGGAATTTAAAAAAGTGGGCTATTTTAAGCCTACCGACATCTGACTTAAATAGGGTTCAGATCGGGTTATATTTAGATATAGCTGCCATAAAGACCGATCTGCCGATAAGGCGTCTGAAGTCCATAAAAATTTTATATTTTAACCGGTTTTGCTGACCTAAATATGTTTCTGATCAGACTATATTTGGATATAGCTGCCATATCGACCGATTTGCCGATAAATGGTCTGAAGCCCATAATAGCTTTACTTTTTATCCGATTTCAAAGAAATTTTAAAAAGTCAGTCATTTTAAGCCTACAGTCATCCGCCCCAACTTTGTTTCAGATCAAACTATATTTAAATATAACTGCCATATAGACCGATCTGCCGTTTAAGGGTCTGAAATCCATAAAAGCTGCATTTATTACCCAATTTCGCTGCAATTTAAATCGGTGAGTTGTTTTAAACCACCTGACATCTGAACCAAATATAGTAAATATCGGGATGTATTTAAAAATAGCTATCGTATAGACCGATATGCCGATTAAGGGTCTGAAGCTCATAAAAGCTATATTTATTCCCCGATTTCGTCAAAATTTGAAATAGTAGGTTGGTTTAAGCCTCCCGACGTCCGACTCATACATGAGTCAGATCAGACTATATAGATATAGCTGTCATATAGACCGATCTTTCAATTTAGGGTCTTAATCCAACTAAAGGTAGATTTATTGTCTGAAAATGTTACTTGTATTTGATTTCTCGGGACCTGAATAAAATATGATAGAGACCAGCCACTATTAAGATCAAACAACGTATATAGTAGTGGAGTTACAATAAAATAGGATGATTATTATATCATTGTTCAGATCGGTCCAGATTTGGTTATAGGAGGCATATAGAACGATCTCTCGATTAACAGTCTTGGCCCTATAAAAGGCGCATTTATTATCCAATTTCGTTGAAATTTGACGCAGTGACTTATAAGAGGCTTTTCGACATCCGTGTCCTATATGGTTCACATCGGTTTATATTTGGATATAGCTGCCAAAAAGACCAAATTTTGTTCTACAAAATTGAATATTATTGAATTACCCGGAACTAAGTTATTCTAATTCTGAACCGATTTCGAGCAAACTGCGTTGTGCAAATTTTTGGCAAGATTGGTCAAACCATGCGCTTCCAGTCGCTCTTGGGGTGAAAATCTGGCGATATACATATATGACAGCTATATCTAAATCTGGGTCGATTTCTATGAAATTCGCCAGTAATATCAAGAATTATAAGAAAATCCTTCCTTCAAAATTTCGAGAGAATCGGTTACTAAATGAGCACTTTGTTGGGATATTTCTCAAAATATATATATGGGAGCTATACCTAAATCTGAACAGATTTCGAGCAAACTCCTCAGATACTGTGACAGTCGTCGAGGAAAGCGTTTTGGAAAATTTTGGCAAGATGGGTCAATGAATGCGCTGGCTGTGACTCTAGAAGTTAAAATCGGGCGATATATATATATATATATATATATATATGACTCTAGAAGTTAAAATCGGGCGATATATATATATATATATATATATATAGATATATATATATATGAGAGCTATATCTGAACCGATTTCCATTAAATTTACCAGTAATATTCAGAATCGGTTAACAAAAGACTATTTTATTGCAATATTACTGCAAATCGGACGAACATATGTATGGGAGCTATATCTAAATCTGAACTGATTTTGACCAAACTCGATATATATTGCGGTAGTCGTCGAGGGAAGCGTTGTGCAATATTTTGGCAAGATTGGTCTATAAATATGCTTGCTGTGGCTCTAGGAGTGAAAATCGGGCAATGTATATATATAAGAGAGTTTAATCTAAATCTGAACCAATTTTTTTTTTCAATTTCGTCAAATTCGTCTCTAGGCCGAAAAACATCCCTGTACCAAATTTGAAGACGATCGGATGAAAACTGCGACCTGTACTTTGTACACAAATTAACGTGGACAGACGGACATAGCTAAATCAAACCAGAAAGTGATTCTGAGCCGATCGGTATACTTATCAATGGGTCCATCTCTCTTCCTTCTGGGTGTTACAAAATACGTTAAAATACCCTGTACGACAGTAGGTGTAGAGCATAAAATGTTCTATACATTCAGTCAATTGCCGAAGCGACATAAATTTAACAGAGAAATATAAACAAAAGCAATTCAAAATTTCTTTGAGAACCATCTTCATCTCAATATGGCCGAATTTGGAGCACAAGCTATACCACAGCTGGAGATATCTCCGGACACTACAAGTGAAGGGGATAACGCAGCCACAGGATCATCGAGTAGTGCTTTCGACATAAAAGATAGTAATGGTCAATCTAAGATACCCAAAATATCTCGCTCTATCAAAGGAACATATCAAAAAATGAAACCACGCAAATCTAATATCAAGCGTTTGGGAAATAAGACTCCTTCAAATACATGGTACTTTAAGTTGTCTTTCTTTGCCAGCAAAACCAGATGTCATAAAAACCCCACATACATATATATGTATATATGTATATGGTTTGGTTTGTATATACATACACATATAATTTTGAAGTCTCGAAAAATTCTCAGTTTCTCAGTTATTTTTTTTGCCTTTGTTTCACATTTTCTTTAAAAATACTTCAAAATTATTCATTTCCGTTCGCGAGCATCCTGAATTCAAATATTGCCAACGTTCTTTTAACTATCATTCCTCTACAGTTTCGAAAACAAGTCCAAAATACCCAAGCCATTGCTATTAGGATCATCTTCATTGACGACACCATTAAATATACCAGGCAGCTCTCTCTCCCCACCATCTTCGTGCGCAGCTGGCAGGACTATAGCTACAAAAGAGCAAGAGATTACAGCTGTATTGCAACGTCCACAAACAAACATAATTTTGGCATATCGCAAGAGAAAATCAATTTCTCAAATGAATTTCAAGCAATTTCAGCGCCTTGGCCAAAGTCCAAACAAAGCAGGCACCCTTAACGCTGCTGTTCATGAACAATCTTTGGTAGTGAGCAATAATTTCGAGGATTGTAACTATGCAATTTCCAGCCATCTATCTTCTCCGATGGTCCACGCTGAGCCACGCCCACGTTTTGCCGAAATGAAAATATTTTCGATAATCATGCTAAATGCTTGGCGCAAAAGACGAAATGAGGTCAAACACTTATCGGAAGAACTGGCTGAGCTCAAAAAGGGGGTAAGTGCCGTCAGTAAGTGGTGACATGTCAGTACTTCTTTAATCTCTAATCCGCAGGCCATAAAGACTCGAAATCAGTTGCATGTCTTCAACACACTTTTCCGTGTGGAACAAAAACGAAACGATGAACTTAGTTGCCAACTAAAGCACTCTCTGCAGGACATCAACAAAACCAAGTCTTCATGCGAAAGCCTAACCACCTCGTTGATGAGTCTGCAGGCAGATAAGATGCTACTTGAGCAACAACATCAGACCAAAGACCAAGAAATCGAAAATCTTACCAATCTTCTTTCTCAAACAAAGTCCGATGTGTTCAAACTTTTAGCTGTACAACGCGAATTGCATGCCAACTTGGCGAAAGAGAGAAGAGAAGTTCAAGTACTTAAGGATGAAAAAACTGATCTCCTGAGTGAAGTGAGCTTTCTAAGTGAAACCAAAAATACTAACATTTAAACAATTCATAACCCTATTAGATCTGCCAACTGAAGTTTACTATAGAACAAATGGCACAGCAGCAAAGCGCAGAACTTCTGGCAAAAGTCGAAAAGATCAAATCTTGTGAACAAGAAATTGAAAATTTGGAAAGACAAGTCATGGGCAAAAATTGGTAGGTTTATTTTAGGTTTGAATTTTTTTACGGAAACAAAAAAACCAGTAAGGAAGGGAAAAAGTCGGGCGGTGCCGCTGTATTATACCCTACACCTACCCTATAAGTAAAATGTGGGAGCTAAAGGGTGATTTTTTTGAGGTTAGGATTTTCATGCATTAGTATTTGACAGATCACGTGGGATTTCAGACATGGTGTCAAAGAGAAAGATGTTCAGTATGCTTTGACATTTCATCATGAATAGACTTACTAACGAGCAACGCTTGCAAATCATTGAATTTTATTACCAAAATCAGTGTTCGGTTCGAAATGTGTTCAAATTTTGACAAATTTTGTTCAGCGATGAGGCTCATTTCTGGTTGAATGGCTACGTAAATAAGCAAAAAAACCGATTTCGAGCAAACTTCTCAGATACTGTGACAATCGTCGAGGAGAGCGTTCTGCAATATTTTGGCAAGATTGATCAATAAATGTGCTTGCAGTGGCTCTAGCAGTGAAAATCGGACGAACATATATATGGGAGCTATATCCAAATCTGAACTAGAAATCGGTTTAGATTTGGAAAAAAATTCAGCAATAATATCGACAGACGGACAGACAAACGGACAGACAGACGGACAGACAGACGGACATATCTAAACTGAATCAGGGATTCATTCTGAGTCGATCGGTATACTTAGTGCACTGTTTGGTGTGGTTTGTACGCTGGTGGAATCATTGGACCGTATTTTTTCAAAGATGCTGTTGGACGCAACGTTACGGTGAATGAACACATTTCGAACCGAACACTGATTTTGGTAATAAAATTCAATGATTTGCAAGCGTTGCTCGTTAGTAAGTCTATTCATGATGAAATGTCAAAGCATACTGAGCATCTTTCTCTTTGACACCATGTCTGAAATCCCACGTGATCTGTCAAATACTAATGCATGAAAATCCTAACCTCAAAAAAATCACCCTTTATATCCAATTCTGAACTAATTTTAATGGACCTCGGCGAGCAAATATGTTCAAACTGTAAAAACTGTGGTTGACAAATGACAACATTAAGGCAAATTACCCAAATCTGACGAACGTATATATGGGAGCTATATCTAATTCTGAACCGATTTCGAGCAAACTTCTCAGTCGTCAAGAAAGCGTTGTACAAAATTTTGGCAAGATTGGTCAAACAATGCGATTGCGGTTGCTCTTCCGGCGATGAAAATCTGGCGATATACATCTATGACAGCTATATCTAAATCTGGGCCGATTTCTATGAAATTCACCAGTTATATCGAGAGTCATCGAGAGAATCAGACGAACATATGTGGGACCGATTTCGAGCAAACTTCTCAGATACTGTGGCAGTCGTTGAGGAGAGCGTTCTGCAAAAATTTGGCAAGGTGGGTCAATAAATGCGCTTGCTGTAGAAGTTAAAATCGGGCGATATATACATATGAGAGCTATATCTAAATCTGAACCGATTTCCATGATTTTCCATTTCACCAGTAATGGCGAGAGTCATAAAAAAATCCTTCCTGCCAAATTCCGAGAGAATCGGTTAACAAAAGACCATTTTATTGCAATATTACTGCAAATTGGACGAACATATATATGGGAGCTATATCTAAATCTGAACCGATTTCGAGCAAACTTCTCAGATACTGTGACAATCGTCGAGGAGAGCGTTCTGCAATATTTTGGCAAGATTGATCAATAAATGTGCTTGCAGTGGCTCTAGCAGTGAAAATCGGACGAACATATATATGGGAGCTATATCCAAATCTGAACTAGAAATCGGTTTAGATTTGGAAAAAAATTCAGCAATAATATCGACAGACGGACAGACGGACAGACAAACGGACAGACAGACGGACAGACAGACGGACAGACAGACAGACGGACATATCTAAACTGAATCAGGGATTCATTCTGAGTCGATCGGTATACTTAGTGGGTCTATTTCTCTTTCTTCTGGGTATTACAAACAAATTCAGTAAGTTCTAATACCCTGTACAACAGTAGTGGTGTAGGGTATAAAAAGTATGGTATAACGACACAAAATTCTCCGAAAAGGTGATATTACCAACACAGAGCCAATTTCATTTCAAATGCTATACTCTGCCATCTTTTCTGCTAAAGATTCTAAAAATTTTCATAGATACATATCTGCGGGCGAATATGTCTCAACAGCATGCCTATAGCAAGCGCAGCATTAAGAGTTTCTCTATGCTAAGGAATATACAAGGTGGCATATCTGAGCTGGAAACTTTGGGCTATCTTAGGTTAGGTGGAAAAGAGGGTACTCATATTAATCCGCCCCATGCCGCTATGGACATACACTGATTGTGTGGAATGGGAGCGTAGTCTCTGGAGTAAGAATTGAAATCTCGATGAGCCAAAGTCAGAACAAAGACAAAATTATGGAGAATTTTGTCTGCCTTGTTCCTCCAGTTGGGTTTATGATTGCAAACCCCAGGTGAAATAGAAAAGGAAAACAAAACACCGAATTAGGATTGTTGGAACAAAAATGGATTTTTATTTTGGGTGCTGATAGACGATCTTACCAGTGCCAAGGTTGGATTTGAACAAGAAGGAGCTTAAGTCAAGTCTATCGGAAGTTGTATCTTCGACATGATTGGTAATTTCGTTAAATCGATATGCTATCTGCAATGATAGCATGAGTAGGGAAAGAAAGTAATTGGGGATTTCTTTAGAAAGTATAGGGATCGCGAATTGAGGTTGAGATCTGCGGGATTCTAGTTCGGCGTTAATAATTGTGTTTCAGCGTAAACATTGCCGCCCGCCTTGCAGTACGGCTGCAATAAATGCATTCCAATCATATCGACTATACAAGATCCAAATATAATTTAAATGTCTGAATGGTGTGTATGATTAGGATAAAGAAATGTAATTTAAATCAAGTTATTTCAAAATTTTAATACATATTATCAATTCATTCATATATTCCAATTATGTTTGAAATTAATTCAGCAGAAAATAAAAAATCAATTATGCCATTAAAAGGATAGACAAATTAGCTATACATATAAGTAAAAAATTCTTAAAATCGAATGAGGGTCTGTAGCTAGTTTACATATAATTCTTTGCAATTCAGTTGCTAGTGCGAAAATGGTTTCAATTATTTTGTTGGAAATCTGATTGCGCTCTAAATTATTGAGTTACTTCGAACAAAGCCCATAAAGGGACCACCCAAATATAGTGTTTTGAGCAGTGGGAAGCCCATATTTGTTCAGGATCCCTTCCCGGATTACCCGAGCGTAAATATCGATGCCCAGAATTATGTCAACGGAACGCGACTTAAAGAATTCTGTGTCCGCTAACAGGATGTTGCGAAAGTTTTTTCGGAAAGACGCTGGAATTGATTCGCTAGGAGTAAGCATGGATATGCGATTTTTTACTTTAAGGATTGTTTGTAATTGGACGTTGTGATCGTGGATAGAGATCATAGTAAGTGGACAAATGGTTTCGTCTTCTAGTGCCAAAGTGGCCAAATGTAATTTTTCCACAATGCGGGAGGTTATGCAACTTGAGCGAGAGCCGGAGTCAAGAAGGCACCTAACAACGTTATCTTCGGATTGGCAGCAAATCTTAACCAGGATTGTAGGCAGCAACGTTATAGCGTTTTGCTTTAGAAGAGCAGAGAGCGAAGTGTGATCTAAGTTGGAGTATGATCTCATCGGAGGTGTAGAAAGCTCTTCCTTCTTTGCGGTTTCAACTGTTTTAGAACGGTCCCCCGATTGCCTGGGAGGTGAGCTGCTAGTTTGACATCTGGGATGGGAATGAAGAAGGGTATGGTGTTTCTGGTGACATATTTTACATCCTGTTTTTGTGAAACATGAACCTTCGGAATGGTTGTGAGCTAAACAATTGACGCAGTATCCGTAGGTTTTCACAATACTTTCCCTTTGGGTTATGTTCATATCCAAAAAACGGCTGCATTTTCTTAGTGCATGTGGGTGTCGACATATTCTACAAACATAAGGCAAATCTCCCTTCGATTTCCTAGGATCGTTTTTGTTGTGGCGCATAGTTAACTAGTAAATACAAGAAACAGGACAATTTTTCAGATCTATGTACGAATTCCGGTTATATGTGGAGCAGAGTGGTTCATGCTGTTTCGTTTGGCAAAATTACTAATTTGGTTATTGGTCTAGTAATGGTTCCTTTGGCAGTCATAACGTCACACAGTGGGCCAAATGGCAAAAAAATTGGAAATAAGTCTACAACTTTTTATCTGTTGATTTTAGCCATACAAAATGTTCTAGACATTTGTAGAGGAGGACATAGGCTTTCAGAAAAGTGCTGTTGTTGGTCCATATCTTTAATACAGGGTGAGCTACAGGGTGTGAAAGTTGACCACTTTTGACTTCTCCAAGCTTCTGGGGGCCATAACTTTTGATCTACTCAACCGATTTACATGATTTAGGACTCTAGAGAAAGAGCTTGACAAGATCTAAAAAACTTATGCATAAAGTACCATGCCATCGTGTACTGTTAAGGAGTTATGAATTGTTTAATTTTAAAATATGAAAATTTGGCCTTGGTTTTTTTCAGTGTTTTTTTAATAACTCCGTCAATTTTAAAGCTATAAACTTCATACTTCACACAAATTATGCCAGCATATGTGTGCATAAAATACAAAAGGAATCACGTGAATATCTTTGGCGGTTTAAAAATGGCATCGTTTTCAATATGAAAAATATTTTTTTTGTCAAAAAATTGCAAAATTTTTCAAAAAAGATACTCCCATTTCCTTTAAGTTTTCGCAAACTTTGGCCGTCAAAGCATTATCATTTCTTTCCATTTTCACAAAGTCGAGGTATTAAGAAAAGTTTTAAGTGCTAATTTGGCTAATTTCGATATCAAACAACACCGTTATCTTAAGACCAAAATGGCCAATTTTTTTACTAAACTTCAAAAGTTTCTCACTGGAAAAAAAGTTCCACGGGGATTTTTTCGCTTTTTTTGAACTTAAATGAAAGCTTAAAATGTTCCCAACATTTTAAGGTATGTCTCGCCATATCCTAGCCATAAATGAGATCGTAGCGATCAAAATACTGAAAAAAGTCAATTTTCAAGTAGTGCTATATTCATTGCTAAAAAACAAGTATTACGTCACATTTTATTGCAAAGATGTTAAATAAACTTTTATTTGGTAACACTTCTTCTACAAAACACAAAAAGAATCATGGAAATATCTCTATTCTATTCCATTTTATGGAACCGGCAATAAAAAAGTCAATTTTTCAAAAAAGTCGAATTTCCCAAATTTTGTTTTTGTTGTCCTAATTGCACATGACACACTATAGCCATATTTACGCAACATACCTTATCGTAAAGGAAATTTTCATACCTTTCCAACGATGTATAAAACATTTCTCAACTCGGATTCTATCTACTCTAAAATTCATTTACACTTCATTAAACTCTATATAAAAATGTCTATTTGTGAAATGGAACCTTATATGGGGCCTACACTAAAACATTGATAGATTTGCCCAGGGTTTACAATACAAATGTGTTAGAATAAAAAAAGGTCTCCTGCCAAAGTTTAAAAAAATTGGAATAAAAATATGTGTTTTAGAGCGAAAACACTTCGCATCGGCGTGCGTTTATATGTATATTAGCTACTCCCAAAATAAAAAAGCATTTTAGTTTTGTATTATTTGATTTTATTCTCTACCAAATAATCTAAGGTATCAAAATTTAAAAGCTCTTTAATTTGAATGGCATCGGGATCGTCCTTATCTATATCGTCACATATTTTTGGTAGCCATTTAGTTCTGATGCTGTATAGTACCGGATCAGACGATAACAATAAATATTGAAGTAAATCATAATTTTGGTTAAATTTGGTGCTCTTTCGGGTATTGAAAAGCCGGAACTGTTTAACATCTCTATTACGGGATTCCTGAGCTTCTTCTGTAAGTTCTCCTAACGGAAGTATGTTGTATTCCACAATTTCCTTGCCATGATGTAAGACTTTATGTACTGTCGGTGTTAAAGCTTTCCACGAATATAAATCAGATAAAATGTTTTTTGTGTCATTACTATAAGCTTCAAATTTGGTTGAATTTATCATCTTTTTGCTATTGATTACAGCCAAAATCACTTTGAATCGTCTTAGCAAGTGTTCATCAAGACCGGTTATTTTAGATGTCGATACGGGGTCCTCAAAAAACCGCCTTGCCGAGTTGCCATCATTTGTGCTTCCGTATCCGTAAAGAGGTTTATCTATTATAAGTCCCTTTTGTTTGTTTTAAATTTTGATACCTTAGATTATTTGGTAGAGAATAAAATCAAATAATACAAAACTAAAATGCTTTTTTATTTTGGGAGTAGCTAATATACATATAAACGCACGCCGATGCGAAGTGTTTTCGCTCTAAAACACATATTTTTATTCCAATTTTTTTAAACTTTGGCAGGAGACCTTTTTTTATTCTAACACATTTGTATTGTAAACCCTGGGCAAATCTATCAATGTTTTAGTGTAGGCCCCATATAAGGTTCCATTTCACAAATAGACATTTTTATATAGAGTTTAATGAAGTGTAAATGAATTTTAGAGTAGATAGAATCCGAGTTGAGAAATGTTTTATACATCGTTGGAAAGGTATGAAAATTTCCTTTACGATAAGGTATGTTGCGTAAATATGGCTATAGTGTGTCATGTGCAATTAGGACAACAAAAACAAAATTTGGGAAATTCGACTTTTTTGAAAAATTGACTTTTTTATTGCCGGTTCCATAAAATGGAATAGAATAGAGATATTTCCATGATTCTTTTTGTGTTTTGTAGAAGAAGTGTTACCAAATAAAAGTTTATTTAACATCTTTGCAATAAAATGTGACGTAATACTTGTATTTTAGCAATGAATATAGCACTACTTGAAAATTGACTTTTTTCAGTATTTTGATCGCTACGATCTCATTTATGGCTAGGATATGGCGAGACATACCTTAAAATGTTGGGAACATTTTAAGCTTTCATTTAAGTTCAAAAAAAGCGAAAAAATCCCCGTGGAACTTTTTTTCCAGTGAGAAACTTTTGAAGTTTAGTAAAAAAATTGGCCATTTTGGTCTTAAGATAACGGTGTTGTTTGATATCGAAATTAGCCAAATTAGCACTTAAAACTTTTCTTAATACCTCGACTTTGTGAAAATGGAAAGAAATGATAATGCTTTGACGGCCAAAGTTTGCGAAAACTTAAAGGAAATGGGAGTATCTTTTTTGAAAAATTTTGCAATTTTTTGACAAAAAAAATATTTTTCATATTGAAAACGATGCCATTTTTAAACCGCCAAAGATATTCACGTGATTCCTTTTGTATTTTATGCACACATATGCTGGCATAATTTGTGTGAAGTATGAAGTTTATAGCTTTAAAATTGACGGAGTTATTAAAAAAACACTGAAAAAAACCAAGGCCAAATTTTCATATTTTAAAATTAAACAATTCATAACTCCTTAACAGTACACGATGGCATGGTACTTTATGCATAAGTTTTTTAGATCTTGTCAAGCTCTTTCTCTAGAGTCCTAAATCATGTAAATCGGTTGAGTAGATCAAAAGTTATGGCCCCCAGAAGCTTGGAGAAGTCAAAAGTGGTCAACTTTCACACCCTGTAGCTCACCCTGTATTAAAGATATGGACCAACAACAGCACTTTTCTGAAAGCCTATGTCCTCCTCTACAAATGTCTAGAACATTTTGTATGGCTAAAATCAACAGATAAAAAGTTGTAGACTTATTTCCAATTTTTTTGCCATTTGGCCCACTGTGCGTCAGCGACTCGAATTCTGCCATCACTGCCTGAATACACCTTTGAAACACGGCCAAGTCGCCAGGAATTGGGTGGGAGATTTTCGTCTCGGATTACTACCAACATATCTTGTTTCAAGTTCTCCGTAGCTCGTTGCCACTTATGGCGTTTATGAAGTTCCTTGAGATACTCATCTTTCCAGCGAATACAGAAATGCTGATGGATTGCCTTGAGTCGTTGCCAACGATTAACAATGGATATGGGAGTCTCTCGAATGTCTGGATCGATGGGAGCTAGAATTGGCGAACCGATGAGAAAGTGCCCAGGAGTAAGGGCATCGAGGTCGGATGGATTTTGGGACATGGGAGAAATTGGACGGGAGTTCAAACAGGATTCGATTCTGGATAATAATGTTTGCAACTCTTCGAAAGTGTACTTGGAGTTACCTGCAACTTTGCGGAAGTGGAGCTTGAAACTCTTTACACCCGCTTCCCAGAGGCCTCCCATATGAGGTGCCCCAGGTGGGATGAAGTGCCAGGATATATTTTGGTGTGAATAATTGGAAAGGATCGCTTGGTGCGAAGTTTGAATAAAATCTTTGGCGAGGGTTCTGGAAGCGCCTACAAAAGTTGTCCCATTGTCCGAATGGATATGCAATGGGCAACCTCGGCGAGAAATGAATCTACTAAATGCCGCTAAAAAAGTGGAAGTGGAAAGATCGGATGTGGCTTCGAGGTGTATTGCCTTCGTAGAAAAGCACACGAATACACACACGTAGCCTTTCGTAATCAAACAAGCCCGTCCAGTGTAATTTTTTACATCAAATGGTCCCGCGAAGTCCAAACCAGTGTGGAAAAATGGGCGAGAAATCTCAACTCTCTCTGGGGGTAGTGCCGCCATTAGTTGGACCTGACATTTGTGCTTGTATAAAATACATGGCTTGCATTTGTTTATAGTGGCTTTTATTAGAGTTTTTACCTTCGGAATCCAGAATTTCATTCGAAGCAGCCTGAGAACTAATTGATTTCCTCCATGCAAGGATATTACGTGGATGAATCGAACCAATAACCGGGAAAGCGGACAATTATATGGCAATATAATGGGATGCTTCTCATTGTACGTCAACGTTGACGAAGATGCTAGCCTACCACAACTACGGATAATCCCATCTGAATCGCAGAATGGATTAAGACTTAATATTGTACTGGATTTTGATATTATCTTTTTAGAAGATAATGAAGAGTATTCGTTCGGATAATAAGCCTTTTGACACAACAATATTAACAGGTTCTCAGTTCGAACGAATTCCGAAGACGAAATAGTTCTAGAATATGTCTGACCATTTGACCGAAATTTAGAATGTGTCCTGAAGTAGAAGCGATAAACGTATGCCATGACACGAATGGCCCTCGGGAAGGATGAAAACCGATCAAGAACGTCCTCAAAGTTTTCGAAATAATTAAAATTGACTTTGATACTTTTCTGCTCTATTTCTACGATGTCAGTGGGAAGACGGTTCGGTCTAGGCCAGTCAACAGAATCATATTTTAACCAAGATGGTCCTCTCCACCATAGATCATTGTCAACAATCTCTTGTGGACATATTCCGCGGCTAGCCATGTCGGCAGGATTGGACTCTGATGGAACATGGGCCCATTTGGATGGATGAATAACTTCGCTAATCTTTGACACTCTATTTGCGACAAATGTGGTCCAATAGCATGGAGGTTTAGCTAACCAAGAAAGCACAATGGTGGAATCGGTCCAACAGTGCACAGTGTAGGCAGGCACATTCATCTGAGGAATAATGTTATCTATCATTTCGGCTAACAGAGCAGCGCCACATAATTCTAAACGTGGAATGGAGAGCGTTTTTATGGGCGCCACTCTGGTTTTGGATGATATAAGAGTTGTGAGAATGGAGTTGGATGCCTTCACACGAATATATAAGGCGGCCGCGTATGCCTTTTCGGACGCATCACAGAACCCATGGAACTGCACCTCACAATCCGGAGAATAGTGGATCCAACGAGGAATCCTAACGGAATTTACAATTGGATAGTTCGTCTGAAAAGATCTCCATTGAGATAATGTCTGTGGAGAAATATCATCATCCCAATCCATTTTCTCCATCCAGATGCTTTGCATTATTATTTTTGCAACAACAATGCAAGGAGAAAGCCACCCGGCAGGATCAAATAGCTTTGAAATCTCGGAGAGCACCTTTCTTTTGGAAAAGGTCGTGGACTCAGAGAATGGTTGTATAGAGAAGAAAAAACAATCAGACATTGCATTCCAGCGAATGCCCAAAGCCTTTGCAGTACTGCTATCATCAAATTTAAGGAAGTCCTCACGAAGTAGATCTTCTTGGGGTATGTCGGACAGAATTTCCCTACAATTCGCGGTCCATTTTCTCATGGTAAATCCAGCAGATTTGAGAGCCTTAACTAGCTGACCCTTCGCCTCCTTGGCATCAGAAACTGTGTGGGCCCCCACCAATGCATCATCCACATACATATAATTACGCAGAATATCACTCGCCAAAGGATATTGCGTTCTTACATCTTCCGCTAATTGACAAAGTGTGCGAATAGCCAAATATGGCGCACAGTTCACCCCAAAAGTGACGGTCTTCAATTCATAATCTTGGATTGGACAATTAGGACTTCTCCGGAAAAGGATTCGTTGAAATGGAGTATGTTTCTCATCCACCAGAATTTGACGATACATTTTTGTTATATCGCCATTGAAAACGAATTGAAAAAACCTCCATTTCAAAATAAGGATCGTAAGATCATTTTGTAAGACCGGCCCGATGTGCAACACGTCGTTAAGACTGGTCCCATTGGACGTAGATGACGAAGCATTAAACACAACTCTGACTTTAGTAGTTGTGCTTTCGGGTTTTATAACTGCGTGGTGTGGCAGATAATAGCAATGGCTGAAATCTGTAGGATTAGAAGAAGAAACCACACGCATGTGCCCCAGACTGATATACTCCTCGAGGACATCATCATATTCTCGCTTAAAATCGGGGGTTCGTAAAAGTCGTGATTCATTTTTAAGAAATTGAGCCATTGAGCTTCTCCTAGACTCGCCCAAATTAATCTCCCCAGGAAATTCTCGCCGGAATGGAAGGGACACTATATATCTCCCAGTAGAATCTCGCGTGGTAGAGCGGGTAAATAAGTCCTCACACAATTGATCAGCAGGGGACATAAATCGTCTCCGTGGAGGCTCTTCCACCTCCCAGAAGCGTGAAATCTGTTTCTCTAATGAGATTTCACAAAAATTCGAAACAATTGTGGTAAATGAGCTAGTGGTTTGGATAGGTATGGGGCCCGTAAGGATCCAGCCAAATACTGTTTCCTGGGCTAGTAGCGATCCACAAATTGGATTTTGTATACCGGAAAGCATGACAAACGGAATTATGTCTGCGCCTATAAGAACATCTATTTGGGAGCTCTGAAAGAAGTTTGGATCGGCCAGAGGAATATTAGGAAGCTCTGAAAGAAGAGCAGGATCAATAGTCCTTGATGGAAGGCTGCCAGATAAATGAGGTACCACCAAGGCAGATGTTGAAATGTCTATGCTACTATCCGAGCAAGACCCCAGTGAAAAGGTGCATTCTTTCCGAACCGATGCAGAAACGGATTGGTTCAAGCCCGAAATCGTGGCTGAAGTCCGCTTAAATGGGAGTTTCATAACGTTAAACAGTCTCTCCGATATAAAGGTACCTTCGGACCCTGAATCCACCAAAGCCCTTGCTCTATAAGTCAGCCCATTGTGACTTACTTTTACAAGAGCTGTACCCAAAAGGACACCCTTTGAATTCGTTGCGAAATAAGTCTGAACTACACCACCCTGAGACGAACTAGTGGACTGTATAGGGTTAGCATGAAATGGTGCAGAGTTTGGATCGAGGCTAGAAGTAGAAGGTGATGGTGCCGATGGAGATGATGGACTGTTCGAATCGTCTTTATGGAGGAGGGTGTTGTGTTTTTTGTTACACTTATAGCAAGAAAACTTGCTAGAACAATTCTTGACAGTATGAACTTTCGAAAAGCAGTTAATACAAAGACTGTTTTTCTTGATCTCGGAGAATCTTTGTGCCTGCGTCATCTTCAGGAATTTCGGACATTTCCGGATTATATGGTTCTCCTTAGGACACAAGTGACAAACGGGTTCAGTCACTTTGTTTTGAAAGGCACGAATGTTGTTGGATGGGAATTTCGGATTGGACTTTTGACATGTCTTCGAACCCGGCTTGGAACTAGAGCTAGGAGTATCAACAGGTTTCCTAATCTCAGATACGGATTCCAGAGTCCTATGCCTGTTGGTCAGAAAGCTGTCCAACTTTGACCACTTAGGAATACATGATTTGTCAGACAATGTCTGTTCCCACAATGTCAGGGTCACATTTGGAAGGCAGTTGGAACAAACGAATACAAAGATGGGGTCCCAGCTATCCACATCAACCTCGTACAGTTTCAGCAAAGAGATACATGAGTTAATATCTCGTTGAAGAATCTTAATGTTCGAAGCAGATTCGTTGGTAATTGCGGAAAGTCCAAAAAGCTTCTTCAGCTGAATGTTAATGAGTACCCTTTTGTTCTCATATCTTGAACAAAGACTGGCCCAAGCTACCTGAAAATTTTCGCCAGTAAGGGGAAGTCTCCTGACAATATCGTTTGCCTCACCCTTGGTCTTCTGGTGCAGGTGGAAAAGCTTCTCCACTGAACTGAGTCTCGTATTTCGTATACAGACTGCCTCAAACATATCCCTAAATGTGGGCCAGGCTGAATAGTCGCCCTCAAAGAATGGAATCTCGCATGGCGGTAGCTTGAAACCAAAACTAGCTTGTCCGGACTTCGGAACAGTCGCGGAAGCAGAGAGCTCCTGGATAAGCTCGCGAATCCTAGTATTACATCGGCAATATGTAACATATGCACTCGAATATTTGTGCGTAACTGTGGTAATCTCCACCCGTTCTTCCGCTCCGTCATCTCCCGAGAGCTCACCCTCAATATCGGCCAGGCATCTCTCATATGACTCCTTTAACTTTCCCCAGATCGAGGCCAACTCCTCCTGGTGGACCTCAAGAGAGAAAACCGAGGACATAGGAAAATCCTTATCGTTCAAACTGGCCTCGAACACGACCAAATGATCGGATTGGCGGATGAACTTTTCTAGGGACATAGTGAGATCGTTCAGTCTCGAGAAAGAAACCAAAAGTGTAACGAGTGAAAGGACGGAAGGATCGAAAGAATGAAATCGGAATATTGTCACTGATAGCAAGTAATGGAGGATAATGTATATAATGGATAAGAAAATCAGAAAAAATCCAATTCAAATTCAGAAAATCGCAGTCAATGACTTCCTTTCTTTTCATCTGGTCATGAAATCCATAATGAGTTTACTAAAGGATAAGACTCTGAGAAAGTCGAAAAAAAACCCTGTCCTAACGACAAACAAACTAAAAAAAAAATTGGATTTATTTCTATTGAAATGTACGACGTTGAACGAATATTTAATGTGGTAGATCTATATAAAAACGAAATTTGAATGAAACTTTTTTTTTCATGGGAATCCGATTTAACAAAACAAAATCAAGTCTCAAAGAAATTCTGTACCAATAATTTTCAAAATTAGTCACTACGGATATTGGCCTTGGATCCAAAATCTTACAAAACAAAGCGCAATTACTTTCTAAGAAGAACAAATTAGTCGACAATTTTTTTCCAAACCTTTAGCTAGTTTCTTTTCTTTTTTATTTTATTATTTTTTTCCTAAATCGAATTTTGACACTATCTTAAGTATTTATTAAATATTTATCATGTAGGCTATATAAAAAAAAACATGAAAAAACCGACCTATTAAATGATCTCCTTGGTCCCAAAATAACCAAAGGGATACATCTCATATAAAATAGAGTAAAATAAAAAGATATTATATCTTTATCGCAGCCAAGACAGCGACAATAACTAGAAAACAACAGCTGTTCGAAAGTCAATGTCTTTCTTCCTCTCGCTTTGATACATGGATTAGAGGAACACATGGAACTACGGGCCAAATGACAAATGTGGAGTTCATTAACCTTTCCCTTTATTTCTTCACTAGAATCGTAAATAGAGGACGAATGGAATTGCGAAACAGAAAGAATGCAAATTACAGCAGCAACCAAACACCCACGAATCAACGTATCACAATGGACGTTTGTAACAAAGTGGGGGAGGTGTGAATTGCGGCTCACCAAAAGCAAGAGTAGGAATGATCAAAACAGAACCGTCTGTGTCGACTGCTCACTACTCTGCCAACGGCGCTTTGTCAGTGAGCACGAAAGAGGGTTTGTAAATGTCTCCACAAGAGAGTGGAGCGGTTCCAACCAGAGAGTGGAGTGGCTCCAGCCAAAGTGGGCTGATGTTAGAGAATGGATAAAACGTAAACACTCAGAATAAAAATATAATAGAGAGGAGATCTCTGGATGATATTTGAGTGTGGCGGGAATTTAACTCCAATTACCAAACAATAAAGGCAAAATGTGGGAGGCAAGAACATGTAAATAAAAAACTATCGCGTGCGATATATGGCATCCAAATATCATTTGGAGCAAGATATAGCTGAAATAAATGTTGGCATTCATAAGCACATGGGTGCTTGCATTCAGAAATACATTGATGTTGATAACAGCGCTATAAATTCACAAATAGCGTGGCTTTGATAAAAAAAAAAACAGCATACGTAACATGAGGTGGCCAATCTGTTATATATAAGAACCTGGATTCCACGTGTTTTCCGTCTACAATATTCTTATGAAAAACTCACCAGCGTATGTTTTTTTTCAGATTTCGTTCAATATATTCTCATATAGCTAAGATTCCTTACATATGTTCCATAATTTTTAATATCCTTTGCCTTTCTCGGTCTGTTCGGCTTTCAGGTAGTTTTTGCGGGAAATCTTCTATAATGGTTTTTCTTTTTCGGCTTTTAGGAACCCTTTCTTATTTCTTTTCAATCCCGTATAAAACAATTTTATTTCCTTTTAATTTTTGGCGATATTTTCCATGCGTTTAACCGCATGACCACTCATTTTCGCACTATGATACAACTAACCAATTTACAAAGAAAAAAATGCAAACTAACCTGCTTCAGTGTTTGTCACAATGGAGAGACAAAGTCACAAGATGAACTCTCTCGAGTATTTCCCAATATAAGTCTCCAAATAAACGCAGCAATCCGGTTCGAAGGACCAAAATGATTGTGTGGAATGGGAGCGTAGTCTCTGGAGTAAGAATTGAAATCTCGATGAGCCAAAGTCAGAACAAAGACAAAATTATGGAGAATTTTGTCTGCCTTGTTCCTCCAGTTGGGTTTATGATTGCAAACCCCAGGTGAAATAGAAAAGGAAAACAAAACACCGAATTAGGATTGTTGGAACAAAAATGGATTTTTATTTTGGGTGCTGATAGACGATCTTACCAGTGCCAAGGTTGGATTTGAACAAGAAGGAGCTTAAGTCAAGTCTATCGGAAGTTGTATCTTCGACATGATTGGTAATTTCGTTAAATCGATATGCTATCTGCAATGATAGCATGAGTAGGGAAAGAAAGTAATTGGGGATTTCTTTAGAAAGTATAGGGATCGCGAATTGAGGTTGAGATCTGCGGGATTCTAGTTCGGCGTTAATAATTGTGTTTCAGCGTAAACATACACCTAAGCCAGTTATCAGCTTCTTGTGTGATCTAAATACTAAAAAGTAACCTCGAGAAAGCAAATCTGTAATTGATATTCAAACTATGCCCCTATGTGGGTTCACATCTAATATTGTATACCCACCCGGCGCACAGCGTTGCCCCGGTGGATAAAAATTCAAAAATCGAAAATGAAAATTGTTATGAAATTTTTTACTAATCATAAAAAAAACAAGTAAAAGCGTGTTAAGTTCGGTCGGGGCGAATCTTATATACCCTTCACCATGGATTGCATTTGTCGAGTTCTTTTTCCGATGTCTCTTTTTAGGCTAACAAAGTTTAGGAAAGGAGAAAAGAAAATAATTGCTATACTATTGGAGCTCTATCAAACTAAGGTCAGATTCGGACCATAATAGAATGAATATTGGAGACCATAGTAGAAGTCATTTCAGCCAAATCGAATAAGAATTGCGCCCTTTAGGGTCTCAAAAAGTAAAATAGGGAGACCGTTTTATAGGGGAGCTGTATTAGGCCATAGACCGATTCAGACCATATTTGACACGCATGTTGAAGGTCATGTTGTACAAATTTCACCCAAATCAAATAATAATTGCGCCCTATAGAGGCTCAAGAATTCAAGATCCCAGATCGGTTGATATGGCAGCTATATCAGGTAATGAAACGATTTGAACCATACTTTGCACAGTTGTTAAAAGTCATAACAAAACACGTCATGCAAAATTTCAGACAAATCGGATAAGAATTGCGTCCTCTAGTGACTCAAGAAATCAAAATTCAAGATAGGTTTATATGGCAGCTATTTCAGGTTATGGACCGATTCAAATCATACTTGGCGCAGTTGTTGGAAGTTGTGACGAAACACGTTGTGCAAAATGTCAGCCAAATCGGATAAGAATTGCGTCCTCTAGTAGCTCAAGAAGTCAAGACCCCAGATCGGCTTATATGACAGCTATATCAGGTTATTGACCGATTTGATTTGAACCATACTTAGCATAGTTGTTGGAAGTGATATCAAAACTCCAAGTGCCAAAATTTCAGTCATATCGAACTAAAATTGCGCCCTCTAGAGGCTCAAGAAGTCAAGACCCAAGATCGGCATATATGGCAGCTATATCAAAACATGGACCAATTTTGCCCATTTACAATCCCAACCGACCTACACCTATAAGAAGTATTTGTGCAAATTTTCAAGCGTCTAGCTTTATTCCTTCGAAAGTTAGCGTGCTCTCGACAGACAGACGGACGGACGGACATGGCTAGATCGACATAAAATGTCATGACGATGAAGAATATGTATACTTTATGGGGTCTAAGACGAATATATCGAGGAGTTACAAACAGAATGACGAAATTAGTATACCCCCATCCTATGGTTGAGGGTGTAAAAACACACTTCAAATAAGAAGATTTAAAACAAGTAAAAAGGCATTAAGTTCGGCCGGGCCGAACTTTGGATACTCACCACCCCGGGTATATGTGTAACACCTCGGGTATATATGTAAACCCGGTGAATATTGGAAAACTTATGCACCGATATTCGGCACGGAATCATAAAGGACATGGATGTCGACAAACCTAACATAAGTCACTTCGTCAAATTTCAACAAAATTGGATAATAAATGCGCTTTTTATTGGGCCAAGACTTTACATCGAGAGTTACTTCTATATTTGTCTCCCTCAAAAGGCTTAAAAAAATTCACTGCTTCAAATTTTAAGCGAAATCGGGTAATAAATAAAGCCTTTATGGGCAACATACGCTTTATCGGGAGATCGGTCTATAGGGCAGCTATATCTAAATATAGTCCGATCTGAACAATATTTAAGTCAGATGTCAGGAGGCTTAAAATAGCCCACTGTTTCAAATCTCAGCGAAATCGGATAAAAAATAAAGCTTTATTGGGCTTCAGACCCTATGTCGGGAGATCAGTCTATATAGCAGCAATATCCAAATATGGTCCGATTTGGCTCGTTCAAGAACTTAACCAGTGTACATCAAAAATCTGTGCCAAATTTCAGCTTAATATCTCAATTTTTGAAACCTGAAGAGTGATTACAACAAACGGACGGATAGACACACGGACATCGTTAAATCGTCTTAGAATTTTACGACGATCCGAAATATACATACTTTGTGTCATCCAGTTGGCCTGGGCTCAAAGCGCGCGCCAGCGAGGAAGCACGGTAGTCAAAAAGTGCTTCGATAGCAGCAGCTAGTGAAGCAACTAAGGAGGAATCGTCCACACCACAAGTCTCAAGTATCCTGAGGAAGAGTGGTTCCACAGCTTTCTCATCTGCTCTGGATGCGTACGGAAGCTCATTATGAAAAAATCTAACGAATCTTGTGAAGATGAACTCCTGGTGAAATCAGTAGACGAGGCTAACACAACAGTGGTGGAAGTTCAGAACCCTGATTATGGTCCGGTTTCTACAAATAAATCTCCACCATTGTAAGGCCGCTTCGGCGGCACTAAAGGTCCACCTGATGGCAGGGGGATTTGACGTGCTTCTTATCCAGGAACCATGGGTGTGTGGAGGAATGGTTTGTGAACTAAGAATTCCGGAATTTAAACTACTCAAAGGAATGGGAGACACATAGCCTGTATTCTTGCAAAGGATACTCTTAATGTTTTTCTTCTTTCGTCGCTAAGCACTGAAGATTCAGTAGTAGCCAGCCATAAAATTAATAGGCCCCATAACTGACTGGCTTCCCTATATATGACACACGACTCAGAGATGCCGCCTTCTAACCTTAAGTCGCTGGTTGAAGCCGCTTTTGCTGGGAAGAAAAGCCTCATTGATGAAAGTGATGCTAATGCACATCACTAGATATGGGGAAGTTCGGATGTCAACGAAAGGGGTGAACTTACCTTAATTACCGACCTTAATTACCAGGAACAGGCAGGAGGTACTAGATATTACCTTTGTATCGGAAGATATAAGTGGATGAATATGCGACTGGGATGTGTTAGATGACCACAGCTTCTCCGATCATAGTTATATTATTGTAGTTTCATCCTAGGAGATAACTCTGCAGAAGTGGTCCCTCGGCTTAACAGAAGAAAGGCGGATTGGGATAAATATTGGCACTAATTCTGCACGTCTATCCCAAAAAAGGAGATGGAAACTGCGGAGGATGTAGACATAGTGGTCAAGCGGATCACGAAGGCCCTGAATGACTCGCTTGTGTCAGCAGGTCCTAGTGCCAAGGGGCAAACAGTGACCGCCATGGTGGACCCCAGAGCTGGTTGTTCTAAGGAAGGACTGCAGAAATCTTTTCAACAGAGCAAAAGCCACAAGAGCACCATACGATTGGGACATCTATAGGGCTGATCTAAGAAAATATAAGGGCGAGCTGAGAAAGGTTCAGAAAAAATTCTGGGTAGAATTCTGCAGCTCCGTGGAGGATAAATCTGAGGCTTCTAGGCTAAGGAAGATCCTCGAGACCTATTACGGTGGAATATATTTAGAAATCAGAGAATGTGTGGACAATGTCTAGTGAGGAAACACTAGAACTACTCGTTGAAACGCATTTCCCGGGAAACTCTCCAACGAACAACGTGGCGCCAGAAGAGATTGTCACTGGTATGCATTCGTCGGAGGTTATTAGGGAATTGTGAAAATCCTTTGGGCGATAAGAAGTTTCGACTCCTTTAAGTCGCCAGGTCCTCTTGATATATCACCGGTTGAATTACAACCTATGTCTGATAGACTGGTTCCTTGGCTTAGGGAGATATACTCTGCTTGTATCAGAATGTCATATATACCTGTGGGATGGAGGGACACGAAGGTCATTTTCAATCCGAAAGCAGGAAAACCCTCCCACACGAAGGCGAAAGATTTTAGTCCTATTAGTCTGTCATCCTTTATGCTGAAAAAGATGTTGATAGAAACATATCTTAGGACAAAGATCCCTGAAGATTGACTGTCACGGCAGCAGCATGCATATAGTAAAGGCAAACCCACTGAAATAGCCCTTCACGACCTAGTTGGTTACATAGAGGGTTCTATCGCTGTCAAGAAATATACAATAGTAGCATTTCTTGACATTCAAGGTGCTTTCAGTAATGTAAAACCGACGTCAATCATGAAGGAGTTGGAGTTTCTAGGCATCAACTCTACCGTAAGAAAGTTTATTAATAACTCACCTACTAAAAGATGCATTACGACAGGCTTGGGATCTGTGGATCTAAAAAGATGGATCAGCAGCGGAATTCCTCAAGGAGGTGTACTGTCTCCTCTACTTTGGAATATAGTCATTAACAATATATTATTGTCTCTGGAAGAAAAAGCGTAAAAGTGGTTGCGTATGCAGATGACGTGGCAATTGCGGTTAGGAGAAAGTTTCCCAGCTCTCTAAGAGACATACTTCAGGAAGCTCTACGTGCAATAGCAAAGTGGGCTACCGAAAGTGGTCTGAGTATAAATCCTTGCAAGACAGAAGTAGTTCTTTTCAGCAGGAGATACAAGTTGCCTACAGTAGAACCTGTCTCCTTGAGAGGAGAGAATTTTCCATTAATAGAAAGACAGAAAGTGCAAAATACCTGGATGTTTTGCTGGACAGGAAATTAAAATTAAAATTCAATATTTTGGAAAGAGCAAATAATGCTACTTTTGCCCTATACAACTGCAAAAGAGCCTTTGGCAAAAGTTGGGGTTTAGACCGCGTGTCATGCTTTGGGTATGGCAGTTGTCAGACCTATAATGCTAAATGGTGTTGTAGTCTGGTGGATGACACTTCAAAAGTCCACCTACTGCTCAATACTTAACCGGATCCAAAGGATGGCTTGTTTGTGCATCATAGCCGCCCTGAGGACGACACCGTCTGATGCACTGAATTTAATGCTATATCTTGCTGCGACCACTGCCGTGAGGTTAAGGGAGCTTTCTCATTGGTCATGTGGCAGCTACGGACGCTGATACAATATCCAATGTTCGAAGCAGTGTGGATCACACTCTAGCTGATCCGCTGTTTGATAAAAAGTACTGTACCACTATTCCTGATAGAACCGATTGAAATTACGACATCTCTGGTAACAGAAGTTATATAGACTTCTATATGGATGGTTCCAAACTAAGATATAATGTCATTACGACGATTGGCATAAATATCTTCTCAGGCAGCAATTAAATCTCTGGAGAACGTATTTCTGAACGCAAAAACCGTTTTCGACTGTAGCAGATCTCTCAACGAGATGGCTGAACAGTTCAAAATTCACCTGTTCTGGGTGCCGGCACACAGATATATCCCAGGGTATTGTAAAGCGGACGAGCTTGCGAGACTAGGAACTACCTTACACATTCCAGGGAAACTGGAATCTGTGGGTATGCCTCTCGCAACATGTAAGCTAAGTTTTCAGTACCAGGCCCGAAGGACAACGAATGATAGATGTACACAATGTGAGGAATGTGAGCATTCCCAAACTATGTGGCCTAATCTAGACTTGAAGAGTTCTACCGCTTTGCTGTCACTGGCTAGAATAGACGTCTCAGTCATTGTGTCCGTCGTAGCAGCTCACTGTCTAATCGGAAAACATGCTGACAGACTGAAGGTTGCGAAGAAGAAGAGACTATAGAACACTTACTGAGTGTGTGTCCCACACTGGCAGTCAGAAGGAGTTCCACTTTAGGTTCTCATTTCTTTGAGAACCTGTCTGGTTTAGCGGATGTGAACATTCGCAAGTTGTTGGGCTTTTTAAAGCGATCTGGATGATTCAATGGCAATAACTACCATCCCTTCTTCTGTTCCTGTGGTACCATAATGGACGAATACATCTAAGTGAGTCTGATGACAGACCGCCAATTAAGCCTAACCTATAACTATGGTAATATGAGGCTCAGATGAAACGTACATAGTTGGGAGTAGAGCACGAATTTGGTATCCATCTTGGTGGTCCAATGTCTAAGGGACCATTCCACATCCAAAAATGACTTATATACCGAGCAAGGGAACATAGAGCCCAAATAATAGGTATTAGAGAGTGTTAGAAAGCGGTGCGGCCCCTATTAGAAAGCGGTGCGGCCCCTATAAATATCTCACAACCCAGCCCTTTGTTTTCGTAGTTGTTATGCTTACAAATTAAACTCAGCACAAGTAATTGTCGACATTGATGGCCAACTTTGGGTTTGGCTCCTAACCATACATTTTTTTTTTCTTTAAATAGTGTCCAACAACCGCAAGCAATAGAAACCATGGAAACTGCTAAGTTCCCGAATGACAGCCTGAAGGGGACTGTAGCTAATCGCTTGAAGAAGTGCTGGAACAATTCCATGGCTTACTCCAAGACCAGACTTAACATTTTCCATTGGTTGGTTTATTTCTTGTTGCCTGCTGCTCCACCACCATGTCGAAAAACATTTCCATTTGGTCCCAAATTAGGAAAATGTTTCAATATTGCATAACTTCAGCCCTATTTTATTAATTTATGTTAATTTTTATGTATATTCAATGATATGTATAAATGTATAAATTTTTGTGCTTTGTTTTATTTGGTCTCAAAACATCGACACAAATTGTCAAATGAATTAAAACCTAGCGACAGTCGTGGAGTGATAATGAATTTGAAATATTGCTCCTAAAGATTACCTCTTTTGTCGGTCAATATCCTTTTGAGTTTTAAAACAAGTAAAAAGGCGTTACCCGGCCGATACGGGATAACTATGGGCACCACACAGGCTGGAACTTTGAACTCCGACTTGTGTGGTGTCCATCGTTATCACGGGCAGCTTAGCTGGAAGCTACCGGGCGCGTCCACTGGTTGCGTATGGTGGAAAGCTCCGTTTTTATGCGGAGTAGCTGCAAATGCGGCCGCGGGCAGTCAGCGATTTTCGAGAGGAGAGTCTCAGTGAGGAGTCAGGTGGCACTGGCTCTTAATAAAATACTGAGTGCCAATGATACTCGAGATGACAAGGCGAGTTATTGGCGCCTTTAAATAACCAATGGCCAACATCAGCGTCTGTTCCCAGGTTAGAACTGGAGGCGAGCATCGGATCTTGGAGCAAGTAGCTCGCCACAACGAGGGATACATGTGCAATCCCAAAGAAAACCCATGCGGTTGAGGCGCTTGGCCTATAACCCGCCCCCGAAAACTACGTCGAACTTTGGATACCCACCACCTCGGATATATATGTAAACCACCTTTCGTCAAAATCCGGTGCAAAACTCATACCTTATGCCCCACAGCAGCTATATTAATATATGTTCCGATTTGGACCAAATACTAATAAGTAAAAGTCATTGTTCAATTGTATATAACAAAATATTGGTCTTTTTAGTAGCTATATCTTAAAATAAACCGATCTGAACTATATACGACACGGATGTCGAAAAGCCTAACACAAGTCAGTGTGTCAAATTTCAGTGCAATCGGATTAAAAAGCGCCTTTTATGGGGCCAAGACTTTAAATCGAGAGATCGGTCCATATGGCAGCTATATGCAAATATTGATCGATCTAGACCAAATTGCAGAAATATGTGGAGGGGCTTAACTTAGCTCTTTGTCCCAAATTTCGGCATCATCGGACAATAAATGCGCCTTTTATGGCCCCAAAACCTAAAACCGAGAGATCGGTCTATATGGCAGCTATATCCAAATCTGGACCGATCTGGGCCAAATTGACGAAGGACGTTGAAGTGCCTAACACAACTCACAGTCCCAAATTTCAGCAAAATCGGATAATAAATGTGGCTGTTATGGGCCTAAGACCCTAAATCGGAGGATCGGTCTATATGGCAGCTATATCCAAATGTGGACCGATCTGAGCCAAATTGGCGGAGGATGTCGAAGGGCCTAAAACAACTCACTGTCCCAAATTTCAGCGAAATCGGATAATAAATGTGGCTTTTATTGGCATAAGACCCTAAATCGGAGGATCGGTCTATATGGCAGTTATATCCAAATGTGAACCGATCTGAGCCAAATTGGCGGAGGATGTCGAAGGGCCTAAGACAACTCACTGTCCCAAATTTCAGCAAAGTCGGATAATAAATGTGGCTTTTATTGGCCTAAGACCCTAAATCGGCGGATCGGTCTATATGGGGGCTATATCAAGATATAGTCCGATATAGCCCATCTTCGAACTTAACCTGCTTATGGACAAAAAAAGAATCTGTGCAAAGTTTCAGCTCAATATCTCTATTTTTGAAGACTGTAGCGTGATTTCAACAGACAGACGGACAGAGGGACGGACATGTCTAGATCGTCTTAGATTTTTACGCTGATCAAGAATATATATACTTTATAGGGTCGGAAATGGATATTTCGATGTGTTGCAAACGGAATGACAAAATGAATATACCCCCATCCGTCGGTGGTGGGTATAAAAACGGACCCCCCAACGTTGACGACCCACGCAAACGAAAAAAGGACCATGATTTGCGCATCTGCACCTGAAATGTCCGCACTCTTTATAGAGAAGGTGCAGTATACGCACTGGCGGATGTATTAAAGAAGTACAAGGCAGATATTACCGCCTTGCGAGAAGTGCGATGGACTGGGAATGGCGTCACTACCACACCAAACGGTGACGAACTGCCATAACACGAGGCATGAATTTGGCTGTGGATTTGTGGTTAGTCGGAGACTGAAACACCTTGTCTCCAACTTTATTCCGGTGGATGAGAGGCTAGTCACAATCCGCATAAAAGCCAGATTCTTCAACATCAGCCTTATATGTGCCCATGCTCCGACGGAAGACAAAAACGAGCAGACCAAGGATATTTTCTACGAGCGCCTAGAGAGAGAATATGACCGTTCCCCCGCCCATAATATTAAAATCGTTCTGGGAGATTTTAATGCGAAGATTGGGAAGGAAGACATTTTTGGTCCAACAGTCGGAAAGTTTAGCCGCCACGAGATAACGTCCAATAAAGGGTTGAAGCTGATAGATTTCGCCGCGACAAAAAACATGGTAGTTAGTAGCACCAGATTTCAACATAAAAATATTCACAAAGCCACATGGCTGTCACCCGATCAAAACACGAGGAATCAAATTGATCACGTTGTGATAGAAGGAAGGCATTCATCTAGCGTGTTAGATATACAATCGATCCGTGGAGCGAATATAGATTCGGATCATTACCTTGTTGCAGCAAAGATTCGCACCCGTTTGAACATGGCAAGGAAAGTACGATCTGACACTGCACGGAAGCTGGACATTGAAAAGCTGCAAACACAACTGATGGCAGCGTCATACTCCACTCGAGTGACCCAACTGCTTCATAAAAGCACTCCTTGTTCCGATGATATAATAGCGCAGTGGCAAACTATTGCCCACTCCATGGAAAATGCCGCGAAATCCGTACATAGGTACCGGAAGCCTTCTCCAAGAAACCCATGGTACTACCAAGAGTGTCGAGATGCTACTGAAGCCAAGAATACGGCATATAGAGCAACCCTGCTATCAGTAGCAACGCGCCAGATGAAGGAGAGGTAACGGGAGAAAAGGAGAGAGGAGAAACGTCTATTCCGCAGAAAGAAAAAGGAAATGGAAAGACGTGAGTGTGAGGGAATTGAGATGCACAGGAGTCAGAATGAAGTCCGGAAATTCTACCAAAGAATTAAACATCAAGCCGACGGCTTTGGTGCAGGCATATCCTCCTGCAGAGACAAAGAAGGAAATCTGGTAACTGACACAGATAACATGCTAAGGATATGGAAAGAACATTTTACCCAACTGCTTGTGTCCGACGTTGACGGCGAAGAGGGTACCGCAGAACCAATCTCTGATGATGGTAAAGAATGTTTACCTCCTAGTCAGAATGGGGTCCAAGTAGCAGTGACCCGACTAAGGAACAACAAGGCAGCAGGAACCGACGGGTTACCCGCTGAACTATTTAAGACCGGAGGCGACACGCTGATAAGGCGTATGCATCAGCTTTTCTGCGCAATCTGGCTAGAAGATCGCATACCCGATGATTGGAACCTCAGCATACTATGTCCCGTACACAAGAAAGGAGACAAGGCGGAATGTGCCAACAACAGAGGAATAAGTCTCCTCCCCACCGCATACAAGATACTCTCGAGCGTACTTTGTGAAAAATTAAAACCTAAAGTCAATGAGATAATTGGGCTCTATCAATGCGGCTTTAGACCTGGTAAATCCACCCTGCACCAGATATTCACACTGCGCCAAATCCTGGAAAAGAGGAGGACACTTATTGACACACGTCCCTCAATAATAATAGGAAAGAATCTCTCCGAATCATTAAATACCAAACGAGGTTTCAGACAAGGAGACAGCTTATAGTGTGAACTCTTTTAGCCAACAGCTGCGTTGGCTAGGTCATGTTGTCAGAATGGATGAAGAAGCTCCAGCAAAGAAGTCTTTTGAAGGCAAACATGGTGCTACACGCAAACCAAAAGACCGATGGAAAGATCAGGAGGTGGGAGGCACCTCGAAACTTGGTGTCAGAGATTTTAGAATGAGCGCAGAAGATCGAGGCTCGGGGAACGCTATTCTACGTTCGGCTAGTGGATCAAATATTCTGTCAAAGCAAATTAAAGTAAAGTAAGCCTTTCTTCTGTTTAGTCGAGGGAGCACTTCATCAGAATTTGTTTCAAAGCTGAAACTAATAGTACGATGATCAGAGAAGCTGTGGTCATCCAAGACTTCCTAGTTGCATATTCTTGCGCTTATATCTTTCGACACAAAGGTAATATCTAGTACCTCCTGCCTGTTCCTGCAAATAAAGGTCGGTTTATCCCCTTTATTATAAATCGCCAGATTGCAACTTATATTCGATAGGCAGCTCACCTCTTTCGTTGGCATCGGAACTTACACATATATGGTTGTTGTTGTTGCAGCCACATTTTCATGTGGAGGTGGCGATCCTCGTCAAGCTCCTGTAGGTCAGCAAACTCGTTCCGGTCCAAAGGACCAATCGCCGCGGGAACATTTTTGCCATTGGTTATTTTAAGGCGTCAATAACTCGCCTTGTCATATCAAGCATCATGGTCACTCAGTATTTGTGCAAGAGCCGGTGCCGCCCGGCCTCTCACTGAGACTCCCTGCTCGATACCATTGATTGCCCGCGAATTACAGCTACTCCGTATGGAGCATTCGACAACGCCTTCGACACTCTGAATAAGGGTTATTGGCGCTTTTAAATAACAAATTGCCGCCACGTTTCCGATCCCATGGGAGCCGGTTGCACGTACGGGATTGTACCATTCCGCAGCGATCTGTACCATGGACAGTAACGAACTTGCTCACCCTTAGAAGCTTGGAGAGGATCGCTACATCCGCATGCAAATGCGTCTTTTTGGCTATCAAAGTTCTATTACAGGAGAGTCAAGGGCGAAAACTTTACGGAATACTACGAAATATGAAATTCGTCTCAACTGCGAGCTGCGAGCTGTCGAGTTTCGCCTTCGACAACCGGAATGAGGGTGAATAAAAATACGCGTGTTGGATGCTTTTGGTAATTTCGTTTTTTTATTGTTTTTGCTTTTGTTTTTCTTTTTAAATAATTCCATAGAAAAATTAAATTTTTAATTTAATTTGCCATACAATACATAAGTAAGTGTGGGTGTGTATGTGGATTTGTGGCTTAGGGCTTTAGATCGTGTATGCAGATAGTATGTAGATCCGCACTTGAATTTGTAATGCGATTATTTTCAACTTGACAAAACGATTATATATATATATAAACTAAAATACTTTTAAAATCCTGGGTATACTCGTATATTATTCGCACAGTGTTTATATATTTATATACGTATTTGAAAGGGAACTTAGCCAACCAATGAAAGGGATAAAAGAGTTTTGCTTATCGTTTTGTATACATATATATATATATATTTTTTTTTGTTATATTTAAACGCAAAGATTTGTTTTGTTGTTTTGCTTCGCTTTCCATGCTAAGTTAGTAGATTTCATTTCATTGATTATAAAATAAAATGTTCAGTTAAACTGCCAATAAACTGGGGAGGGGGAAATTGTTGCGGCTTTTCTTCTTCTTCTCCTTTTTTGAAATGAAATGTCTTTAGGGCAGGGTATACCGCACATATGGTACTTCAACGTCTTCGCCTTCTTCGTCATTGCAGCAGATTTCAAAGACCAGAGAGCGCTCATGCGGCTCAATACGTTTCTTGGACACGCGGCGCACTACTTCGGACATGGGTAGAGGCATACGTTCGGCACACTTAGCCTTGGGCATAAAGAATGAATAGAGCATCGATACACCCTGAGACAACATTGTGATCTTAAGTCTTTCTTTCTTCTCAAAGTATTCCAAGAACTCTTGCAATGTCAATTCTCCGGGCACCTCAAACCGATCCCACAGAGTCCATTCTTTGCCGTAGAACGTTTGTTTAGTAGCCGGCACTGGTTCTGAGAAAGCCACGAGTGGTAAAGCAATGTTGGCAAAGCCGTTCTTGAATTTGGACATTTCCTTGTGTCTGCAAAGAAGTATTTTTTTGGTTAGTTAGACTAAACTCACGATTGTATTGTATTAAGAATCCTGATAAACTTACCCCATAATAAGTTTAATGATTTCCAAAACAGCCCATCCCGAAATCAATGAGGTTGTAGTAGCAATAGCTGGCATAATTTTACCAGCAATCAGTTTGGATTTGTGACGATCTGCAGGTGTGATCTTATAGTTGGTCGCTCTCAGATTGGAGGCAGCAACTATAAAGTCCATGTGTAAGTTATTGTCATCGTCCTTCTCGAATTGCAGCGGTGTGATGGTAAAATTCAATTTTCCCAATGATTGCAATTCCGTGAGTATTCTATTTACACGATCCTGATCCACTTCCGATGAGTCATGATTATTGGCTTCGGCAGCAGCAGCTTCGTTGGTTTCAATTTTGACGCCTGAGCGTGGTTTGAATTCGGGTACCTACGGAGAATAAATATAGTCCATTAAAGCAACTCAAAAAATTAAAACATCGACGGGGTAGGTAGGTAAGCTTTGAATTTAAGTAGCTGGAAAAACTAAAGCAACATTGACGCTTTCTGAATTAGGTGCTAAGAGACCATTTGTATTCCAGCTACATACGCTGAGGTCGGGACGACTCAATAGGCAAAATGGAAAACCTATTCATGCTGTGGAGATGACTAACAATGCTATGACGCGTTCTCTAACATTAGTGGGGTCGACAAACAATCATAGAACAACAAAGCGATCAGAAACTGGAGACTTTGTACTCCCGCAATAGAGAAAGGTATACAAGCTTCCACTAGATAAGGGCATGATGAAGGAATCTGTCCGATTAGGAGCTAGATTTCACTCACTTTTATCCCAGCTGCATACGGTAGTCAGTAGGACTCAATAGGCTAGGTGGAAAACCTCTACATCTGTGGCGATAGCTAACATGCTATGACGTATTCTCGGCAAACAGCCATGTTGTTGTTGTTGTAGCCACATTTGGAGGTGGTGATCCTCGGAACGAGCGAGCAAGCTCGTTCCGTTCCATAACAATCGATCGCCGCGGGAATATGTTGGGCATTGGTTATTTAAAGGCGCCAATAACTCGTCTGCCATATCGAGCATCATAGGCACTCAGTATTTAAGCAGGGACTGGTGCCATTCGGCCTCTAACTGAGACTCTCCAGAGGGATCTGCGTCTCAGACGAGTGGGTCTGGCTGGGCAGTTAAACTGGTAATGTGTGTCGTGTGGTCACAGTCGGGACACACATAGTGCACGTTGGCATCAATCGTTGCTCTGTAGAAGTTGAAGCGGCTGCATCTCTCGGATCGTAATTGAGCCAGAACTACCCTGGTTTGACGGGGGAGGTCAATTTCTTCAGGTGCAATGGAAGGCGGTCGTACAACAACATCAACCGATGGCTATTCACCATATCTGCTACCGTGTCTGCATAAATACTGTCCAGACCCGCAGCTTGATCGAGAGGTTCTCGCTTAAGCTCATGAAGATCCACCTTTAGGCTTATGGCGGTGGATAGACAAGATGATGATTTGGATGGTGCCTGCGATAACAGTCCAGAAGGTATTACTTAGGCAGCATGTAGTTATATCTTCGCACTGGTAGGATCTTTGCCTCCTGATGGAGGTGAAATCGAAATCCATGCTGATGCTCGAAGCATGGAAATTCTCCAACGGGACTCGGGAGGAGTAGTCCCTCAACTGAATTGGCTACTGGTGGAAAAAGAGAGATCGGTCTGTACAACTCTTCTTTCCTCGGGTCCTTTTTAGGCTTCTGTAGCGGTATCCCTCTGCCCATCTTCCAGACATTGGGTACTATAAGAGCGTTAAAACAGAGATTGAAGACAGTCGTAAGGTACTCGACTCCAGGTAGATCCAAAGTCTTTAGCATTAATGTAGAAATACCTTCGGGGCCCAACATCTTGGCGCCACTGATGGTATTCGTAACTTCGTCCACGGTAAATTGTTATGGCTCCATCGGCTTGGAGACCACGACGAACTGCTTTGCTCCGCTTATGTTCGTTGACTACCCTGTTTATTTCCAGATTCAGCTCACTGATTCTGGGGTTAGTGGGGTTCGTGCAACGAATCCCATCACGCTCGTCTGCGAGTATTCGACAGGCTGGTATAAAGCGAGCGGCTGCTGCGTTAATGATATTCCGGAATTTCTTCTCGGCAACTAGCCCATTGTCCTTTGTATGGAGGCAATGACAATAGTCTAAAGCTGACAAAAACCTTTCGAAGCCCCTTAACTTAGCTGTGTAACTTAGTGCCCTAATAGCAGGCTTGGTAGCGAGCTCGGCTTACCATCACAAAAGTCGTGGATTCAATACCCGCAAGAGGCTTTAGTCTGCTCATAATCTTCTCCACATGTCCTACACACGCTAACACTAGCCGCACCTATTCTGTATGAGTGGGCCCGCAGTTTTATGTGCCCCATAATGATACCGAAAGCTATACTTATCTCATGTATACTTCCTTTCAGTATTAGCCTCGTCTTCTGACTATTCGGATCTTCTATTACCTAACCTAACCTCACCTAGGTGGTTGTTGTTGTAGCCACATTTGCATGTGGGGGTGGTGATCCTCGTCAAGCCCCTGTTGATGGATAAGCTCGTTCCGGTCCAAAGGACCGACCGCCGCGGAAACATTTTTGCCATTGGTTATTTAAAGGCGCCAACAACTCGCCTTCATATATCGAGCATCATAGGCACTCAGTATTTATGTAAGAGCCGGTGCCGCCCGGCCTCTCACTGAGACTCTCCGCTCGATATCGCTGATCGTCCGCCACTGCAGTTGCAGCTACTCCGTATGGAGCATTTCACTATCTGTAACCTGTGGACGCACCCGGTAGCTCGCAGCGAAGCTTCTCGTACACAGATTGGACCTCAAAAATCCAACCTGTGTGGTGCTCACAGCTATGCCGTGCCGTGCACTTAGGTGGTGGTACTTGTTGGCTACATTGTACTTTTTCGAAGCATTCACTATAGCATTTCAATGCTTCCGTTTAGTCGCATTTTTTTAATATAAGCCGCATATCACTCACCTGAACTTGTTGAACCATAGCAATAATGGCATCACGATCACGAACTTGTGGTAATCCATATACTTCGGCACGCAAATTTGCAGCAGCGTAAACATAATCAACGTGCATTGGATCATTGATATCAAACACTAAAGGTTCAGGACAACGTTTGGGCCCTGACCAAAAAGGTTGACCGCTAGAGGTAATTTGATTAGGAGGGAAATTGTAGAGTAATTGTTTGATTTGATTGGCATAGGATTCTTCCCAGTAGAGACGAGCCCATTTAACGCAATCAGCAAAGTCTTTAGGCTTGTCATCAATCAATGCAACCTAAAAATAAAAACACAAAACAAACAAATAATAATTTACTTTGCACCTGCTAAGGTCGTTGTCGTCACAAACCTTAACTGACTCCAGAGTTTCCAAGGGCTGGATTCCGGTTAGTTTCAATGTGCGCTCAATAAAATTGGGATCAGAGGCATACAAGGCTGCGTTTTCAGCTTGCTGTGTGAATATGCCCTCAAAACAGTCTCTGGCCCATTGCAGTGTGTGTTCAATGGCGTTGGGGAAATTCTTCAATGTACAAATAGGTATGCTCTTCTCTGGAGGATCTTGTGACGAGCTGTACGATTCGGTCAAGAATGGCACAATAACCTGAACATTGCCCATGGTGCTGAGAGTACCAGACTCCACCAGGGGAATGCGATTAAAAACACATTTGCGATCCATGTAAATGCGGGCATCGATGTTATCCAAAGCATTTGCCACGCCATCTAATTGGCTGTAGAATTCCTCAGAGAATACTTTCTCGGTTTCCGCACCGACACGCAATTCATAAGCTGTAACCTTGACATCGGGATTCATTTGTTTGATGGCAGCCACTGCCGTTTGGGCTTTAGGTTTTTGCACATCTTTCGGTCGGAAAAGGAACTGGCGATTTAAATTCGATTTTTCAATGAGATCCATGTCAGTGATGAAGAGTTGACCATTGCGAACACCAGCACCGATCATAGCAAAATTCTTAATCAGTTCACAACCAATGGCGCCGGCACCAACAATAAAGTATCTAAATAAGCAAAAAGGAGTGTCACAAAAACATTAAAAACTTTCCAATTGCAACATTCAAAGCGCCAAATCTACTTACTTAACATCGCCCAGTTTGTCCTGGAACTTCTTACCAAATATGGCAATTTGAGTATCATATCTGGAGCCGATTGGTTGGGCATCGGCCTCTTCCACTCCACCTTCGGGCAAACACTCGATAGCATCAAAGTAAAACCATTGATAGATGGGGGTGAATTTGCCACTGCAAGCTTTCAAAACTTCCTGAGCCACCATGCCACCCATAGCAGCGTCAATGGGGCAGGTGTTGCCCGAACAGATTTTTGCAAAGGTGAGCACCACATCGTCGGACACATTCTCGTCCATTGATTTGCATAGCTGCAAGAATTTCTGAGCATCTTCTTCATTCCATGGACGAGGTGGTTTACCGCCATTCTCCTCGCGATATTTATGAAGGGCTTTGAAAGCCACATGTAAGCTTGAAGGGTATTCAAATTTAGCAAAATCCGATATCAGGAATTCCGGTTCTTTTTCGGCCAACTCCAAGGGTTTGAAACTGATTGTTTTGGGCATTTTTACCTGTGTCACAATACCACCGGTCTTGTATTCGCTGAAATTACTGGTGTCGCCAATGCTGAAGGTATATGGACCCAAAACACTGATTTTCAGTGGAGCACAACCATTCAATTCAGTCATGCCCTGGACTTCTGAGAATGTTACATAGTCACCGTCATTCAAACCATGACGAGTTTCATCCAAGCATGTAACCACGCCTTGTGCATCATGGGTCACACTAGCAATCATGGTGGAAATGTTTTGGGCACCATCCTGATCGTAGATGGTAAAGTTTTCTCCAAAGTCACAAAACACCTTGGCATATAGGCCGCGAGTTTCGGCAATGATCAGGGCAATATTGTTGTCATGGGCAAATTTAGCAATGCGATGTTGCTCAGCATCGCTAGCATTGGTCAAGACAATAACACGGAATTGACGAAGAAAATCCTCGTTCAACTCACCGGAATATGACGAAGTGCGCACATAGTTGTTAAGCTCAGCTAATTTATTGCAAGAAGCTTCAGCACGATTTCTACCAATATCGGCTTCCGATAGATAAAATTGGGATGACAAATCTTGAAGCTGAAAGAAAAAAAAAGAATATTATTTAAAATTTTAGAAAATAGCAATAAAAAAAATCGATGCTGGACTGGGCCAATTGTCTTACAAGCTTTAATAAACATATGTACAGCGGTCAAAAAAAGTATTCATCATTCAATGTTTTTTTTTTAATAAGTCTACAAAAGACAATTGGAATAAAAACATATTAAACTAATGATGCAGTAGTGCTTGTGTGATATATATGTACACAATTTCATTGTTTTTAAAGAAAAAAATAGTATTTATTGGAACAAAAAGGGCCATTTTACAGCTGAACACAAAAAATTAAACAAAAAAAGTATTCATCATTGCAAAAAAACAAAAAAATAAATAACATAATTTAAAAAAATTAATACTTTGTTATTCGACCACCGCGTCTTATAACTTCTTTTAAACGGTTTGACATCGATTGGACTAATTTAGCGGTTATATTTTGGTCTATATTAGTCCATTCCTCCATTATCACCTGTTGCATTTGACTCTTGCTCGAAAAATTGCGCGTTCTCAATTTGCGTTCGAGATGTTCCCAAAGATGTTCAATTGGGTTCAAGTCGGGACTTTGAGGAGGAGTTTTAATGACTTTGGGGCAGTTATACAGCATCCACATCTTGGTATTTAAAGCAGAATGTTTGGGGTCATTATCTTGATAATATTGAAAGTTATTACCAAGCCCAAGTTTTACAGCACTATCTTTTGAATTCCTCTTTAAAATGTCAATGTAATACTTATGATCCATTACTCCATTAATAATTTCAAGATTTCCCGCTCCTGAAGCCGCCATACACCCCCAAACCATTAAACCACCTCCACCATGTTTTACAGTAGCAACTGTGTTTCGTTCTTCAAGCTCTGTATTTGGTTTTCTGTACACTATGACCTTTCCATCGCACCCAAAAAGATTAAACTTGCTCTCGTCTGCAAAAATGACTGTTTTCCAAAATGATTCGGGCTGTTTTACATACATTTTTGCGAAGTTTAGCCTTTTCACTCGGTTTATTTTATTTATAAAGGGCTTCTTACGTGCAGTTCTTCCTCTGTAACTATGCCTTTTGAGTGTATTTCGAATTGTTTGTGTAGTAACTTCCTTCCCTAAATATTCCATAGTGTTTTTACGAAGAATGGTCGCATTTGTCTTCGGAGTTTTCTGAACTTGCCGCACTAGCCAACGCACATCTCCAACTGAAAGTGCTTTTGGTCGACCAGATCTTGGTTTATTGTCAACAGTTTTCGTTTCTGTCCACTTTCTGATGATGGATTGTATAGTAGATCGTGGTCTATTTAATATTTCACTGACAGTTTTTTGAGTTAAACCATTCCTGTGGTGTTTTATTATCAAAACTTTTACCTCATCAGAAACCTCGTTTTGCTTACGACCCATTTTGACAAAAACTATATTTCAATGAAATTAAATATTTGCTGTCAAGGGCAAAGCCTCCTTTACTAAATAAAACAGAAAAGGGGGATTCCCAAATAATATTTGAATTTGACTTTGATGATAGCACATCAATGATGAATACTTTTTTTGTTCTGTTTTTGGTGTTATTATATAAAATTGCATTTTTTGCGCTAATTAAATTTATTTTTTGAATTTATTTTAAAACATATTACGAAAAATAAACTATTGCATAAAACTGCATTATTTGTTTACTTTAGATTTTCTTCAATTACCCAAAATAAGTGAATTTATTATCAATTTTGCTAATGATGAATACTTTTTTTGACCGCTGTACATATATTTTTATAACAACACATTTTAGTATATGAATGTGATTATCTCGTTTATGAAAGTACAGGCTAGCTGGCACAAAGTGTTGCCAAGTTCACACTGGTATATCTGTCAAACAAGATATAATATTTGTTTCATTCATTATATTGTTTACAAGCCACCAAAAGCATTTTTTTCAGAGTTTAATTGAAGAGAAACTTGTTCGTGTTGGATTTCAAGCGTAATAATGTGAAATCTTTAATTGTTCCGCGAGCGGAATTTGACAGTTATTTAATTTATAAAAAGAAAAAAACAAGACAATGAAACAAATAAAGCAAAAATGATGCCGACAATGATGTCAAGCGTTGCCTCACTATGAACAGAGTACTTCTTTTTCACCTATTTTCCTCCAGCGTTTCGTCGACGTTTTTTTTTTATATGGAGTTTGACAGCATTCCGCCTAAAAAGCTAAACAGAATGAATCAGTTTTACGTACAATAAACTCAATCGGCAAACTTCTAATTGTAACTAAGTGTTTGCTAGTGTTAGTGATGTTTTATTTTTATTTTATGTATTTACTAGGAGTCAGGATTCAGTGAATCCTGACTAGGAGTGGAAAAAAATATTATTTGTGGATACATAAACAAACTATTTGTATAAAAATATAAATAAATTTACTTCTAAAATAAATAATAAATAAATGTTTCTTTCATAACAAGCTTTTGCAGTAAATCTGTTCGAAGTAATAATGATTTTGAAAGTGTTGTGCTTTTGATTTTGCTAATACAACAACATTATACAAGTGAAAGATGCAGGGAACGGCTTTTGGAAAGTTGTGCTTATTTAACTAATACCAACGAAAATACTACAAAATCTAGTTATTTTTACAAATAAAAGCTGAATTTGTTCCTTTTTAAATAGTATTGTGTTTCATTATTTATTAATTTCGAAGGGGTAGGTTTTGGTTGAAATTGCAACAACAACATGTATGAATTTGAGTACGGTCCACACACTCGCATTTGTATGTAAACATGTACGTACGCAGCTGATAAATCGGTTGGTGCCATATTAATTTTTATATGTAAATGGCAACATTTTGGCCAAAGAAACACAAAAAAATCAAATGTGGTAACCTCGTCAAACCACTGAAAAAACGATTTAAGGAAATTTTTTTCCCCCCAAAAATACGTAGTACCACCCTTTAGCCAAAAATTGTTTAAAAAAAAGCATGTTGCACACATGACTTCGTTCATATAGTGGCTGTCCATTTCGCCAGATGCCAATCCGAAGGATCTTTCTATTTGGGACAGGGTAAGGACTAAAAAATATGCCAGTATGAATGCGCTGAAGAAACATTTTTGTGGGAATGGTCCGAAATACCGGCATATTACATTCGTGCAGCTTGCAACTAGTTTTTGACCGACTCCATGTTCCACCGACGCCATGTTTGTGGATAAAAATAAAATAAAATGTGCGTGGAATTCACAGGTGGAAGAAATGGATAAAGAATGGTTTTCTATATTTTGGAAACTTTTTAAATGTTGGCCCAGGTTGAAAAATGTTCATTTGAGCGACACAGCCTTAGTGAGTTTGACTGTTAATCTACGACAGGGCAATCGCTAAAACTTCTGTGCTTACTGAATAGTCGTGTGCTTGGAAACGAAATTGTGGGCGAACTGATACATGGGCTGGGTTGATAAACAGTTTAAGCTATAAACTGTTCACGAATCATAAGAAAGTTACGAGTATATAGGCGAGCGGACATCGAACATTAGGGAGAAAAGGAAGAATATAAGTTTTATGACTGTAACTTTTGGTTCAAGTCTGGATTTTTATGCAGAATCGAATGGTATATTGTATTTATACTTGCGGAATTGAAATTTTTAAAAATAATAGACGATTTTGCATGAATGTACGGACTCTACTTATGGTATAGGCTATAAAAATTTGTCTTTGAAAATCCCACTACATACTTGTGTAGTTCCTGCTTCATTTCAATCATTACCGTTACTACTATTGATAACGTATCTGAATGGTATACGGTTTTTTATCAATCTGGCAATGCGATTTTAAAAACGGACACATATGTAAGTACCAACTTATGTTCACAATGTTTATACAAGCAAGGGGATTGGATTGGGATAGAAAAAAAAATGCTTACATTAAATTGCCCTTACTTTGAGACAATTTATTCGCCTTGCGATGCCATAACTAATACTAAAGTTTACATAGTGGAAAAATTGTAGCCGCTATTTATCAGCAACTTTTCTACTATAGGCTGTATAATTTTTGTTCAATTTTCACAACATTGCAAGATTATAAATCCTAAATTCTTATTCCATCGAAAACAAAGTTATCATATTTTAAAGCTTATTAAAATAAAGCGACCAACCACCGCATGCAATTTATGTATCTATTTCAATGAAATAAAGATTTCGCATCCGTCACATGAGTGGTTATTTGGTTACTTTTTTTATTGAGGTTAAGAAAGTATGAACAAAGTTGCCATATAATAAAATTTTGCGGATTCTAGTGGGAAATTCTTAGTCGTATTATAAATGAAGCTTTAAAAACTGATAAATTTCAAGTTAGACCGAAAGGGCATTTTTAAACTATTATAAGACTGATACATCCTGAATACACGTTTTTTAAAGTGTAAAATATTTATTGTAGGCGTTTCTGTATTTGAACTATTTAATTAAGGCCACTGTTAGGTAGATGTTAGCAAGACCGCCTGTGACGATGGACGCCGGTGGTTATTATCCCCTCCTACTCCTTTCGACATTTGGGAGGTACTATCCTATGCATAGAAACAAAAAAACTTGCTGATTTCATTCTATAGGACATTCCCTTATATTACTTATGGTAAAATATAAAAATGTTTTTTTTTATCATTGTTATTTGCGTAGTGTTTCAAACAATTAATAGCGAAAAACAAGGGGTTTCAACGGTGAAAAACGAGCCTAGTACCGGCTAATAAAAAGTTTTTACAAAATCAAAACTAACAAAGTGAAAAAAATTATACTAAGCCGGCCGCATGATTCTACCTTATGGATGTACAAGGGATTTAAAAGTAATAGTAATATTTGTAATGACCTCAACTTATTAAATTTTACCTTTGTTGTATATTTTCAGCCATATTCACAAAAAATTATGGAGGTTTTATAAATTACTAATGGGCATTTGCACCAAAAACAGTATTCACAAACCTTTAATAGCCTGTTAAGGGTTTAAAAAAGCTTTGTTCAGTGAGAAAAGTTATTGTAAGCCCTGACTTCCTTTAACCCTATATGTAATAACCTCATTTAGGGCTGGTATTCTATTATGCTTTCGGAATAGCCACTGAAATTTTTATTTCGCATTCGAAATTTGACAGCAATCAAATGATTTTGTTTCCATACCAAAACACGTTTCTTTATCTGCACTTTTTATTTTCTCTATTTTATATATATTTTCTCAAATAAATAAAAACGATTCATTTTTCTTACTATAAGCGGAGTACTACTTTTCCGCCTATTTTTAGCCAACGTTTCGCCGACGTTATTTTATATGAAGTTTGACAGCATTCCACTCCAAAAGCTAAACAGAATACTCAGTTTTATTGATAATCTGCATACGCTTGCAAAATAATATTATCCAATATCGTGTACGTGTTCTAAAACAATATTTCGTTAAAAATGTTTAAAAAAAACAAAGAGAACTTTGGAAAAAGATCTCCTAACGAAATTTTAAAAAATTTGACAAAAACAATTTCTTTATGTGCCTAATTCAAATAACCGAAATTAGGAGCGGACATAGCCATGAAAGTCCTAAATAGCAAAAGCAAAAAATAAAAATTTTTTATTGGTGTCTACAATTGTTTTTGACAGTGTGAATCAGCTGATTGCAAATCTATTGCAATATATTGAATTCATTAAAAAAGTTGTTCTTGAGATGCGATGGTTATAATGCATTGCAATTTAAGATGTTCGGGTGGCTATTTGTGCAAATTTTGTGATTTTGTAATAAAATAGCCGTACTCTATTTTAGTGATGCAAACTAAATAAAACAAACCAAACATCAGACTCTGCACCGGTCTATAAAAATAATAGATAATTTTATGTTTAAAATTGCCTGCTTATTATCACAGTTGCTTGTGGCAAGAACAATGCATTTGTTTATAGTGAATTGCCTCTTTTTTTGATAATTGTTAAACAATTAAGTTTGATAATATCTGGAACCTACTGTCACAAAACCGAAGCAATAACCATTTTTTCGGCACTATAGGCTGGTACTATATTCGCTTTTCGCGATATTTCTTGCTGGATTTTCTTTTAGATAATAGATTTTAAAGCAGAAAATTTTGCCGATTTCATTCAGTTGGACGGACGTTCCCTCATTACTTATGGCAATATTTTAACAAAATTGTTATTTTTTCATTGTTTTTTTTTCGTAACGTTTCAAAGTAATCGTGAAAAAGGGGGTGAAAAACGAACATAGTACCAACAATAACACTAAAAAGGCATAGGGTTGCCAAAGCAAAATAAATAATCGCACTTTATGTATTCAGCTGCTATTGTAGGTTTTTGAATACGAAATGCTAAAGTGGGTTTATTTTACAATAGTCGTTTAATAACTATTGTTCACTTTAATGCATCATTAGTAAATTTTTGTGAACGGTTGTTTATGTTCAAACAACTCAGACTATGCGAAAAGCGTTCCCCACTTTGTCATAGCATTAAATTGGTAACATCTACCATAATGTGTCAAGTCAGTCAGTTTCACACATTAACACGCAAAAGCATCCGGCAACACCATTGAATGACTAAGCTACTGCTGGCAAATTAGGGCAACCATGAATGAGTGAATGAATAACTCGTGTACTCGAGTACCCATTTAGTAGCCCTAACGTGCAGACCGGTGAAAGAACAAGAAGAGAAAAATATCCACACCTGCATAATATTTCATAGGCTGACAAGAAACATTTAATTAAATTAATAATCATCAATGAAAGTGTCAGCAAAGTGGGGCAAACAGAACAGACAGTAGACAAGATAGATTTATAATTTACTCGACGCAAGAACCACAAGAAATTGCTATCGAGCCAAGATTGTCTGCTTTGGTAGTACTGCAGCACACTGCCATACCATAGACGGAAAAAAAGATGGCCCTTTTTGAAGATGCAGACAATTTTGCGGATATCTTCCGAGGTGGATTGCCCTACTATTTGCTATTGGCACTACCAATATTAATCATTTGCTCAGCTAATCCTGTCCTTGCCTCCAGTGAATTTACGGTTCAACGTATGTCCCAATTCGATGTGAATGGCGTATCTTATGGTAAGTTTTGGTCTGCCAAGGCGATGGAAGTGGTGACCTAAAGTGGTCAACGCGCGTTTATTTTTAGTGTTTTAAGAGGGGTTGTAGTGGTGGTGCTCTGCCTTTGGTTGTGTAAAATGCGGTGAGCAATATCCACACACTTTTGCATGCGTTCGAGTGTGCGTTTGTTGGTCTCTAATTAATGAAATTAGCCCGCACGATGCAAGACTGACATTCTAGCATACATGTCACATACCATTGGAAGAAGACTAAGTTCGGCGATGGTTACGTATGTATCCAATACAAAAGTTTGAATGTATTAGTTGTTGAAAGAGTTATTAACGTTATCGAGATGGAAAAAAATGATTAAAGTTTAAGATAAGCCCTCACCATAAATAAACACCTCTCACACAAGACACCGAAGCTTTGGCCCCATTTCCCGCCTATATTTATTTTGTAATTTACAATTCTGGTCATTCTGTCTAGGTTGTAGAGCTTCTGCTCTATCCTTGGAGGCAAAATCCTTATACACTTGGAGCACGTCCAGGCATTGTGTGGTTGCCAAGTAAGTGTTGCTGCTAAATACCTACAAAAAAATCAATGTTTACTACATTGGACCCAATTACAATTTTAGATTCCAAGATGTGACCATTGACCAGTTCAAGGAGATAAGACAAAAAGCTGGAGGTTTGGTCTTGCTTTTGCCACAAAACATTTCTTCTATGAACAGTGAGGACAAAGAGGTTAGTTTGTTGTCAGAAAGTATGTTTTCCTCAATGGAGATTATATTGAATTCATGTTCTATCTTTTAGCATCTCAATTTGCTGGAACAAGCCATGATGTCTCAATCTATTTCTGTGCCCGTGTACTTTTCCGAGCACAACAATGAATTGGAGAAAATCGTTAACGATATAAGTCGAAATGCTGCATCCTCGAATAAGCAGAAAAATGCTCGCAGCGATTCGGCGCTGAATGAAGTATTCAATTCAATTTCGGCCAATGGATATCAAATCATTGTAACTGGTGCTAGTCATGCCAACAACAAAAACAGCAAAATCTCCATAGTACAAGGAGAGTTGGCCCCAACAAAATTAAACAAGGCCAACGAAGAGCAATTGAACAGCAAATTGCCTCTGATAATCGTTGCAGGTCATCTAAACACATTTGGCCTTTACAATGAGTCTCCTCTGAATGCTGATGCGGCCGTCCTTATGGCGTTGGCTGATTTATTTAGCAAAATGCACAATACTCCTAATGCTGCACCGAAATACCGTCTCTTGTTCTTATTATCCGAGTCAGGGCCTTTGCTAAATTTCCAAGGGGTGAAAAAATGGCTGGACGAAAATGTCCAATTACAGGTATGTAGACTAAACAAATCTAAGTGTGTAAATACCAAAATGTAATCTGTCTGTTGACTAACGTTTGTTGTTGCTTTAAAGTACGATGATATTTTTTCGATAACCGGTTCTATTATTATTCGAGGAAATCACACTGACATATTGGAAGAGGTTTGATTCATTTCTCAAAGTAAAAAATTATCCAATTGTTGGCTAGAGAGCGATATGCGATATAGAGTTGAAATTTTCAACTTTTTAGACCAAAGCCTTTTCATTTACAGTAGATTATGGAATATATGCTCGCAAACTCAAACTTTTGTATGGCATTTATATTTTGTTGTACGCTTAACAACTTTCTCCATTTCCCCCCCCCCAGTTACTTTGGCATTTCTAATTATTCACACGATTTTTCCATTTTGCTTTTTTTACCTTCAAAACAGAATGTGGACTTTGTTTTGTGTTTAGATACTGTGACACAAGCTTTGAACGCCGACGAAGATCATCAGCTATTTATGCACGTTTCTAAACCACCTAAAGAAAATACTCCAACGAATGCATTCTTCAAACATTTAAAAAAGGCTGGACAAAAATATCGCAATGTCACCATTGAAGGTGTACACAAAAAAATCAATTTAGCCGATCAACAATTGGCTTGGCAACACGAACGCTTCAGCATCAAGCGTTTATCAGCATTCACCTTATCCTCATTGAAATCGCCAAAACACCCCACACGTACCACCATTTTCAAAGACAACGAAGAGGAGATATTAGAGCGTGCTCAACTTAAGGCCAAAATTATTGCTGAAGCCCTGGCTAGGTATATATATGGTGATAATGCCAATGCAGAAGGCAGTGATGACTTAGAGGTGTTCGCAGGTACCATGGTATGTACTCACTCACGTCATACTGCTAAGATGGTCTTTCGTAAAATGTTTCTTTCTTTCAGCAAATTTCTCCTAAACTTATCAAGTCGTACTTAAATCTACAATCGGCCCTGAACAATAATGACCTTAAGAACGCATTTGAAAAGTACCTTAAGAACGTCAAACTTATCTATGAGAAGCCAGATGCCCGCGAACCCGATTTTATGCTTTACGAAGGCGCTTATGCCACTCTAAATGTGTATCGAGTAAAGCCTGCTGTATTTGATTTATTCTTAACGATCTTAATCTGCGCCTACTTATTCTCAGTTTACTTTGTTATCCAATATTTCCCAAATATGTATCAGGTATTTTGTAAATTGTCTCTGCAAACCCCTGAATCATCTCCCACTCATTACAACCATATAGAACGTAATAAAAGTAAGACTAACTAATCAAGCCAATGGGCGGCAACAAAGTTTAGGCCCACAGCCGCCATGTAATAAAATATACATAATTGCAATTGTTTTTTTGATGACATCTAGCGTTTATAGTTTAGAGAATTTTGTGCAAGTGCGAAAGGAAAATTTAATGTATTTTAAAGTAAAAGAAAATGAAATTATAAATAAATGAAGTTGGAGAGTAATATTAAATTGTCGTTTACTTTTTGGAGGGTAAAGTGGAATAGAAGATTGGAATATAGGAAGGGAGACAAAAACACATAAATCTCCATTTTGCTATGGCTAAATTTTGACTAACGACGACGAGGAAACGACAGAATCAATCTCTGATGAGGGAAGAGAATTAACATATATTGCATAGTCAACGTAACAGTTACTTGCCTAAAGAATAACAAGGCAATAGGAGCCGATAGGTTAACAAAGTTTAGATTATAAACACGATAAGTGGCGATCCCATGGCAGCCGGTTGTACGTGCCGGATTGACCCGATGGAATCCTTCATCGGCAAGGGCTGCCATCTCGGTGTAAAACACCAAACTGCTACAACAACAACACGATAATTGGAACTCATTGTCAAGAAAGTATACCAGCACGACATGACTATGAGTACCACACGGGCAATTTCATGGCAACCGGTTGTACGCACCGGATTGACACAATGGATTCTTTTATCAACAAGGGCTGTCGCCTCAGTTTGCAACTCACTGCCACCACTACAACAACTACACGGGTTGAAACTTTGAGCTTCGAATTGTGTGCTGTTCATCGTCATCACGAGAAAATCAGCCGAGAGCTAACGGGTGCATCCAGAAGTTGCGAATAGGGGAATGATTCATATATGGAGTACCTGTAACTACAGACGCGGGTAATCAATCCGGCATAGGATGGAGATGAACATCAAATGGGTTGGAACTCTGAGCTCCGATTTGTGTAGTGTTCATCGTTTTGTTGTTGTGGCAGTGTGTTATACACTGAAGCGGCAGCCCTTGCCGATGAAGAACTCCATCGGGCCAATCCGGTACGTACAACCGGCTGCCATGAGATTGAGTGTTCAACGTCATCAGGAGAAGCTCAGCTTAGAGCTACCGAGCGCGTCCACAAGTTGCGGATAGTGGAATGCTTCGTATACGGAGTAGCTGCAACTGTAGTCGCGGTCAATCAGCGTTATCGAATGGATAGTCTCAAAAAGAGGCCGGTCGGCACATGCTCTTCCTTAAATACTGAGTGCTTGTAATACTCCACAGGACAAGGCGAGTTATTGGCGCCTTTAAATAACCAATGGCCCTGTTCTCGCAGCGATCAGTCCTTTGGACCGGAATGATCTTGCTCGCCTACAGGAGATTGACGAGGAAAGCCACGTCTACATGAAAATGTGGCTAAAACAAAAATTGTTTTGCAGTCCATGAATTATAAGTGCAAAAAATGTTGCGGCTTTACATCCTTGTTTTAACTTCATTCAATGTACCTTTACTCTTAATTTCTGTGGAAGTTTAAAATTTCCATAGAAAATATATATATTCAGCCCAATTTTGAAAACTCCCTGGGAATAAACTCCAGGGAATTAATTTCTCCCTCGAATAAAATCCTCCTATTCTGATTGAATGGGAAGTGGGAATTTCGAAAACAGCTGTCTGCTTCAGCTATTTTATTGTGGCTAAACAATTGAGTATTATTTTTTGGAAAAAAGAACATAACATGGAAAAATAAGCAAAAAGAAGTTATTAAGGTTGCTAAAAAAAGTTTACAAACATGTTTAGTGGGGCTTTTGTAATGTTTGTTTTAATTTTTGTATTTGAATGGTGCACAATTATGGCCTACAGCTTGTCACCAGCTTGTCTGTGTTGTGATAACAACTTTCCGTCTTCATCCAACAATCGTTGGCAAAATTAGATGCTTCCAGAGTGATCTGGTGGACAGGTAAATAGATTGTGTTGTGTAGTCCCTGGTTGCATGCGGGGCACACATCCTGCATGTTGGCGCTTTCCCTTGCCAAAAAGAGTTAAGGTGGCTGAATCGTAATATAGAGGTTTGCTTCTCCTTCGTCGTCATAAATGCCGTGGTGGGTTGCCTGATAGGTCGCTTTATCTAAAGGCCTACTTTTATGGTGCTAGAACTTGAAGATCTAATCGATATTTCCGGGCTGCGGCCGCTTCTCTTGGACGGCCGCCAAATATCTTTGAATAATTGCCCACGAACATTTCAATCCCATGGCAGCCGGTTGTACGCACTGGATTGACCCGATGGAATCCTCGTCGGCAAGGCCGCCTCCGTGTACGTGTTCGTCTTTTTTCGTCATGGGAGAGGCACATCCCGGAGTGCCTTCTTCGCACGCTTCTGGTCCGTGCCGGGATTGAAAAGAACCCCGGACCCTGGTTCTGTTCCGTTTGCCAGAACCGCCTTTATCATCGGACGGTGTCGGTGTGGTGTAACCGGTGCATGGAGTGGGTACATTTCCGTTCTTGCTCTGGCCTAACTTCACTACGGGAGTACAGTCATACTGGTTATGTCGCAAGGTGCTGTGCGAACATAGCCAGCAGTGGGTCACAAGCGTCGTCGTCGTCGCCTTCGGCGTCCTCGTCGTCGGACTATGTGACCCCCCCGACCTCTCCCGTAAGGCAATTTATGCAACGACAGCATCCTAGACCTACTATTGCCAGGCCAGTGCCGGAAAGTGTATCGTTCTTGCAGTTAAACTGCAACGGACTGCGTGGCAAGATCGATGAGATCGCAGCGATCCAGGAGACAAAGCTGACCAACACCTGCAGCTTGCACAGTTGTCACGGTTACAATGTGCTACGTAAGGATCGCTCAAGGAATGGAGGTGGGGGATTGGCCTTCGTTATACACCATTCCGTGCAGTATAGACCTATCTCGCCTGGGCTTGACGCTAATGACCCCTACATGGAATGTATGAGGGTAGCAGTCAGGTCTGGTACTGCCGAGATAGAGATATACAACGTGTATATACCGCCGGTTGGTAGCTGTGTCCCGATTAATGGCCAGGCTTACAACCCCGACATAAGTGGGTTGCTATCTGGCCATAATCGTCTGGTTCTGGGGGATTTTAATGCGCATCACACGTCATGGCATTCTCCCCTAAGTAACGACCAGCGTGGCATAGCTTTAACAAAGCAGATAGATAGCTTCACGTTTTGAACGGTGAATTAGGATGCCCCACTAGGATTACGAGGAGGTGCAGCAGCTCGCCAGACATCTTAACTGCATCCCCTGATCTCCTGAGTGACGTATCCTGGCAAGCCGTCATCTCTTTGGGGTCAGACCACCTCCCCATAATTCTCACCATCGACCGACCACCCGACTTCATAACCTCTGAGCGCCGGACGTTTATCAATTATAAGAAGGTCGATTGGACTGGCTTCAGAGAGTATACCAATCGCCGCTTCAGTGAACTGCCACCCCCCTCTGATGTGCTTGTGGCCGAGAGCAAATTCCGAGACATCATTAACGCAGCAGCCGCTCGCTTTATACCAGCCGGTCGAATACCCCAAGTGCGACCCAATATCCCGGCGCAAGCAGTGGTACTCGCAGACGAGCGTGATGAGATTCGTGCTATGGACCCCGCTGACCCCAGAATCAGCGAGCTGAATCTGGAAATAAACAGGGTAGTCAACGAACATAAGGGGAATTTGTGGCTGGAACACTTGGAGCAATGTAACTTAGGCACCGGTGTAGGCAAACTGTGGGCACTGTTAAGTCACTCTCGAACCCCGGTAGACGGGACGACAGGACCTCAGTCACTTTTGGCGAGATAACCGTGACTGATCCGAAGAGATGCGCCAGGTTGTTCAACCGTCAATTTATTGTGCATCCCGAGAGAGACAGAGCAAGGAGGAGAGCCATTCGCCGTATTCGTGGTCTCCGAGCCGATGAACAGCCATCACAATTTGCCGTGGGCGAAGTTACGAATGTCATCCGTGGCGCCAAATCCTCCAAGGCGTTGGGCCCCGACGGAATCTCTGCTTTGATGCCGAAGAATCTGGATTCACCTGGAGTTGAGTACCTTACCACTGTCCTCAACCTGTCATTGAACACTCTTATAGTTCCCGATGTCTGGAAAATGGGCAGAGTGATCCCGCTACTGAAGCCTGGAAAAGACCCGAGTTTGGGGGAGTCGTACAGACCGATCTCCCTTCTCTCACCAGTGGCAAAGACGCTTGAGGCATTACTCCTCCCGAGCCTCGTAGGGGAATTTCCATTCGCCGAGCATCAACATGGATTTCGGAGACTGCACAGCACAACAACAGCTTTGCATGCCATCACCACACACATTTGCCGTGGCTTCAATCAACCCAGGCCATGTGATAGGACGGTCCTCGTGGCACTGGACCTATCGAAGCCAACCATGCCAAATTATTTGAGGACATCGCCAACACGTCCCTCCAGCCAGGCCTGAAACGATGGGTCGCGAATTATCTGTGTGGTCGCCAGTCATTTGTGGAATTTAGGGATAAGAAGTACACCAACACCAACACCAACACCGTAGATTGAAACAGGGAGTTCCCCAAGGTGAGGTGATATCTCCGGCACTGTTTAACCTCTACCTATCCTCCATTCCACCCCCTCCAGACGGCATAGAGATCGTATCATATGCGGACGATTGTACGATCATGGCATCAGGCCCCCACCCATTGATGACATCTGCGATAGGTTGAACGTCTACCTCAACGAGCTTGCCTCATATTTCGCTGCAAGAAATCTGAAGATATCTGCCAGCAAATCTTCAGCCACACTGTTCACTACAAATACGCGTGAGGTGAATACTGAGCTGACTGTGATGGTCGATGGAGAAATGATTCCGACCATCAAGTGTCCCAAAATACTTGGCGTCACATTTGACAGCTCCTACACTTTCTCCCCACATGCCACAGCAATCTGCAATAAAGTCAAAAGTAGAAACAAGGTCCCCAAGTCACTCCCTGGCAGCACTTGGGGTGCAGACAAAGAAACCTTGTTGACCACGTACAAAGCAATTGGCCGGTCTGTGGTAAGTTATGCAGCGCCAGTGTGGTCACGTCAACTTTGTGACACGCAGTGGAATAATATTCAGATCTGTCAGAATGCCGCCCTCCGAACTGCGACGGGCTGTCTCCTCAGTTCTCATGTGGACCACCTCCATCAGGACACTAAGATCCTACCAGTGCGAAGACATAACTACATGCTGTCTAAGCAATACCTTTTGGGCTGTTATCGCAGAAACCATCCAAATCATCATGCTGAACAAAATTCATGCAGACACGGTAGCAGAGGCGGTAATTGGCTACCGGGTGAATGTAGTCCGACCGCTCGGCAAACCAGAGTGGTTCTGGCTCAATTACGTTCCGGCAGATGTAGCCGCCTCAATTCTCACAGAACTAGGATTGATGCCGACGTGCAAGATGTATGTCCCGCACGATACACGTCACCTGTTTAACTGCCCGACCAGACCCACTCGACTCAGACTCAGATCCCTGTGAACGAACCCCATCTGCTACAACAACAACATTCTATTAAGGAACAGGCAGAAGACTTCTTGCACATCATAGAGTGCCGCCCGATTATACTTTAAGGTCAATGATAAGGGACCTCCTTTTAGTTTCCGACTCGGAACGGAGTGCTAATAAAATTGAAAAACTTAGGAAAATCTTCTATGGTGGATACATGACATATTTAAACCGGGAGAACCTAACAAAATGTATACTTGATTTTAATGAAAAAATTAAAAAATAATTTCCATACATTTCAAATTGTTCATAAAACAAACCATCGACAACTAGCAGCTATTGCAAACAGAAGTTGGAGACAAATATAATACGAATTGGATCTATCTGCTTCCATACAATATATCCAGCAAATATGTTGGTATTTTATACCAAATCAAGGTTCCAACACTTCTATAACTCAGCGCCATAAAGACATACGAATTTTGATTGCTGAAAAATACAAATTTTGGGGGGAAGAATTCGATTTGTATAATTTGGTGACGGAATAGACTTCAATATTGATGGATCCGATGGTCATCACAAATATTGGAGGGGATTCTCGGCACCCTCGATAAGAGTGCTGCAACCAAAAACCATGGGCACGGATCTCTTTTTGTATTTGGTGCATTTGGAACACTTGGAAAGTTACAAATATGCATTGTTCAAACCAAAATGAATGCAGAATTATATAAAAAATTGCTAAACAAAAACATAATGGAATTATGTGGACTTTTTCATAAAACAATAGATGCCTCCATGATGAAAGGTTGAAAATGCATATTTTAGATTAAGAAACGTATCTTTACAATACTGACCCGCCACGGACCCCGCTTTGAATCACTTTGAAGATCTCTGGAGTATACTATCTGTAAAGGTTTTTGCAAACTACAAGCCATACCAGGAACTTGAAACATGCGATAATGACGAAATAGTACAAAATTCACATGGCAACCCTAACAAATTGGGTGGATTCTATGTCACGAATACTTTAAAATGACCTCTTACACAAGGACAAATCAATGTCATACTAAATATTTAATTTAACACAAACATTCATACCCATATATTATGAAAAATAAAAAATTTTAGTTATGAAACGAATGTTGACATAACAATTTTTCAAAGGCGTATTTATCAGATGACCGCATCAATCAATTTTTGAATTCGCCTTACAAACATATAAACCTCAAAATAAAAACTTTATAAGAATATTTTTGAGTTAGCTGCTGTTAGGTTCTTAAGCTGAGGTTATAAAACTTCACTCAGGAAACTTAGGTCCATTGTGTCGCCACCGAAAAAGATTAAAAAATCGGAGAAGAACACATATTATTTACTGTAGTTCAATGCCAGACATTAGAATGAAGAAGATAAGTAGTCGACATCCATGACAATAATGGGGGCCTGGTGAACTGGAAAAGTTCCCTCCAATCTGTCATTTCAAGCCTCTATAGTAGTGAAAAGTTGGAAGATAATTTAGAAAGGAAAAAGGTTTTCGTTTAGCCATAATCCTGCGCCTACCTCTGTAATTTCAAGGTAGTGCCACAATAGGTGATCAACCGTCTCATACCCACAAATCTTGTGTAAGTCCGACTCTCCATGTGTGCAGCGTGACGCCAAAGTCCTGATATTGCAATGGTTTTTCAGAATCCTTGTCAGTAGATTGAACGGCACCTCCACTCCATCTAGGAAATGTCACCTTAACAAACCAAGATACCTCATATTGGTGAATAGCGCCAACATTATCTTTCGGGGGTTTAGGTCAAGTGCAGTGTCCAATCTTTGCCGCACACCATATGCCATTTAAACGACCACACACCATAATGACATCGTCATCCGTCTTCGTAGTCAATAAACTTTAAACCCTTAATTTTCAAATGATCAGAAAATCCCAGATATTAAAAAGTTTTAAAAAGGAGTACAAACCCCCTCCTTCTGGTGATTGATCAATCTTTCTATTTGAGCCCTTTGCTTGTGGTACGCTAACTACCCTGCCCATCAACATATTATGAACTTAAATCAGGGGGTCCTTCTGGTTGCAAACGAGACACACGTCTAGGAAGTTGGAATCTATCCCAGCCCATTGAAATTGAGCCAGAACTAACCTGGTCTGTCGTGGTAGGTTAAAGGCATTCACTCAGCTATTTACCGCTTCCATATCCCAGTAAAACCTATTTAAACCTGCCATCTTGGTGGGTTTGTGCGTTAAGCCTTTAGAGCTATGGGAGTTTTGTACATTTTTAAAACTCTGACACTCTGATTGGTCGAATCAAATTTGAAATGTCACGGCAAATATTTAAAATGTTCTTCTCCTTGTTTACAAATTTTGGGATATCGAGTTCCCAAAGCTGCTTTGATGTAGCAATTCGCCAGTGCGGCCACCTTATTAATACGCCTTGCTTCAAAATGAAAATTTTATAAATTTAGTTTTTTTGATTGCTGCTGTGGTGGGTGGATTGAATGGCATGCGTCTAGCAACCTCAATCGCTACCCAATGCCCAAGATGCACTTATAAAGTGAGGTCATGCGAACAGTTTAGTACAATTTTTTTATTTTTGTTTTGATTTTGCTACTATTTCAATGGCAGGTTAAGACCCCTATCTTTAGTGAGAGCGGTAGCTCTACCCTTTCCAGGACAACTCCCCTGAACAAACCGAGTTGATGAACAGTATCAGCTGAGTATTTCTGGTTTTAAGCCAAGCACATTAGCCACATCCAATATTGACAACATCATATATGCATAATGAAACATGTCTGTAATACTATAAGGACATCAGCCACCCACAAAGATAACACCATCCTTGCAGGCACCAACTTTCGCCCTCTGCTCTTCAAAACATTCGAAAATTCCATTAATAAACAAGAGCCTTAAAGTAGGAGATAAAGCCCCTCTTTTTGGTGTTCTTCTAGTCATAATCTTCCTGTTTGAGGCCTTTGGTGTACTAAATACCCTGCCCTTCAATATCATATAAACCCAGTTCATGGGGCAATCCCATGGCAGCCGGTTGTACGTACCGGATTGACCCGATGAATTCCTTCATCGGCAATGGCTGCCGCCTCAGTGTACAACACACTGCTACAACAACAACAACCATTTCATTTGGAGAGCAGGATTTCTCTTATCCACCCGAGAATCATGAACGATTCATTTATTCATGCAACTACTCTTGTGTGCCGTGGGAGATATCGTCTTTACCTTTACTTACCCTATCCTCGTGATATAAACCCGCCTCATGCAAATTGTAATGCAAATTTTGCCCATGAAAATTCCGCTAAGGAACAGGGGCAAACTTCTCACATATCAATGAGTGCAGTCCGATTCAAGTTTTAAGCTTAAGAGGCCACCTTTTTATAGCCGAGTCCGAACGGCGTGCCGCAGTGCGACACCTCTTTGGAGAGAAGTTTTACATGGCATAGTACCTCACAAATGTTGCCAGCGTTAGGAGGGGAAAACCACCGCTGAAACATTTTTTTCTGATGGTCTCGCCAGGATTCGAACCCAGGCGTTCAGCGTCATAGGCGTCATGAACTACTTATTCCTGATTCCTAAACTTTTGATTTCCTTATAGTTTTTGGTAGTTTTTCGACTTGCGTTTGCTTTGCGTCTGCATGTTATTGTAACTTGTACTTAATATATTTTTAAAAAAAAATGTGTCAAACATGGCGAAATATCTGACAGTATAATTTTTAAAAATGTGGGATGAATTGAGTCCAAGCCAACCCCATTAGACTTTACAGATAAAAAGCATTATGAAGACAACATTAATTGAATCCGCTAGGGCAAACAAAACAGACCAAATATTGACTACAGTACCATCAGCGGAAGTTTTAAAATTAAACAAAAAATGTCACAACTTTAGAACATTCAAATTCGTCTGGAGATTTTATACTAAAGTACTTGTTTGTATGTATATAGGCCTGATACCCATAAGGCAATGAACAATACTTGCAAAGAAAATCTTCCTGTTATTTGGATTTATATACACAATACAATTCAATTCAACCAATAAAATTGCTTCCTTAACTTGTGTTGCCGTTTCTGGTAGGTTACTACCAAAATTGGTAGATTTTTCTCTTGGTAGGTTGGTAGTATCTCAAATTTTGGTAGGTTTTTCCAACTGTTTTTCCCATTATTTCACTTCATGTCATTTCTGTGTATTCGTAAGAAGTGCAGTATAAAAACATTTTTTTTATGAAAGTACCAATTTGACCTTGGGCTTAAAGATCGTGTTATATGTCAGCTACAAACAAAAATATAGTCAGATAGATTTGATCCATACTCGTGTTTTGGAGGGGTATTATGCGACTCATTGTAAATTCGAAATCGGGTAGTAAAGGGCTCAATACCTTAAATCGGGAGATAGCTGTATGCAAACTCTGTTGTTCATCGGCATCAATTCAAAAATACGACCTTTATGAGCACAGGAATTTTTAATCTGTATATATGATATAGGCCATCTTTGAACTATGCCCGTTTTATTTATAAGCTGTAGAGTGATTTCAACAGCGTTGTTTGTAGGGTTGAAAATATAGGCCTAATTTTTTATAGACTGCAGTGATTTCAACGGGGTTGTTTGTAGAGTTGAATATGTATGCATAAATCGACGTCTTGCAAATGGAATGACAAAATAACCAATTATTCGATGGTACAAATTTGGTACTTTACTGTCGGAACTGAATTTGGTTCACATATACGATGCACGAAAAAAAAAATCAAAAGAGGTACATACATAGGTACTCAAAAGTACAAAACTCTTTTGCTTTTTTATAACTCTTTTGCTGATGGTTAATTTTTTTCTCCTTGTTCTATTCTTACATCGGATTTTCAAAGCTGCACTATTTTTAAATATAGCTGCGCTTTTTTTTAATTCTTGTGCACTTTGTTGGACCACTTTCTATTTATCGCTCTCTTCCATTTGGATTTCTTTTATATTCTTTATTTTTAATGGCTGGGGAGCCAAATATTAGGTAAATATAATAAAGTACCTCATTATGTTAAGAAATGAATTTAATTATCTGTTATACTCAGGTTACTGAAATGTTTGTATGTAATTATTTTATGGGCCTTATTGGCTTTATATTACATATTTGGTTAATAAATGAAATGAAAATGAAATGAAATAGTGCCCGGCACGGGATAACTATAAGCACCACACAGCCTGAAACTTTGATCTCCAATCTATGTGGTGTAGGTGGTGAAGGAATTCATCGGGTCAATCCGGTACATACAACCGGCTGCCATGGGATTGAAGTGGTGTTCTTCGTTGTCATGAGTAGCTTAGCTGGTAGCTACTGGGCTCGTCCAAAGGTTGCGGATAGTGATATGCTTCGTACGAAGTAGCGGACAATCTGCGAGGGAGAGTCTCAGTGAAAGGCCGGGCGGCACCGACTCTTGCTTAAATACTGAGTCTCTGTGATGCTCAATATGACAAGCCGAGTTATCATGTTCCCGCGGCGATCGGTCGTAAACACAGGAGCTAGCTTGCTCTCCTATAAGAACTTGATAAGGATCGCCATTTCCACATACGTACAGGAACTGTATGTAAGAGATTGCTAACCGCATGTAAGAGAGTGTTAGAATTATAAAATTTAGCGCAAACGGTTACCGTCTTTGAAAAAGAGATTTAAAGGAATGAAATCGTACCAGAAGTGGTAGAAAAAATTCGGTGTTACACTTGGTACTATTGGGTTCTTGTTTTACGAGTCGGTCTATAGCTTTGGAAAGTATGCTTAGAGTAATGAATTTGATGCCCACCTATCTGCTACGATGGCCTCCACAGCAAATTTCCATTCTAGAACAAAAATGGTTATATTTGACAATAAAAATTCACCAGTTGCCATGGCGATGGACTTTTCTATTTTAGAGAGCAAGGTAAGGACTAGATAAAAAATATTATGCCATTGCATGGGAATGGCCCAAAATACCAGACTATTATATTCGTCCAGCTTGCAATTAGTTTTTTTTTGAACGACTCACAATAATGGTCAAGGCATAATATTTGGATTCTGAATACTAGATTAATTTCACACATTTTTTTCATTGGGGGTCAATAAAAAATATTTTCATACAAGATACAAATGTGGTGCTTTGTATTGGTAACAATTCGTGTCGGCTAGCTTGTAGTGCTGGACCATCAGCTAAGAGGTCGGACCAAACTACCCACAAAAGTCGAAGCTAGATTAGCGTACAACTGCTTTGGAAGCCATCACAGCAAATCTCATCCCGTAGCTCTTGATATCTATCATAACCTTTCAATTTAACCAGCCAATGCAACGCTATTTGAGGACATCGCCGTAACCTCTCTTTGGCTACTAGATGTAGCCGTTCGTTTGCGAATTTTTTTGTCCGCTAGTCCTCTCTGGCATTTACGGATGAAAAGTCAAAACCCTGTACACTGTTTAACCACTGCCCACCATATATTTCACACCCGTAAACTGCCTCAAGATCGTATCATATGGGGACAATGGTTCGATCGTGGTTTCAGGCCAATACGTTGTCGACATCTGCGATATGTTAAACGTCTGCCTTATCGATCTTGCTGCCTATTTCGCCAATATTAAGAACATTGTTCACTGTAATGACTGCGGTATTACACTGGCTGCTGAATGTGAGAGTTGATAGCACAACGACTCCGACTAAAATCTTAACCCCAGCGCCAACATGCATTGGAATAATTGAGACTTGAAGAAGTAAGCTTAGTATTTTCTATTTTTTTCTAGAATTGATAAATGTTGAATAGGATATTAATGTTCGAGAGCAAATTGCATATTTACCCATAACCATTGCGTTAAGGAACAGGAGCAAACTTCTCACTTATCAATGAGTGCCGTCCGATTCAACTCTTAAGGGTTCTTCTTTTATAGCCGAGTCCGAACGGCGTGCTGCAGGAGAGAAGTTTGCCCCTGTTCCCAAATGTAATGTTCATGAGCAAATTTTCAATTGAACAAAACCTAGCAAACATGTAAATCATGAAGACACAACAAACTATTTTAAAGACAACAAGAATTGTGCCCACTAAAGAGTCAAGAAGTCAGCTTTAATTCAATTCAGAACGCAAAAAAGCACCTAATTCGGCCGGGCCAGATCTTCTATGCCCTCCATCGTAGACGCTTTGCAAAGTTCAGTGAAATATTTTTTCAAAAACAAATTAGGCGGTTTATACGGGATTTCTATCAGGTTATGACCCGAATTGCATTAAATATGAAATGCAGCTGTGCTATGCAGTAGGCTCCCAAGACTGTATGTAAAAGAAAAATACAAATATTAAAAAATATGCCTTTATATACATTTCATAATTTGATGAAATTGCTCCAGTAAACATCGACAAACAAGTGTCAATGTACTTGTTATTTGCAATTAGAGGTACTACCATCATGTCGTTATATCTCCTTTCGAGCAATGAAAAAAAAAAAAAATACATGAGTCACCCATCTTGGTGAGTTTTATTCGATTTATACGATTGAAACATTTTCTTTATGATTTTATAAATACAATGACTTGGTGATTGGTGTTTCCCCATACAAAGAGCAAGTCAAAGAAACAGCCTTACCATACCGCCGCGCTGATCAACCGAAATTCGGCCAATAAGAACTGAACGAAATACAAACTCATAAATATGGCAACATTTGATGGCACGCAGCAAACAAGAGAAAACCTCAACTCCATTTCACAAATCCATGGAAAATGAAAACACACATCTACACAAACTCATACATTCATTTTGTAATGCAAAAAAAATGGGGGGAAACAAGACGAAGAAAAGTATATATATGTACATGAGTGTGTGGGGAATACAATGACACAACAACAATTGGTACTTTTTTTCTTCTTAATATGGCCTGTTTACTTCCTGATTAAAATATTCATAAATTTTAGATAAAAATCTTCACCATCTACGCCTAAGGGCCCGTTTATAAACAATATTTGCATCGTCCTTTCACCTATTGGGGAAACAAAGTGTACTTCACAGATAATTACCCATGACAAATGGGAGGGAGAAAAAAAAAACCTAACCAAACAATTTTTTTCCTATTCTCTACTAATTGAGCACACACAGGAAAAATCGATTTTTCCAAATATTTTCACTGACGAAATGAAAACACAACTTCTCACAAGTAAGGACAACGGTCCGTCCATCAAATTCCAGGTGTGAACTAAATGTAGTATGTTACCATTGGACGAAATAGAGACGAGTACTTACCGTGCAATTGTCGGTGTCATGTAGAGTAATAGATTTTACACCACCCAGAATGACGTTTTTGGCTATTTCCAGGCCCAAGCCATTTAGGCCGGAGAGTAAGATGTCCGAGCTGGCCATGCGACGCATTGCATCATGTCCCAGCACATATAATTGGCGCGAGTACAAAGATTCATCGATGTCACCGCCAGTGGATGAGCCACCACCAGAAATAGAAGCCATTCCCGACGAGTTGTTATTGCTGGTCGTAGAAGAGACTATAGAGTTGCTGTTGTTGGTGCTGTTGGAGTTTGTTTGTTGTTTTGCTGATTTGGAGTCCACTACCGCTGGGGAGGAATTTCTCTGGTCACCACTTTTTATAACTTTGCTTTCTTTATTCACTGCTGACGATGTACTAATGCCGCCGCTGCTACTACTCTCGCCCGTTGTTGAAACGATTGAGCCGGCTGCGTTTTCGCAACTTAACGAAACACCAGAGCAGGACGATGAAACGAACGTCTCAGCACCCGTCTCTTTTACTCTTCCGGCTGTTGTACCAACAGCGTTGCCGTCACCACCGCTGCCACTAATGTTGTTGTTATTGAGGGGGCTGCTGGAGGAGGAGGTTGGTGAGGAATTTGATGCAAGCTTCCGTTTCTTGGCTGCTGGCTGCTCAAGAGTGGAGGAGGAGGAAGCTGCTTGCTCGACAACTTGGGGGCTAGAAGACATCTGTTGTTACCAAAATGAACTTGACGTTCAACTATGAACTATTATCATGAAATCTCCTTCTCTGCTGGCAAAAAGGAGCTAAGGTACCACAAGCAACCGGTCGGTCGTTACGCGTATGCCGTTTCTTACACTTTGTTGTTTTTTGTTGTCGTTGCAGTTTTCCACGCACAACACAACCCTGCTGAAACACCACTATTCTCTGCTATGATTGTATTTACACTCACGTTTCTTTCTGTTTTATTGCTACGAACTTTTCAAACAAAGACGTTTATCTTTTTTTCAAACTAGTGTGGAAGAAAAAGATGTAGAAAAATCGATTAATAATATGTCTATTTTTAAATGATGTCCCAAGCGTTTGGGATCTTAGCAATAGACAATTGGTCACAACTACTCGAATATTTCACAATTTGTGATTTGCGTTTCTTAGTTCGTTTCTGTCACTGTTTCGCACTAAAACATTTGTTGTGCTTCTTCTTTCCCCACAAAGAATACTGTCTGCTGCTCACAAACTATTTTCTACAAACTTTTCGTTATTGGTGGAAATTGTGCACTTTAGATGAACCTCAAGACGGTATTACCTTTCGGGTGTTACGTTTCTTTATATCTTGACAAAATGCTTTGCTCAACGTTTATAAATTCACTTTATTAAAAGCACATTTATTTGGTGATTGCTTACTTGCTTCAGAATAAAATCAAGCAAGCACAGAACAGAATTCACTTCTCTTTCCTCGTGTCGCCGGCGTTGTGCGTTGTTAATGGCAGAATTAAACGCTGATTCGTTAAGTTGTTGTTATATGTTGTCTTTTTGCACAAAACAAAATGCAAAAGGAAACAACAACAAAATACACCTAGGTGTAAGCGAGACAAACTGCTCATTACAACGTATTGTTATCGCATCAACTAAGTCAAAATGGAAGAACTAATGTTGCCACACTGCAATACAATAAGCAGACGCCAGCAAAGTGGCAAATAAAAAAAACGGAATAAGCGGTTTTACTCGCTTCTGGTTCTTCGAAAGAATTTTAATATTTTCTGCAAGGAAATTTATCTACAAATTAAAATATTTTGGATTCCTACTTTAAAGTTAAGTTGAGGTAGCTACAAATTGCAGGAAAAGTGAACACAACACCAAAATTTTAAAGTAACCATTCGTTTTTGATTTCATACCAAAAGACTAATTTATCTGTACTTATTGTTTTATATTTCTTTTGCAAATAAATAAAATACAAAAGAAAAAACGAATGCATCACTTATGATAACGAAAATTTCGCCAGAGGTGCATACTACGTTTCAGCTAAAAACATGTGAAATAAATGTCTATCGCTTTTCGCGATATTTTTCGCCGATTACTTTTTTAGATAATAGATTTTAAAGCAGAAAAACTTGCTTGTTTCATTCAGTAGGGCATTCTCTCATCACTTATAGCAAAAATTTAATAAAATTGTTATTTTATCGTTGTTTTTTCGTAATGTTTCAAAAAAGTAGTCGTGAAAAAAGGGTTTCGACGGTGAAAAATTAACATATTACCAGCCATTAAAAGGAGCACTTAAAAATAATTAATGCTGGTTTTTGTAAATTGAGTTATTGCAAAAAAATTCTTGTTATTTTATTTAAAAAACTATGATATTTTGTTTAAGTTGTTCGCAACAATTCCGAAAGCTCAACAGAATACTCTGCTTTACTTATGATAAAAGCTGTGTTCGGGTCTAGCTGCGCAGTTAAACAAGTGACGCACAGTTGGATTGGAAAAAATAGTGCAAATTAGTCTGCCAAATGTGAACGGATACAGATATCTTCAATGATAACAAAGTGTCTGTAGCCGCCACATGACCAAATAGAAAACTCCCTTAGCCTCACATCAGTGGTCGTAGCAATTTATCTAGCCACAATATCCAAAAGCTTTAGATGGTTAATCCAAGGTATCTTTGTCAGCACAACAAGTGTACTTTTGTATACGGTGATGGCATGTTAAGCAGTTGTAGTCCTATGCAGCATTCGAAATGCATGCTGCTGCTCGGCAAATGGAAATTGTCCAACGAGAGGAGCGGGAGGAGTAGTCCATCATGCGTCTTGGCTACTGATGCGAGAAGGGAGATCGGTCTGCACGACTCCCCCTTGCTCGTTTCCTTTTCAGGTTTCAGAAGCGGGACCAGACTGCCCATCTTCCAGATAGGCTGAGGACAGTTGTAAGGTAATCGACTCGAGACAGATCAAGGTTCTTCAGCATCCGTGTAGAGATTTAGTTTGGAACCAGCGCTTTGCGCGACTTGGCACAACATTCGTAGCTTCGTGCACGGTTGTTGTTTTTTTTTTTGTAGCAGTGTGTTGTACACTGAAAGACTCCATCGGGCCAATGAAAGACGTAATCAGGCCAATGCGGTACGTACAACCGGCTGCCATCGGATTGCACGGCAATTTGTGATCGCTGTCCAGCGGAACGGAGATAACAGACATACGAATGGCTCCCCTTCTAGCCTTTTCACTCTCGGGTCAATAAATTAACGTTTATCTAAGGAAAATATCTCACAAGTATCGCCAGCATTTTTTGTTTTAAAAAAATGTTTTCCAAACAAATAAAAACAATAATCAGCTGTTGTTTTGCAAATTTTTCACAGGAAGTCGTTCGCGTACTTTTGCTTGCCAATTTTGTAAAGAGAGTAAAATGGCTCTTAATCTCCTGCAAGTTTTTACTGGGAAATTTTTACGGGAAAAGTACGCGAACAGACCTAAAATTATATTGTAAACGATGCTGCAAACCAAGATACATTCATTTACAGGTAGTGGCAGTTGCCAAACAACAAAATATTTGGTGCACTATCTGTCAAAATCAGTGATAAGTGCAACTCTGATTTTATGTAGCGTGCCTCACACAACTTTGTGGCAATTTTTTTACAATAATTGGGAAAAATGTTTTTTTTTTATTCGAATGTATTTTAAATCCCTTAATTCAATATCAGGCCTGTTCCGGTTTTCGAAAACGCAAAACGAAAAAAAAAGTTGTGCCTATATTTTCGAAGTCTTCTACTTACATGGTTTGTTATCAGTTGAGGTTCCTCTTAAATAGATATGACAAGGTTTGCAAGATATGAGGCAAACAAAATCTTTCGTTGTGCGTTTCGAATAAAATGCGTCCTCCTATGACGCTGAATGTCTGTGTTCGAATACTAGTAAGATCATCATTGGTGGTTTTTCCCTCCTAATGATGGTAAAATTTGTGAGGTACTATGCTATGTAAAACTTCTCTCCAAAGTGGTGTCGCACTGCGGCACGCCGTTCGGACTCGGCTATAAAAAGGAGGTCCCTTATCATTGAGCTTTAACTTGAATCGGACTGCACTCATTGATATGTGAGAAGTTTGCCTCTGTTCCTTAGTGGATTGTTCATGGGCAATATTTGTATTTGTATTGTAAAAAAATGGTCACAAAGTTGTGTGACGCTCGATACATAAAAGTAGCGTCGCGTTGAAAAATGCAACTCTGCAAACAAATGTTAAAAAAGCAATTCGCAAAAGTAAAACAATTTTTAAATTTGACGACCAAAAACGTGTTGCAACATAGAACGACGCTCGCTTTCAAGCGTCAAAGTTGAACATTTTTTTAACTTTTAACGCGTTGGTTTTTTTTTGGAATTTGTGTACAGAGTTGAATTTTTGCAACGCGACGCCCATAACCAAATATCAACTCATTTTTAAGGTAATGTACCATTTGGTATAGCACTTATTCTGTTTTGGCCTTTAGGAGGGGATAACCACCGCTGAAAATGTTTTTCGTTTTTGTCGTTATGATCCCAACCCAGGCGTTTAGCGTAATAGGCAGCGTTCTAACCTCTGCGCTACGGTGGCCTCGATACACAAAAAAAATTAAAAACCAATATATATTTATTTACAGGTGGTGTTAGTTGCCCAACAACAAAATATAGAGTGCACTATCTGTCAAAATTAGTGATTAGTGCAACTCTGATTTTCAGTATGTTACTACAATAGCTCACGCCATTTTTCGTTGTTTGTGTGAGTTATAGTTCTCAACTTTAATACACACACACACACACACCCAAAATATGTTGAAAGATATTGCACTTCGCGAGAAAAAATGTTACTCTGCTGTATACGGTACCCTACCTAGTAATTATGTCAATATATATTTATTTACAGGTGGTGTTAGTTGCCCAACAACAAAATATAGAGTGCACTATCTGTCAAAATTAGTGATTAGTGCAACTCTGATTTTCAGTATGTTACTACAATAGCTCACGCCATTTTTCGTTGTTTGTGTGAGTTATAGTTCTCAACTTTAATACACACACACACACACACCCAAAATATGTTGAAAGATATTGCACTTCGCGAGAAAAAATGTTACTCTGCTGTATACGGTACCCTACCTAGTAATTATGTCATGTTAAAAACTATATTCAATTAAGAAATATGTACATTCAATTATTGGGTTGCCCAAAAAGTAATTGCGGATTTTTTAAAAGAAAGTAAATGCATTTTTAATAAAACTTAGAATGAACTTTGATCAAATATACTTTTTTTACACTTTTTTTCTAAAGCAAGCTAAGAGTAACAGCTGATAACTGACAGAAGAAAAAATGCAATTACAGAGTCACAAGCTGTGAAAAAATTTGTCAACGCCGATTATATGAAAAATCCGCAATTATATTTGCCGCAAAGTATATTTGATTAAAGTTCATTCCAAGTTCTACTAAAAATGCATTTACTTTTTTTTAAAAAATCCGCAATTATTTTTTGGGCAACCCAATATTTATATTTTTCTTAATGGTCTTAGGTTTCTAAATAAAAAGAAAAATTGTCGATTCCATGTTGAGCCTCGCATCGTTGTCGGCGACAACGTCTGTACAGAATGTTATAAACAATATAATTTAAATATTTAAAATGAATCGATAGTAATACCAATCTTAGCATTTTGCGTGGAATGCCACGAAACTTAGATCCATGTGTGTTATCTTCCATCCACAGCTCCCAAGTCAATATAATCTAAATATGAAAAAAATAAAATATTAAAATATGATAGTATTAATAATATGTATTTGTAAACGCCATGTTAACATTCTACAATGTCCTCCAATTTGTTTCGTTTGGCATTTATCCATTCTTTTTCTTTACAAACGTCATTTCTCTGCATTACGCTATTTTAGCTCAAAATTTTTCACAATAAAGTTGTTTAACTTTAAAATTAGAACAAAAACAAATACTTTTTATGGAGAGATAAAAAACACATTTTAATTTTCTTTATATATTTTTTTTTGTCTAGCCACGACACTGTGTCTGTCTGTGATAGAAACTAGACATATCTTTGATTCAAGATATATTCATTCAGGTAGTGGCAGTTGCCCAACAACAAAATATTGAATGCACTATCTGTCAAAATCTGGGATTAGTGCAACTCTGAATTGCGAGGATTGGTAACATACTCAGATGTTACTAGTTTGCGCAATTTTTCGGTATTAGTGTGTGTTATGGTTCTTAACTATAATACACACACAACAAAAACTCGTTGAAAGTTAGTGCACTTTGCGAGAAAAAATTGTACTCACTTGTTTAGAGTACACTACCTGGTAATTATGTATTTGTATTTGACTCATTCGGACTTCTTTTCGCATTTCTTATGTGTGAAAGGGAACACAATATAATCTTGGTCAATACACAATTTATTCTGTTAAATAACAATTAAATTCGTATAATTAAAAATTAAATTTGGTCATCTGATCGAATTTTATACATTTAAAACCACATATGTATGTACCTATCGCTCATAGGTTAGGTTATCTAAAAAAGAGGGTGTGAATATCGCCCATACAAATATGGACAAGCACCTTAGCCAGTCATCAGCTCGTTGTGCGCTCTAAATACTAAAAAGTAACCTCGAAAAATAAAAAAGAGAGAAATTCTATGCTACTAAAAAAATCCCTAATTGTTTTCCATACCACGCCGCTAAGTCGGTTCATGTCGGTGTCGGTGTAGCAATGCGTCGTATTTGACATCAAGTATCGTCTCAGATATCCGATCGGGAACCTCGTCCATTCCTTCCAGGTTTCCTGTCGTCGTCTCGATTATACCGCGATCCATTCTCCGCACATTTAATCATTATGTCTATGGGTCGGATATCTAGAATAGTCTCCAGTGCCCCAGTGGGCGTGGTCCTAATCGCTCCTCCTATGCCAAGACAACATGTTCTTTGAACCTGTTGTATGGTCTTTATGTTGCAGTTCTTCGCCATTGGGTATAAATACCACCTTTGCCTCCTGCCATTCTTTCGGACTATATGGTGCCCATTTTGTAGTAACGGCTGAAATATTCCATCAGGTCCAGGTGACTTAAATGGTTTGAATCTTCTCAAGGCTTCCTTTACCATCATAAATTCTGTTATGATAAGCCTATCAACCTCATTATTCCAAGATTCCAGTGTCTCCGTGAGTCTCGAAGTATTCTGTGAAAAATGCGTTTTCATCAAAAGACTCATGTCCTCCGTTGTCTCTGTTCTCACTTCGTCTACAAAAGTTTCAGTTTGGACATGGGTTTTTGAGAGAAACGTTTTCCTCTTAGCGGCGTCATTAGCGCTATCGACCTGTTCGCAGAAAATCTTCCAGTGTTATACACACCCGAATAAACTTCTGCTTTTTTAAGACGTGATCTGTTATAAAGTCTGCGGACCTCTTTCCCAATGTTGCGAATCTCCCTGGTCATCCAGAGTTTTTCTTGGGTTGATTTTCCTTCTCAAAGAGAAGGAATATCTCCAAAAGACCTCACTATTCCAGTCGTATTCCTGTTGACATTATAGTCAATGTATTCTATGCTTGGACAACCTAAATTATCTTGCCCAAGTCTTCGTCTTCTTCTTCTTCCAACAGATACCATTTGGAAAAATGGTATCCAGTTGGTTTTCAACTTATTCCGGAAGCTTTCAGAGAAGGCGACTCTCCAATCCTGAACCTCATCGAATAGATTTTCCGCACATATCGTTACATCAAAAACCTCCTCCCAACCAATATTAAATGTAATTAGGTCGTTAGTATTAAAGAATTCTGTCAGGGCTTGCCTCGTTTATTTATGTTGGTACTATCCCACGTAATGTGGTGATAGTCAGCATCGCAATCTATTAGTACCTCATTTCGTGTTTGATTGGCCTTTCTCAACAGTTGTTGCAGCTCCGTCGTGGCAGGATGTGTCGGAGAACCGAAAGAAAGATAAAGTGATGGAAGGATGCCTCCCTGTCTTAGCACTGTTGTATCCAACGTTGGCAACTCTGGGGAAAATATATAGTTGAAATTTTTATGTCATATAAAGTAGGTCCATGGCCGAATTCCCGCGTTAGCATAGAATAATTGGTAGTTGATCGGTCCAGAAATTTTGTTCCGGCTCCTGAATTAAGGCAATATGAATCTTGCCCTTGCTGATTTTCCCCATCTGAACGTGTGTGGACCTCGTCGGCCCCATCTTTGTTAGGTTGCACTGTTACTGCACTTCATAAAGTTTCGAGTTTCCAATCCTTAGTCTCTTGTCCCTGCACTTTCTCATAATTTAATATTAGGATATTTGCTTGTCATAGTCTTCCCTATATTGAGAAAGTCGGTGATGGTCTCGTCGTCGGCCCCCCGATCTTTGGACGGTATTGAGTCGCCTGTTATTGCTCTGCGTGATGTCTCAATATGAAGATCTTTTTCTATCCTAGTCTTTCCAATCTTGTAAAAGACTACATAGATCCCGTTGAACGCCGTGCCTTTAGTCTTGGCCAAACTTGTCCAAGGCCCAAAACAAGGTGAGTTACTTCTTCCTCCTCCTCCCTGAACAAGACCTCCCATTTCTTCGCGACCTAACTTTGGTTTTGCTTGCTCATGCCTCTCACCATGCTTACCGTCGCGAACTTGCTATTCCAACCCCTTGATGAAGACCGTCGCCTTATTGAGCTGGGGAATGTCCATCTTTCTCACAAGCATTGCGCCCTTCCAGGCACGTGGATACTTTTAACGAGGCGCTGCATTAAGTTATCCCCTCCATACTCGCAGCTCATTGTTTGTATGGATAGACCCACTTGGAGGCCACCGTAGCGCAGAGGTTAGCATGTCCGCCTATGACGCTAAATGCCTGGGTTCGAATGCGTTCGGCCGGGCCGAATCTTATATACCCTCCACCATGGATCAAATTTGTCGAGTTCTATTCCCAGTATCTCTGTTGTGATGTTTCAGGCTATAGACCGATGCTATTTCAGGCTATAGACCGATTCAGACCATATTTGACACGTATGTCGAAGGTCATGGAAGAAACCGTTGCACAAAATTTCAGCCAAATCAGATGAATTGGGTCTTCTAGAGGCTCAAGAAGTCAAAATCCCAGAACGGTTTATATGACAGCTATATCAAGTTATGGACCGATTTGAACCATACTTAGTACAGTTGTTAAAAGTCATAACAAAACACGTCAAGCCAAATTTCAGCCAAATGGGATGGGAATTGCGCTCTCTAGAGGCTCAAGAAGTAAAATAGGGAGATCGGTTTATATGGGAGCTGTATCAGGCTATAGACCGATTTTGACCGCATTTGAAACGTACGATGGAGGTTATGGGAGAAGCCGTTGTCAAAATTTCAGCCAAATTGGATAATAATTACGCCTTCTAGAGGCTCAAGAAGTCAAGATCCTAGATCGGTTTATATGACAGCTATATCAGGTTAAGGACCGATTTCCACCATACTTATCGTTGAGCTTAAACTTGAATCGGACTGCACTCATTGATGTGTGAGAAGTTGCCCCTGTTCCTTAGTGGAATGTTCATGGGCAAAATTTGCAATTGGACCCATTTCAGAGTTCAACATATGCTCCAAAATCCGCTCATTAACCAAATCGAGCGATGATATGGTGAAATCCTGCCGGAAGCTCTGCTGATATCGATTACTGCACATATCAGCTCTTCTCTTTTGTGCTTCATGGCGTAAAAGTGCTGCTGTTCACTTTTTTCAGCATATTTCCCCTTCGTGATGGATGTGGCGTCGTATTAAAAGTCACAGTTCTCCATGAAGACTCAGGGGCCGTGCGCGATTCCTTCACTCCTGTTCCGACTTTGTTTCCCTCCATAGTACAGTGTCTGGAGTTTCTTGGGCTGGCTTGGTCTCCCAGGGTACTTGAACGCGGGAAGCTCTTTTTCTTTTTCAACGTTTTAGCCGTAGAAGTATTTGGAATGTCAGTTCTATCACTACCAGCATCATGCTCTTTCGCCCGATTGCGCTTCCGGTGCATACATGAGCTTAGCGAAGCCCTCACTCACTACTGCCAACATCCCGCTGGGCTCATTTCTCGTTTCGGCTATGATTACTGTTTCATTGGCACTGTCGCTATCTGAATCGGAAACACCACCTTTACTTAAAGGAGTCCATTTTGAGCCTGAAAGGCTTAAAAATTTTTGCGTAATAGGTAGTTCCTATTCTGAGATACAAATATGTTTCGCTTGAGGAGCGATGTGAAAACACGTCCGAACCACTCAACGGTTACTTTATTGCTCCTAACCTAACATAGTACTTTTTTCATTGTTCTTACATATTTTAATCCACCCCCGTATAGTAAACATAGTATTGACCCTAATTTTAGCATGTGACAGTGGTATAGCAGAGCCGCTACAAAACCTCACCTTTGTTCCTTTGTTTAGATGTGTCACAGTCCTTGATGTAGGAAAAACATTCTTAATCGTATCAAATATTAATCAAATCATTTCTTTTGTGCATGTGTCAGAAATGTAGATAATTTGTCTACTTCTTATACATACAGTGTCGGACAAACCTGCAATACGATATGAAGAACATGATTTCACCTAAATTAATAATAGGAAACATATGGGTGAATCCTGCGTGACGAATGCTTACTCAATTTTTAAATAAAATATATGATTTTATTTGTGATGTGAAGAAAAATTTCTTAAATATACTTATAGTAAATTAAGGGATTGCAAATAATTTCGAAAGAAAACAAGTAAAAAGGCATAAAGTTCGGCCGGGCTGAACTTTGGATACCCACCACCTCGGGTATATATGTAAACCCACTTTCGTCACAATCCGGTGAAAATTGGATAACTTATTCACTCAAATTCGGCACGGACATTGAGTGGTCTAATAAATATAAGTCACTGGTCAATTTTTTAGGACAAAATATTGGTCTTTTTGGCAGCTATATCCAAATATAAACCGATCTGATCTATATAGGACACGGACCTCGAAAAACCTAACATAAGTCACTGCGTCAAATTTCAACGAAATCGGATAATAAATGCGCTTTTTATAGGGCCAAGACTTTAAATCGAGATATCGTTCCATATGGCATCTATAACCTAATGTAGACCAATCTGAACCAAATTAAACAAGGATATAATAATGCCCCCATTTTATTATAACTCCACTACTATGCAAATGCAAATTTTGCCCATGAACATTCCACTAAGGAACAGGGGCAAACTTCTCACGTATCAATGAGTGATGTCCGATTCAAGCTTAAGCTCAATGATAAGGAACATCCTTTTTATAGCCGAATCCGTAGGGCGTGCCGCGGTACGACACCTCTTTGGAGAGAAGTTTTACATGGCATAGTACCTCACAAACGTTTCCAGCAATAGGAGGGGAAACCGCCGCTGAAAAATTGTTTGAAGGCTTCGCCGTAGTTATAACTTAATAGGCTCTGGTCTCGATCATATTTTATTCAGGTCCCGAGAACTCATACAAGTAACATTTTTAGACAATAAATTTGCTTTTTAATGGATCAAGATCCTAAATTGGAAGATCGGGAGGCAGAAAAAAACTCACTATTTCAAATTTCAACGAAATCGGGTAAGAAAAAAGCTTTTATGAGCTTCAGACCCTTTATCGGCATATTGGTCTATATGACAACTATATTTAAATACTGTCGGATTTTTACCATATTTGGGTCAGATGGCGGGTGGCTTAAAACAACTCACTGATTCAAATGTCAGAGAAATTGGGTAATAAATGCAGCTTTTATGGGTTCCAGACCCTTAAACGGCAGATCGGTCTATATAGCAGCTATATCTAAATATAGTTCGATCTGAAACAACTCACTGTTTCAAATTTCCATGAAATAGGATAAAAAATAAAGCTTTTATGGACTTCAGGCCCTTTTTCGGCAGATCGGTCTATATGGGAGCTATATCTAAATATAGTCCGACTTGAACCATATTTGGGTCAGATGTTGGGAGGCTTCAAACTACTCACTGTTTCAAATTTCACAGAAATCGGATAAAAATTAAAGCATTTAAGGGCATTAGACCCTTTATCGGCTAAATCGATCCTTATAGCAGCTATGTATCCAAATATGGTCCGATTTGGCCCGTTCAAGAACTTAACCAGCATGCATCAAAAGACGTATCTGTGTCTAATTTCAGCTCAATATCTCAATTTTTGCAGGTTTTAGGATGATTACAACAGACGGACGGATAGACACACGGACATGGTTAAATCGTCTTAAAATTTTACGACGATCCGAAATGTATATACTTTGTAGGGTCGGAAATTGATATTTCGATGCGTTGAAAACGGAATGACTAAATGAATATACCATCTATCCTATGGTGGTGAGTATAAAAAATGTTTTCCCAAATATTGTAAAAAAATGGTCACAAAGTTGTGTGACGCCGCTACATAAAATGGAAGTGTCTTTCGAGGTTAAACGCTTTGAGGAGCGTCGCGTTGAAAAATGCAACTCTACAAACAAATGTTTACAAAACAACTCGCAAAAGTTAAACTATTTTAACTTTGACAACCAAAAACTCTACTTCACGTGTGGCAACACAGAATGACGCTCGCTATCAAGCGTCAAAGTTGAAAATTGTTTAACTCTTCCGCGTTGCTTTTGATGAATTTGTATGCAGAGTTACATTTTTGCAACGCGTCGCCCAAAACCAAACCTCAACGTCATTCTGTTTTGGCCTTTAGTGCATATTTAGGTCATTTGCGTAGTTAACCTCAAAATCCTTTTCTAGGATTTAAAGTCAAACAAACCACAATTTTAATTCTGTGTTTTAACAAAAATTTTAGAATTTTTTGTCTAAAGGCGTGAACCCTATGTGACGAACGCTACTTCACGAACAGTACATTTTTCCAATAGCTGATAATTCAAGAGTTGTAGGGTAAGTGCTCCTAAGATCGGCATGTACCAGTAGTCGGCACTTTTATTTTTCAAACTCAAATACCCAATATCGAGTTTCTGTTAGAAAAAATTAAGTTCGTGTGAGCTAACTGGAACATTAATTTATCGTGGGGATAAACCTCCTAAGATATATTCATTTCCAGGTAGTGCACAATAACAAAATATTGAGTGCACTATCTGTCAAAATCAGTGATTAGTGTAATCCTGATTTTGTGTATGTACTAGTTCGCGCCATTTTTCGTTGTTTGTGTGTGTTATGGTTCTCAACTATAATACTCATACACAACCCAAACTTGTTGACAGATAGTACACTCGCGAGAAAAAATTGTACTCAGCTGTTTACGGTACACTACCTGGTAATTATGTCATGAAACCTCCTTCAAAAAAATTAGTTTTGACCTTGTGCACTTACAAGGTAATTTAGAAGATATGGCAACATAACGCAGAAATCACCAATTAAAGTGTTAGCGTACTCAAAAATGTAGCATTTTTCCACGCGATACTCCTCAACGAGCTTATTCTGTTAAGGCCTTAAAGGTGGAGTTACATATGTACCTCGCGCAGTACTTGCATGTCAGAAAAAATTAAAATAGGTTGGTTTGTATTGTGTGAGTTACACAACAAAAGCACGCACGCATCTGACGGAATAAGTTAACCAACTCTAAAGCTGGAGTTACATACCACGATCGATCTCCTAATTTTTGCTTCTTATTTTCGTCTGAAATATAGGTGGTGGGAAATTAACGATAGTATCGATACTATCGATATTTGTTATTGAAAAAAAATCGAATGTTGCGATTATCGATAGTTTGCCAGCTTTAGTTGTACACTGAGGCGTCACCCCTTGACTTCTTAACCCTCTAGAGGGCGCAATTCTTATCTGATTTGGCTTTAATTTTGCACAATATATTTTGTTTCAATTCCCAACAACTGCGCCAAGTATGGTCGGTTCATAACGTGATATATCTCCCATATAAACCAGTCGCCCAATGTGACTTTTTGAGCCTTTAGACGGCGCAAACCTAAGCATAGTTGTTGGAAATCAAAACAAAACACAATGCGCAAGATATCAGCTAAATTGAGTCGTAATTGCAATATCTAAAGGCTCAAAAAGTCAAGATCTGAGTTCGGTTTATATAGCAGCTTTATCCAAAAATAAAATGGACCGATATGACCCATTTGCAATCCCAAACGAACTACACTAGTAGGAAGTTTAGGCTAAAATTTCAAGTGCCTTACTCCTTCGAAAGTAAGCGTGCATTTGACAGACGGACCGACAATCGACTTGAAATGTCTAGACGATCAAAAATATATTGGGTTTCCCAAAAAGTAATTGCGGATTTTTTAAAAGAAAGTAAATGCATTTTTAATAAAACTTAGAATGAACTTTAATAAAATATACTTTTTTACACTTTTTTTCTAAAGCAAGCTAAAAGTAACAGCTGATAACTGACAGAAGAAAAATTGCAATTACAGAGTCACAAGCTGTGAAAAAATTTGTCAACGCCGACTATATAAAAAATCCGCAATTACTTTTTGGGCAACCCAATATATACTTCGTTGGGTCTCAGATCAATATTTTGATGTGTTACAAAAGGAATGGCGAAATTAGTATACCCCCATCGTATGGGAGGGTATAAAAGTAGGATCTGTTATCATTACTGAAAACCTTAGACCGAGGATAAAAACTTTAACTTAGAGTAATGGTGTTTTGTGTGTCTTTTGACATTTTTATTTTGAAGGGTCCCATGTATTATTTATTTTAGTTTTTAGAATTTCAGTTTTAAAATATGCACGATTTTAACGACCGATGCTTACAGTACATTGTCATCGTAAAATGTATAAGATTAACACAAACCGAATGGGGTAGATATATGTATTCGGTCGAATTTAAAGAAGAGAATTTTAATGATTTTAAAAGCTGTGAATGGAAATAAAATTTTCAGTCTCCAGGTTCCCAGATTATTTGTCACACCATGAACATAAGCCATGTTTACAATATTACTTCAATTTTGTCCAGCACTGTATATATTTATGTTTGTAGTGTTAGGGGATGGTATTTAGTATTGGCAAGTGTACGTACGTGTGATATACAAGTGACAAAGATATTTGGGTACATATGTATGTATGTTTGTACAAAAGCCTATAATTGCACTTATAATTGTCCAAAAGCGGAAATGCAGCGTCCATTTCCAAAAGTAACGCACCTCAATGTAAACACTGCCACAATTAAATTATGGCCGACTCACAGAAGGCGTGTAAATAATAATCCATTAAATAATTGTCTTCTTCGTGACTGGACAACAATAGTAAGAAACAATTTGATTAAATAGAATTTCAAATTGATCACAACGAATTAATTCTTCTAACCTATTTTATTAAGGATTTGTTGTTAATTAGGTGGCGTTAATAATGTTTATCCATTTGTTTAAGTCATAAAATCCATGGGCATTGGGTGTATTCGTGTACTCAAAACTTGTGCAAATTTGCACAAATTGTAACTCAAAGTCATTCGCGTACTTTATTTGGCAGCAGAAGAGTGTGTGAGAGCAAGCAAATGTTTGGTAATAGAGAGTTTGGAAATTTCTGCTGGAGGTTTTTTCCCAGCAGCAATTTGCAGCATCGATGGTGTTTGAAAGCCAGCTGTTTTATTCAAATAAATAGCAAAAAAAACTAAAGGCTGTCCTTACTCTCCTGAAAATTTTTACTGGAAAAGTACGCGAACAGACCTGTTGTGTGTATAAGGTTGTCTCTTAATTCGAGTCCCCTTAATTTTGTATATAATGGGAATGGTATCTTATCTAATGAGCTACCTAGTAGTAGTCTACGTATTCTATAGAACATATGGCCTTCCATCGTCACGTAAGAAAGCTTACCATATAAAGTACAGTGTGGCTTCGGTTATCCGAGACTCGATTAACCGGGAACATCAATTATACGAGATCGATTACGAAAGAAAAACAATTTTTTATTTGATTTGATTAACCTGAGTACCTCGATTATGCGGGATTGCAAAACACGAGTCTATATTGTGTTAGCGTCGCTAACTCCAACATGTGTTTAAAGCGAACTAGGGGAATAACCTGTGATGTTGCTTTTATGTGTTTGCAACACTAAAGGCCTAAACGGAATGTGCGCATTGAGGAATGTCGTGTTGAAAAATGCAACTTTGCAAACAAATTTCAAAAAATCTATTCGCAAAAGATAAGTAATTTTTGGCAGTAAGTGTGGCAAGCGTTAAAATTAAATTTTTTTACCTTTTCTGCGTTGCTTTTGTGGAATTTGTGTGAAGAGTTGCATTTTTGCATCGCGACGCTAAAAAACAAAGCTCAACGCGCTCATTCTGTTTTGGCCTAGGTCAACGAATATTCCAAAAAAGGTTTCAGTTCAAAATATTATCACATAAATATGGTATTGGAAAGCAAAGAGTTTATGATTTATTGAATGGCAAAGACAAAATATTAAAATATTGCGCATAGAGTGATGAAACAAAAGTTTAAAGAAAAAGGATAAACCACTTTAAAATAACTTTATATAGGTATGATATTTTCTAAGTGTGCATATTAAATAAAAACAAGTAAGAAGGCATTAAGTTCGGCCGGGCCGAACTTTGGATACCCACCATCTCAGGTATATATGTAAATCTCCTTTCGTCACATTCCGGTGAAAATGGGATAAATTAGGCACCCAAACTCAAATTTCAACAAAATTGGGAAATAAATAAAGCTTTTATTAGTTTCCGACCCTTCATCGGCATATCGGTCTAAATGACAGTGATATCTCAATATAGTCCGATCCAAACCATATTTGGGACGGATGTCGGGAGACCTTAAAATAACCACTGTTTCAAATTTCAGTGAAATCGGATAAAAAATAAAGCTTTTATTGGCTTCAGACCCTTTATCAGCAGATCGGTCTATATGGCAGCTATATCTAAATATAGTCCAACCTCAACCATATTAAGCTTGGATATTGGGAGCTTTGTAGGGTCGGAAATTGATATTTCGATATGTTGCAAAAGGAATGAATATACCCCCTATCCTACGGTGGTGGGTATAAAAATAGGTATCTATGCAAAAACGAGTAAAAACTTAAACTCTTCTAACCGAGAAAATCGATTATCCGGATCGCTTGCAATCCCGATCATCCCGGATAATCGACGCCACCCTGTATACCTAGAAAAATTTGTCTGCTGATATCAGCAAACACTGTCTGCTGGTATTAAATTAAAAATTTTAAACTTTTGAGTAAATTCCTTAAAAATTTTCTAAACTTCTAAACAACCATTGAGTCATTTGCTATATATTAATAAAGAAAATTCCCTATTTTAGGCGTACATTTTTTTGTTTAAAAGCATAAATATAATAGCAGTAGTTATTTTGCTTGCTGTTATTTAACTTCGATCAAAAATTATCAAATTGTACAAAATTTTAAAAAAATTTTAAATTATATGCTTGTAAAATTCAAAAACAAGAAGGAATATAAAATTTTTTGAAATATTTGCGATATTTTTGAAATTTTTTTATGTTTTTGAATTTGAAAACAGCAGAAAATGTTTGCTGTTTTAGCAAGAAATTACTGCTGCCCTATTTTCAGCAGCCTTTCTGCTGTTTCAGCAAACATTTTTGCTGTTGTTACTAACAAATTTCTATGAGTGTAGTAACATATGTCTCTTTTATACTCAACCAAATTTGTTATTCAAAACAGCAAATATGTTTGCTGAAACAGCAGTTTTTGTCTGCTGAAAATGGGAAAGCTGACATTACTGCTGTTTCGGTAAAGATCAAGCAAACATTTCGGTCAGCTAAATCAGCAAATAAAATCTGCTATTTTAAGTACAAAAAATTGCTGAAAATTTTGTTATGCTATTTTTTATATTTGCCTGTTACTTTTTTTGATTACTTTATGCATTTTTTATACCCACCACCGTAGGATAACAGGTATATTCATTTGGTCATTCCGTGTGCAACACATCGAAATATCAATTTCCGACCCTAAAAAGTATATACAATATATTTCGACTCGTCGTAAAATTCGAAGATGATTGAACGATATCCGTGTGTCTGTCCGTCTGTACGTCTATCAGTCTGTGGATTAGATAGGTCCATATTTAAATATAGCTGCCATATAGACCGATCTCCCGAAAAAGGGTCTGAGGCCCATAAAAGCTTTATTTATTACGCGATTTCGCTGAAATTTGCAACAGTGGGTTATTTTAATCTCCCAACATCTGACCTAAATATGGATTAGATCGGTCCATATTTAGATATAGCTGTCATATAGACCGATCTCCCGATAAAGGGTCTGAAGCTTATAAAAGCTTTGTTTTTTTAACCGATTTCGCTAAAATTTGAAACAGCGAGTTATTTTTAGCCTCCTGATACCCGACCTAAATATGGTTCAGATCGGACTATATTTAGATATAAATGCCATATAGACTGATCTACCGATAAGGGAACTGAAGCCAATAAAAGCTTTATTTATTGCCCGATTTCCCTGAAACAGTGAGTTTTTCTGAGCCTTACGATATTTGACCTTAATATGGTTCAGATCGGTTGATAATTGAATATATATCTGCCAAAGAGACCAATATTTTGTTCTACAAAATTGAATAGTGACATATATATTAGACCACTCAATGTTCGTGCCGAATTTGGGTGCTTAAGTTATCCAATTTTCACCGGATTGTGACGAAATGGGATTTACGTATATACCCGAGGTGGTGGGTATCCAAAGTTCGGCCCAACTGAACTTAATCCCATTTTACTTGTTTTTTTTTTTAGAAATTTAGTTGAAAAGATGATTTTTATTCCTTGTACACATGATTTCTCATCCATTGGTATACATTTCGAAATGTGGCTGAGCTCGATCGGATTTTTTGTTATTGCTCTACTAATGTGTACATGTCAGGCATGGTCTTTTGTATCTAAATTTAAAGAAAAATTATTATGGAAAGTATACATTCAGCGGAGATAACAAATATCCACTCAGCAAACTATGAGTGTACCTTATTTGAACTGCGATGGATTGAAAACGGCCATACAGAAAGTTGATGCATTATACTATAGCAGGCATGATACGAGTCGTGAGCTTGGCTGAGAATTTTTGGTTAGTCGGAGACTGAAACATTTTGTATGAGAGACTAGTAACAATCTGTCCAAAAAACATTTTCTTTCATACAACTCTTGTCTCTGCCATGACCCGCCAAAGGAAAGGATGAAAAGACCAAGGATATAATTTATCAGGTTCTAGGGAGAATATAGAAACGCTACCCCGCACTTGACAATAAAATCGTCATAGGAGTCTTTAATGCCAAGGGAGAATGGTAAAATACCTTGGTGCAAACGGTCGGAACCGTTAGTAAGAAAGGCAAGGAAGATGTGAGACCTTGGACCATATCCAGAGGTTATTCAAAAATTAAAGAAACAGGTCAGAACAAGTGCTCACTAGTCTTCTCCTCATTCTCATCTAACAACTCCTGCAGAAGTCATTGTGAGGTATTTCCATTGGCGGCGCCATGCGGCATATGACACAGTGTCCGGTTATGACCCCTGTCAATGTACTCAACGAACCCTTATCGAACGCCAGTATCTCCATTGTCCTCCTCCGGTTGATGACAGGTCAGAGCGCCTTAGCGGTCTGGCAACCACCTGCAGAGTCCCATTTCGCTAACCACCCCGCTCTGGCTATCTTATCTACTATGTTGAGTAGCTTGACAAATGTCACGTAGGCATGACCGGTGACTGGTTTGCCTGTAGCAGACGCATCCCTCGTGGCGCATTCTGTCCGCCCATTCATTCCCTGGAAACCCTTCATATTCGGGGACCCATATCACCATCACATCGTGGATCTGGCGCCTATCCAAGGATTTCAAACAATGCGCCACACACCTCGACCATACCGTCCTCGAACCTAATGCCTTGAGAGCCGTCATACTGTCCACATAAATCCTGAGTTTTGATGGCGGTAGATCCCCTACTCGAATTTCTCCTGTGTCATTACACAGGCCTCTATCTGAAAGGCCGTACACTCGTTTGGTAGTTGAGCGCGTCGGGGAATACTCTATTCCAGTCCCTGACTCCATTTTGAAACCATCAGTGAAGATCGAGATCTTATCCACCTTAAGCACAGTATTCGAACTCCTTTTATCCATCGCGGCAAAATGCCATTCGGTACCGGTGACAGATAGTCGTTGATCCTCCTAAGTCTCCCTTCCGTATGAATAGCATCCAAAATGGAACTCTGGCCACACCCGTCCTCCTTTAACATGCCAAGCTCCCTCAGCCGAAGCGCGATCTTGGCGGCGCAGTTCTAGGCCTTAAGTCGTTGCATATCCAGCATTGCCTCCAGAGCTGTTTGTTGTGTGGATCTTGGTGCCCTTGTGGCTCCAATACAGTCCAGTGTCTGGTCCTTCTCGAACTCCCTCGTACGAGTCCTCTTATTCACGGCCCTACACCATACCAGTGCTGTATAGATCAGTACTAGTCTCACAATGGCCGCATACTTCCAATAAATCATCTTGAGGGTTACCCCCATTTCCTACCGAACATCCTCCTGCAGGAGTAAAGGAACACGATGCCTTATGGCGCTATCAAGGTATTTCGCTCTCTTCGAAAGCTGCAGGATGACTCAATCAAAGGACGGGAGTCTAAACTACGGCATCTTGTATCTACGATTGAAGAGTACCTGTTCCGTCTTCCTTGGGTTGGCACTCAACCCTTTTCTGGTATCCCATCGCCACAATCTTCTCAGTGAATTGTCTCGCTAATTGTCGACAGCAACCTGCTTGGACTAGCAAGATGATTTCGTCCGCATAAGCGGACGAAAGCATCACGAAATTCCTTAGAATTGGCGAAAACACCCTTTTGCTGGGGTGTTCCCGCTTCCTTGGCGCCCGATTCCTGACCAAACTATCTCCCAGGCGTGCATCCCGCACAAAGCATATTATTAGTCCACTGGCAGATAATAAGGTGGATTGCCGTGCGGTCCAGTACGGCGACTATTGATCGAAAATTGCCAATGAACATTCCACTAAGTAACAGGAGCAAACTTCTCACATATCAATGAGTGCAGTCCGATTCAAGTTTAAGCTCAATAATAAGGGTCCTCCTTTTTATAGGAGGAGAGAGAAGTTTTACATGGCATAGTACCTCACAAATATTGCCAGCATTAGGAGGGGAAAGCCACAGCTGAAAATTTTTTCTGATGGTCTCGCCAGGATTCGAACCCAGGCGTTCAGCGTCTTAGTCGGACATGGTAACCTCTGCGCTACGGTGCCCTACTATTGATCCTATCTCCACGTGTTTTAAGGCCCCTTACAATCTACGAAGGCCGTTATTGTGTATTGCTTCTGCCAGATGGACGTCTAGACCTCTCGGACCTTTGAGGTATGCGTGTTGTTCCCCACTGAAGTTCTCCGGCGTCAATTCCTCTCTCACCTTCAGGTCTATCATTCTTTTTAGTGTTTTGACAATCTAATGGGCCTAAAATCCTTCGTAGTGCTGTGGTTTAGTTTTCCTGCCTTGGGGATAAAGACCAACCTGACCTTCCTCCATGCCCTTGTTATGTAGGATCATTCCTCCACTTCACGAGAAAACATCCGATAATTGATTATGTCTAATAGACCTTCTCTGAGGATGGAAAAATCCGCATCGTTTGGGTGCCGGGCCACAACGGAGTAAGGGGAAATGAAAGGGCAGACGATTTGGCGGTGAAGGCCAGAGGACTGCCGTCAATAAACTTGGTTAACCCGAAGCCTTTCTTGTCGACCCAGACCGAGTTAAGAGAGTGGGCGACGAATGCGCATGCAACATTGGGGAACAGCGAAACGGTCGGTAGGACGGCGAAAATCCTATGGGGGTATCCAGATCGTGAGAAGACGAGGCTATTACTGAAAAGAAGCTAGAGGTCAGTATAGCTGTTGGTATCATAAAGGGACACATAGGACTACGAGCTCACTTATGTAAAATCGATGCGGCAAGTGATAGCATGTGTAGGGCATGCGGGGAAGACAATGAGACGTTGGAGCCTTTCCTTTGTCATTGCCCGGCTTTCGCGTCCAACAGATACCTGCACTTAGGTGGAGACACAATATCGGACATGAACAACTTAGAGGAGTGGTATTGAAAACAATTCAGGTTTTTTTTTTTAAGTACCACGGGATTCCTAACTTTTTTTTCTTTTTAGAGGTTACTTTATAGTTTTTAGAGGGCACAACAAGCCGATTACTGGCTCAGATGTATGTCCATAGTGGCATGGGGCGGATTAATATCTGCCCCCTCTTTTCAACCTAACCTAAGCTAACTTTGCTGAAAGTATCGATAGGAAAAATATCAATTGATATTTAGACAAAAAATAAAATATCGATAGTATCGATAGTGCCATCGATATTTTGCCAGCCCTATTTATTCATCGTATTTAACGTACTAGCGATCCGAGGAGCATACATTGATTTTGATTATTACCTTGTTGAATGAAAACTTCGCTCTCCCGTCTAAGCGTAGCAGTTAACGTATGATCTGATAATAATCGGAAGCTGGACGTCGAAAATCAAACGCAACATCAATTTACGTTGCCATCAATGGCATACTTCAATCAAGTGACCCCATTGCTTGATGGAAGCGGCGTCCCCAAAGATGTAGCGGCGTCCCCAAAGAAAATGTTGCGAAATCCGTTCTCGGGTATAAACAGCCCTTCCAAGTAGTAGTTATCGCTAGAAAAGGAGCGAAGAGAAGCATTTATTCTGCAGAACAAAGATAATAATGGAAACACGCGCTGTGAGCGAATCGAGATGTTCAGGAGTCAGAGTGAATTCCGAATATTCTACTAAAGAATTAAACATTAAACCGATGGTTTCGGTACCGTCCCAACCTCCTGCAAATATAAGGAAATTGGGTAATAGATACGGAGAATATGAAAAGAATATGAAAAGAAAATTTTCCTAGCCCACAGACACAATCCTTGACGAATATAGAATATTGGTATAGAATGTAAACCGCTTAGTCAGAATGACATCAACCACCTATTTGTATGCCCGGAAAACTCTAGCAATTTGACAGAAGAATCACTATGGATCCCTCAAACTGAAGCGGCCAGATTCCTGGAGCTAGATCTTGAGACAGTTAGCGGATCAGAATGAATGAATCAATTTGTATATTTACAGCGAATGTGGCTAGAACAAACAAGTAAGACCGTGCGGGCCGGACCGAATCTTATATACCCTCCACCATAAATGAATGAATGCTGAACATTGTAGAAGTCATTGTGTAATATTTCAGTTCATTCAGATAAAAATTGCGCCTTGTATGAAGAAGCTCAAGAAGCAAAATCGGGAGATCGGTTTATATGGGAGCTGTATCATGCTATATCTCGATTCACACCATATTGAACACGTATGTTGAAGGTCACGTGAGAAGCCGTTGTACAAAATTTCTGCCAAATCGGATGAGAATTGTGCCCTCTAGAGGCTCAAGAAGTCAAGATCCCAGATCGATGTATATGGCATCTATACCAGGTTATAAATCGATTTGAATCATACGTAGCACAGTTGTTAGAAGTGATACCAAAACACCACGTGCAAAATTACAGCCAAGTCGGATACAAATTGTGCCCCCTTAAAGTTGAAGAAGTCAAGACCCCAGATCGGTTTATATGGCAGCTATATCAGGTTATGAACCGATTTAAACCATACATAACACAGTTGTTGGAAGTGATACCAAAACACCACGTTCAAAATTTCAGTCAAATCGGACGAGAATTGCGCTCTCTAGAGGCTCAAGAAGTCAAAACCCAAGATCGGTTTATATGGAAGCTACATCAAAATATGGACCGATTTGACCCATTTACAATCCCAACCGATCTACACTAATAAAAGTATTTGTGTAAAATTTTAAGCGCATAGCTTTACTCCTTCGAAAGTAAGAGTGCTTTCGACAGACAGATGGACGGACATGGCTAGTTCGACTTAAAATGACATGACGATCGAGAATATGTATACTTTGTGGGGTCTTAGATGCATATTTCGAAGTGTTACAAACAGAATGACGAAATTAGTACACCCCCTTATCCTATGGTGGAGGGTATAAAAAGGCAATGGGATCTACATAAAAGTAAACCGGCTGAGGAACAACAAAGCAGCAGAATCCGATGGATTGCTAATTTTACTCGATTTGACTGAAATGCAGTTTCAAAACTAAATATGTTCCTCCAATAGGTGCAAAAAACGAGAATTACCATACCACTTTCGTAAACCATTGAACCATTATTGCTAACAGTTAGTAAGGATGAATAATGTTTTACATGCGGAGGCATGTCATGGGACAAGGTTATTAATGTCCTATTGGAGAAGCATTTGATTTGAAAGAGAGCACAACTAAACTCTCTATTAAAGCGTGCTATACACAATAACCAAATCCTGGCACTCTTTGGTAAATAAATGCATGTAGATGTGTATGTAATTAACCACAAGAGTGCACAGGATATTGAGTATGAGACCTAGTAGATGAGTATTAGTACTGAGCATTAGTGCATGAGTGAGTGGTCAGCGGTGGATGAACCCCCATCATTTATTTACTAGGTGTTCAGGAGAACATTACAAACAGGTAAATTACCATAAATCTTATGTGGACGAAAGGGACATTTCAATTTGAATGAGCGAATGGACAACAGAACTTTGTGCTTCGTGGTTGGTTGGCCATTTGTAGCGGGAAATTTAGTGAGAGTTGAAATTTTGTTAAGTACACAACGGAAACGGAAAAATTGAAAAAGAAACAAATTACCAACGGCTAAATGGATTTGAAAGTGCTAACCCAAAACGCAATTAATAATTTTTAATGATATAACGACGAGGAAAAATAATTGGCCTGTGCATGCTGTTACATACGGTGTCGTCTTTCCAAGAAATGATGCATATTAAATGTTAAAAGAAATTTACGTCACGTCGCGTAATTATCCCCGGTGGTGGTGGTGGCATGCGTCAATCAATCAATACGTGGCCCATGTGTAATTGTTATAAAATATTAAAAAATATACAACACTCTAACAAAGTTAATTTTTGCAAATTGAGGCAAAATGCAGGCAAATCGATGCTAAGATTAAATAATTGTGAAAAATATGCGCTAAATGTAAATGAAAAGTGAATACCGAGAGTAAATTCACCGAAAATGGTTACGCGCGCCTCCAGTGTACCACAGTTGAACAATAGCAGCGGTGGCAGTAGCAGCGGCAGTTATAGAGGCTCCAATGGAAGTCGTGGCAGAGTTTCTAATGCCAAAACGCGTCGTTCCACAGGTGGTAAATCAGTTACCCCCACGGGTAGGGATCATCAACAGCACCCTGCTGCCGCCTATTTACCCCGTTCTCGCAGCCTTATCAATGGCATGAGACGAGTCAGTCCGCAAAAGTCCACAGGCGGCAGTTCTAGCTCCAGAAATACTCCGGTTTTCCTACGTTCGCGTGAAAATGAGTAAGTTCCGCCATTCATGCATATTTGCGTTTTTTTTTTGCTAAGAACTTTCAAGGGTTCCTTATAAAATGAAAACACGCACCGTAATTAATACGTATGGCAAATAGCCCTAAACCATTGTCGAGAGGAATTAATTTTTTTTTGTACTTAACAAAAGAGAACACTAAGTTATATGAATAAATGAATGTTTGGGGCATTTTCTATTTATAGCGTGGCCAACGAATTTTCCACAAACGTAGCCATGAGAAACTTATCGTCCTTTGTTTTTGTGTGGTCAATAAACTCTGCCCCCACGTAAGGGAAAAACGTCTTTCAATTTTTAAAGAACAAAACCTTGACCATCACCTCAATCAGTTACAGTCTTTAAAAGTATTACAAGTTTGGTATTACACTATTTGACATTCAACTTGGCGCTACGAAATAACACCTAAAACTGAAAATGAAATAAATCCTCAAAATTGGGAAATAATTCCCCAGTAAATGAAATAAATCCCCAAATAGAATATGAAATAACCCCCAATATTTTTTGGAGGCTTATTTCATTTTACAGATTGAAGTAGATTTTGGGAATTTGTTTAAAATACTAATTCAGTATACATAAAATTCACATTTAGATTAGATTAGATTAGACAAGTAAGGGCGTGATAAGTTCCGCCCGGCCGAATCTTATATACCCTCCACCATGGATCGCATTTGTCGAGTTCTATGCGCGGTATCTCTTTTTAGGCAAACAAAGAATATTGAATAAGAACTGTTATGCTATTGAAGCTATAGCAAGTTAAAGTCCGTTTCGGACCATAAATTAATGCCGAACATTATAGAAGTCATTGTGTAATATTTCAGTTCATTCGGGACTCTTGTAGGGACTCAAGAAGCAAAATCGAGCTATTGATCGATTCAGACCATATTAGACACGTATGTTAAAAGTCATGAGAGAAGCCGTTGTACAAAATTTTTTCCAAATCGGATGAGAATTGCGCCCTCTAGAGGCTCAAGAAGTCATGATCCCGGAACGGTTTATATGGCAGCTATATCAGGTTATGTATCGATTTGCGCCATACTTAGAACAGTTGTTGAAAGTCCTAACAAAACACCTCATGCTAAATTTCAGCCAAATCGGATGAGAATTGCGAGCTTTATTGGCTCAAGAAATCAAGATTCAAGATCGGTTTATATGACAGCTATACCCGATTATGAAACGATTTGAATTATACATAGCACAGTTGTTGGAAGTCATAACAAAACATTAAGTGCAAAATTTCAGTGAAATCGGGTAAGAATTGCGCCCTCTAGAGGCTCAAGAAGTCAAGACCCGAGTTCGGTTTATATGGCAGCTATATCAAAACAAGGACCAATTTGAACCATATTAAGCGCAGTTGTTGGGAGTGATACCAAAACATCATGTGAAAAATTTAAGTCATATCGGACGAGAATTGCGCTTTCTAGAAGCTCAAGAACCCAAGATTGGTTTATATGGCAGCTACATGGGCCGATTTGGCCCATTTACAATCCCAACCGACCTGCACTAATAAAAAGTATTTATGCAAAATTTCAAGATGCTAGCTTTACTCCTTCGAAAGGTAGCGTGCTTTCGACAGGCAGACGGACGGACATGGCTAGATCGACATAAAATGACATAACGAACAAGAATATACTTTATGGGGTCTCAGACGCATATTTCGAGGTGGTACAAACAGAATGACGACTGGCATACAAAACAAAAAATTAAAATTACTAAAATGTAGAGTAATAAATTATCACTGCTTTGCTTCACGTTTTGTTTTACTTTTATTATTATTTTTTTTATGCCTACCACCGAAGGATGGGGGTATATTCATTTTGTCATTACGTTTGCAATACATCGAAATATCCATTTCTGACCCTATAAAGTATATATATTCTTGACCACCGTAAGAACCTTAGACGATCTAGCCACAGACAGACGGACGGTCTGTTGAAATCATGCTACAGTCTTTAAAAAAAGAGATATTGAGCTAAAACTTTGCACAGCTTCTTTTTTTTTGTCCATAAGCAGGTAAAGTTCGAAGATGGGCTTTATCGGACCATATCATGATATAGCCCCCATATAGACCGATCCGCTGATTTAGGCCCATAAAAGCGACTTAATTATCCGATTTTGCTGTATTTTAAGACAGTGAGTTGTGTTAGGCCCCTCGACATCCTTCCTCAATTTGGTCCAGATCGGTTCAGATTTGGATGTAGCCGCCATATAAACCAATCTCACGATTTAAGGTCTTGGGACCATAAAAGGTGAATTTATTGTCCGATTTTGCAGAAATTTGGGGCAGTAAATTGTGTTAGGCCCATATCATCATTCTTCAATTTGGCCCAAATACAATAGGTTCAGATTTGAATATAGCTGACATATAGACCGATCTCTCGATTAAAAGTCTTGGCCCCATAAAAGGAACATTCATGATCTGATTTCGCTGAAATTAGACACAGTGACTTATGTTAGGCTTTTCGACATCCGTGTCGTATATGGTTCAGATCGGTCTATACTTAGATATGGCTACCAAAAAAGACCAATACTTTGTTCTACAAAATTGAACAATGATTTGTAGTTATTAGACCACTCAATATCCGTGTCGAATTTTGTCCATATCGGACCATATTTCGATATAGCTGCTATGGGGCATAAGGTATGCATTTTTCAGCGGATTATGACGAAAGGTGATTTACATATATACCCGAGGTGGTGGGTATCCAAAGTACGGCGCGGCCGAACTTACCACCTTTTTACTTGTTTTTATTGATTAAATTCATTTAGAATAAACTTTCGGTAGTTCAAAGATTTAACTAGATAATTCCCGAGGGGTGCAAAGTTATTTCCATTTAATATTGTATAGAACTCATTTAAAGTCAATGAGCTTTTTCCAAAACATCGTCTTCTCTCGTAAGCATATATAGGGCATACCCCTATAAAATGAAAAGTGGTTTCAGAAACTTGTAGGTTACAAATAGAACAATTACCGTTTGTATCATTTCTAAAGTCTCTGGAATTGAGGTAAAGCAGACCACCTCTGGCTCGAAAAACTAAACTTATAAATTGCTGGGAGATGCCATCTCGAAAGTATAGGGGGATATCGTACTAAAGATGTGGGTAAGGGTCGTGGTATTGTGATGCCAGAGCCCTGTTCTCATTCAAGACCATTTCACGTCCCATAAGGTCGCATAAAATACTATCGTGCATTAACACTAGATCCCGACCTCTAAGACTAAAATCAACGTCAATGCTTAGTTCAGCACCTAAATCTAGCCAGCTTTTTGTCCAGTAAACCCCGGCATCTATAGTCTCCTTAGCCAGCAGTCGGGGTAATATATCACAAGCCATTGCAAGTACCTTGCTAATATAATTAAAGTGCTGCCTGAGGGTCTCAAAAAACATGCTTGTTATGCCCGTTTCGATATGCAACATATAGTTAGGCGTATTGCTTGGTAAGTAAAGTTTTTTATGAAGAACCTGAATAGTTTCTCTACTTGCTCATAGCTAACATGTCCCCACACCTGAGAGTTGTAAAACAATATAGACTTGGTAGCAGTATTAAATATCGTCATCTTATTCGAAAAGCTAATTCTTAATTCTGGATTAAGAGCAACATGCCTATAGAGTATCAATCATCGACTGAAGTTTCGTCGGTGAGTCCCAAAGCAGTACAATATCGTTTGCATACATATGCACACTAATCTCGACCTCCCCAATGCGTACACCAGCGGATAGAACATTATGTAAATCATTTAAATGCAAAGGGAGTATTGGGCTCAGTAAACAGCCTTGACGGACTCCCTGAGTAACCTTAAAATGTGTAGATAGGGTTGAACCATCCCATACTTGACTTGTGGTGTCACAATTAATCAGACGCAGTATACTAATAATCTTTGTAGAGAGACCCAATGTGGCCAATTTATAAAACAGGGAGTTTCGAGGAACCATGTCAAAGGCAGCAGAAAAGTCAACAAAGAATGCGAACGTTTTTTTACTACTCTTCCAGTTCAAGTAAACTATGCTCGTAAGGTTAAAGATACCTGCCTGGTAATCGTTCAGAATTCGATGTTGCTCTACCCACGAATTAATTCGGTTCAAACTACACCTATCACATTTAAGTAAAGACCTGCATTGAGTTTTCAGCTTTTGAAGGGCAATAGGAAACTGCAATGTGTGTTAAGCCCTTGAGAAATGCTATCTGCTTGCAAACTAAGATGGCATGTGTTGAAAATTTTCAAATGTTTGCACGGATAAAGAACAACGTTTGGAATTTTGTTAAGACAAGACATTGCAATCCAGCGGATTGTGTGAAAATCTCTTCCTTGTTGGTAAATTCATCCTAAGATGAATCATTCTCTGAATCTCCTACAAAGATATAAACTTACTTCACATACCGAAATTCAGTCGAATCTGACAAAAATTGAAGCTTCTAGAGACTTAGAAAGTCAGATCGGGGGATGGGATTACATATCTATTTATGGACCAATAAATCCCTCTATTGTGGTAATTGCAGAGTACGAGTATAATCGTACTTTACATACAAAATACCAGCTATATCGGGCAACGATTTTTGTGATGAAGAAGTTAAATTAATCTGACAGCATCGAAGGAACGCTTTATATGGGAGCATTTGCATTTCCCAATCAGTAAAATGTGCCTGTGAGTGCATTCTTTCGACCGCTATCGGGATTTCGACAGAGGCACGGACATGGCTAGATCGACTTAAAATGGCAAGACAATCAACAATATATATCTACTTTATGGATTCGCAGATCAGTGGATAGATTAGTATAGCCCCATCCTAGATGAGTATACCCCTATCCAATTTTTTTCCTATCGCTGCCCAATGTGAATGCAAAACATTACACACACAACAAAACTTTTTTTTAAATATTTTGATTTCCAACCAGCATATCTTTTGATATGGATATCATAAAAGGTGATTTTTTAAGAGCTATAGGAACGTTTTTCAAACAAAAAAAAAAACACACACATAGGTTAGATTAGGTTGAAATTATATTACATGGGGCGGATTAATATCCGCCCCATGTCACTATGTACATACACCTAAGCCAGTGCTACTTACAAAATCCTTACTTGTTTTCCATGCCGCGCCCCTTAGTTGGTTAATGTCTGGTATTGTATCCCCACCTAAGTGTCGGTATCTGTTAGCCGCGAAAGACAGGCAATGACATAGGAAATGCTCCAACGTCTCATCATCTTCCCCGCATGTCCTACACATGCTATAACTTGCCGCATCGATTTTACATAAGTGAGCACGAGAGCTATACTGACCTTCTTCTTACTTCCTTTCAGTAATAGCCTCGCCTTCTTACGATCTGGATATTCCCATAGGATTTTCGCCGTCCTACCGGCAGTTCCACAGGGTTGCATGCGCATTCGTCGTACACGCCCTTTACTCGGACTGTGTCGACCCAAAAGGCTTCGAGTTTACCAAGTTTATTGACAGCAGTTATTTGGCCTTCACTGCTAAATCGTCTGCTTTCTCATTCCCAGTTACTCCGCTATGGCCCGGCACTCAAACGATGCGGATCGTGCAATCCTTAGAGAAAGCGTTAATCTCATTCTTACATTACAACACACATAAAATTTAGAAAAATTCATGAAATCTTTATTTGAACCGATAGTACGGTCCATATAATTAAATGTCTGAAGATTATTTCATGCAAATGTTTACCGTGACTGTGCCTCAATTCCAATTTTGGCATACTCTTTCCAAAATTTCGGCCGGTATCTCACGAATAAATGACATCTATAAGGCTGAGCTGAGAAAGGCTCAGAACAAATCCTGGGTAGAATTCTGCAGCTCCGTGGAGGATACATCTGGGGCCTCTAGGCTAAGGAAGATTCTATCCACGGTACCTATTACGGTGGTTTATATTCAGAAGTCAGAGAATATATGGACAATGTCTAGTGAGGAAACACTAGAACTAATCGTTGATACACATTTGCCGGGAAATTCTCCAACGGACAACGTGTCGCCAAAAGCGGTTGTCAATGGTATGCATTCGTCGGAGGCTTTTAGGGAAATTATGTCTGAGCTGAAAATCCTTTGGGCGAAAAGAACTTTCGACTCCCTTAAGTCGCCAGGCCCTGGTGATATATCACCGGTAGAATTACAAGCTGTGTCTGATGGACTGGTTCCTTGGCTTAGGGAGATACACTCTGCTCGTATCAGAATGTCATATATACCTGAGGGATGGAGGGGCACGAACGTCATTTTCATTCCGAAAGCAGGAAAACCCTACCACACGGAGGAGAAAGATTTTCGTCCTATTAGTCTGTCATTCTCTATGCTCAAGACTCTTGAGAGGTTGATAGAAACATATCTTAGGGCAAAGATCCCTGGAGATCGCCTGTCGCGGCAACAGCATGCATATAGTAAAGGTAAATCCACTGAAACAGCCCTTCACGACCTAGTCCGCTACATAGATGGTTCTCTCGCTGTCAAGGAATATACAATGGTAGCATTTCTTGACATTGAAGGTGCTTTCAGTAATGTAAAATCGACGTCAATAATGAAGGAAGTAGTTTCTAGGCATCAACTCTACCGAATGAAAGTATGTTAATAACATACTTACTAAAAGATGCATTACTGCAGGCGTGGGATCTATGGATCTAAAAAGATGGGTCAGCAGAGGAACACCTTAAGGAGGTGTACTGTCTCCTCTACTTTGGAATATATCAATTAATAATATTTTATTGCCTCTGGAAGAAAAAGGCGTAAAGTAACCGTGTATGTTGATGACGTGGCAATTGCGGTTAGGGGAAAGTTTCCCAGCAGAATGTGGTCTGGGTATAAATACGTCCAAGACAGGGATACTGGAATCTGTGGGTATGCCTACTGCGACATGTAAGCTAAGTTTTCAGGACCAGGCCCGAAGGACAACGAATGATAGATGGTCACAAATAAGAGGCTGTGAACATTCCAAAACTATGTTGCCTAATCTGGACATGAAGAGGTCTACTGCTTTGCTGTCATTCAATAGGACAGACGTCTCAGTCATTATGTCTGTCATGACAGATCACTGTCTAATCGGAAAACATACTGACAGAAAAAAGTTTGGCAGCAACGACTTTTGCAGAAGCTGTGAGGACATTGAAGAAGAAGATACTATAGAACACCTTCTGTGTGTGTGTGTGTCCCGCACTAGCAGTCAGAAGGAGTTCCACTTTAGGTTCTCATTTCTTTGAGAAGATGTCTGATTTAGCGGGTGTGAACATTCGCAAGTTATTGGGCTTTTTAAAGCGATCTGGATGGTTCAACGGTAGGAAGTAGAAGGCATCTTCCATCTTCTGTTCCTGTGGTATCACAATGAACGAAAACGTCTAAGTGAGTCTGATGGCAGACTGCCACTTTAAGCTAACCTAACTTAACCTTATTCTGACATAAGCTTTTATTATACCCTACACCAGAGAAGAGCTAGACCCATTGATAAGTATACCGATCAGCTCAGAATTACTTTCTGATCCGATTTAGCCATGTCCGTCCGTCCGTCTTTGAGTCCATAAATTTTGCACATGTCACTTTTTTCTCTCAAGGACAAAAGCTATTGATTTCGGTAAAAATCGGTTCAGATTTAGATACAGCTCCCATATATATGTATCGTCCGATTTGCACTCAAATGGCTGTAGTAACTACAATTTTCAACCGATCTGCAAAAAATTTGGCATCGATTGTTTTGTTATTGATTTTGGCAAGATTTCATAAAAATCGCTTCAGTTTTGGATATATTTCTTATATAAATGTTTATCGCTGGATTTGCACTTATGTGGCCGTAGTAACAACATTTTTCAAACGATCTGTTCGAAAAAGTCGGTTCAGATTTAGATATTGCTCTCTTATACATATATCTATCGAAATTATAATTGTAGGTTAGGTAAGGTCGAAAAGAGGGTGCAGATATTAATCCGTCCCATGCCACTATGAACATACACCTAAGCCAGTAAACGGCTTGTTGTGCGCTCTAAAAACTATAAAGTAACCTCTAAAAAGAAAATTTTAATTAAGAAATTCCGTGCTACTTAAAATATCTTTAATTGTTTTTAATATCACTCCCCTAAGTTGGTTTATGTCTGGTATTGTGTCTTCACCTAAGTGCCGGTATCTGTTAGACGCGAAAGCCGGGCAATGACAAAGGAAATGCTAATTGTAGGGTAACTTTACGGTATTATATAGTCGGCTCCGCCCGACTTTTGCCTTTCCTTACTGGTTATTTCTTCAAAATGCAAATTGAGAAGTATCAAATATCATCACCAACTGCCGTTATCAGACAAAATATGTCTCTCGATTTTTAATCATTTTGCTACCTTTGGCTTTCCTTTTCCATTTGCATCTTCGATCATTCAGCTCGTCTCGAAAGAGAAACAAAAAAAAATTGAAAAATTTAATGATCTCGCCCTAACAAGCAAAAAAAAATTAATTGTTTGTTTTTCTTAATCGGGAAACATTGTGATTAATCGGAATCTTGTAGCAGCGTGTAATGTTGTATTATAAAACAAACAATTAGAAGAAACGAATTTCAAAGTCAAATTCAAGGCATTCTGTATTAAATATTCATAATTTCATATATGTATATCCTCATGGGGTATGCATGTAGTAGCTATAAAAAAGTTTAAACACAATTCAAACTTTACTCATAAAACTTTTATGCTGTGGGTGGGTTCTTGGGTACCATTTTCTGTGAATACAAAACTTGGTATCTTATCTTAGGGTTAGTATTCTGTTCCATGAGGAAATCTGTCAAAATCCATATAAAAACAAGTAAAAAGGCGTTAAGTTCGGCCGGGCCGAACTTTGGATACCCACCACCTCAGATATATTTGTATACCACCTTTCATTCCGAATCTCGACCCATCTGGACCAAATTTACGAAGGAAGTCGAAGGGCTTGGCACAACTCACTGTCCCAAATTTCATCAAAATCGGATACTAAATGTGGCTCTTTTGGGCCCAATACCCTAAATCGGAGGATCGGTCTATATGGCAGCTATATCCAAATCTGGACCGATCTGAGCCAAATTGACGAAGCATATCGAAGGGCCTAACACAACTCACTGTCCCAAATATCAGCAAAATCGAATATTAAATGTGGCTTTTATGGGCCTAAGACCCTAAATCGGAGGATCGGTCTATATGGCAGCTATATCCAAATCTGGACCGATCTGGGCCAAATTGACGAAGAATGTCGAAGGGCCTAACACAACTCACTGTCCCAAGTTTTAGCAAAATCGGATAATAAATGTGGCTTTTATGGGCCTAAGACCCTAAATCGGCGGATCGGTCTATATGGGTGCTATATCAAGATATAGTCCGATTTAGCCCTTCTTCGAACTTAACCTGCTTATGGACAAAAAAAGAATCTGTGCAAAGTTTCAGCTCAATATCTCTATTTTTGAAGACAGTAGCGTGATTTCAACAGACAGACAGACGGACATGGCTAGATCGTCTTAGATTTTTACGCTGATCAAGAATATATATACTTTATAGGGTCGGAAATGGATATTTCGATGTGTTGCAAACGGAATGACAAAATGAATATACCACCATCCTTCGGTGGTGGGTATAAAAACGAATAAGCTAAAAACATGTCAAATATATAGTGCTTATTGACATTTGTCTTAAATCGTTGGATGTCAAAGTTGGTGGGAAAAACATTAGCCGGAAGTCGATTCCACATACGAACGGTTCGGGCGAAATAAGAATTCTCTCTATAATGATTGTGCGGTCCGCTGGCCAATCAATTACAAACGGGTGTGAGTTCCTGGAATGTCTAGTATCCTAGACATACACCCTTATATCAGGAATAAGAAGACTAATATCAGACGAACACACACCATGAAAGTACCGATAGAACAGCGCCAAACAACCCACATTGCGACGATTATGAAGGGACGCAAAAGAGTTGGATACCCCACTGTCCCCAATCAACGCCATCGCTCTCCTCTGAACACGGTCCAGTAGTTCCAGGGATGATTTTGAAGCTCCAGCCCATACATGTGAGTTGTACTCCATTTTCGGCCTTATGAAAGTGGTGTAGATGTTAAAAAGATCAGTCGGAGTGAAGTAATTCTTACACCGTTTAAGGAAGCCTAAACACTTAAATGCTTCTTTCGACACTTCAAATACATGCTAAGCCCAACGGACATCACCTTGTATTTTCATGCCCAGAACATCAAGAGCTTCTGATTGCTCAACATTTACACCGTTGATAGACAAAGATGAGCGTAATGGATTAGCGAATTGTTTGTGTGGCAAAAATCTACTCCATTCATTCGACCCTACTCAGAAATGGCCAGCAAATCCTGGCAGAGTGTATCGTCCATAATCCGTCTATTGTCCTCAATCACTCGAAGACTCGGCCTATGGTCGAATGATTGAGCGACTCCAACGCTCCGACAGAAGTGCCATGAGTCGTCCATAGAGCGATTTCTGAGGAACCCATACTGATGGTCGCTACGAAGGCCATTAGACTCTAAATACCTCATAAGACGGTGATTAACCATGCTTTCCATGACCTTGGAGAGAGCGGCGCATATCGCAATTGGCCGATAATTCGCAGGGTTGTTTGTCCCACTCTTCTAGGGTATTCCAACGCGCAGGGAAGACACCCGCACGGTGGGCAAGGTTGAAAAGGTTGCGTAATGGACGAGCGAGCGTCGAAGAACACTTGCGTAAGACAAGTGTTGATATGCCATCCGGGGCCGGGGATTTTTTACGTCTAGATTTTCAAGAACCCTTTTAACTTCACGAGTTGGAAAAAATATTTGGGGCATGACGCCAGATACATTTTCGATTGAGGAAAGTGGTTGATTGCTATCCGGCAAATATATCAGCCTATAGGTTAGCCTTATCAACCGGGTCAGTAAACTTTTGATCGTCCTTAACAAGAGTAGAAATAAATGAAGAACTACCCTTTACTCTTTTTACGAACGACCAAAAGCTCTTAGTTCCTCGTGTAGAAGCAAGAACCTTAGTACGCAGACGCTGTTCATAAAGAAATTTTTCGCGCCTAAGCACATTGGCCTACGAAGATCTTGTCTGTCAGTATTGGCATTTTTATCCAAACGCCAATTCCTGAATGCCACCTCTTTCGATCTGACAGCATCTCTGCATGTCTGGTTAAAGCAAATCTTACGAAAATTCAGCGAAATTGACCGATACGGCTCTTATGTCTTCGAGGCGTTAAGTCAGGAAACGGGTCTACGCAGGAGCTATATTTAAATCTGGCCTATTTGAACCATTCAAGAACTTAACTTGGGCAAAATTAGATTCTATCCCAAATTTCAGCACAATATCTCAATTTTTACACCCTCCACTATAGGAGGGGTTTACTAACAACGTCATTCTGTTTGTAACATCTCGAAATATTGATCTAAGATCCTAAAAAGTTGATATATACTTCTTTGTCTGAGGAAAGCACGCTACACCTCAAAACTGTAAACTGGCCCTTCGTAATTACACAAAAATACTTCTTATTGATGTAGACAGGTTGGGATTGTAAATTCAACCAAATTGGTCTATGATAATATATAGCTCCCATTTATATCGATTTCGACACTTCGCTTCTTCAGCACCCATATGATGCAATCATTATCCGATATGGCTGCAAATTCGTTCCGCTATGACGTTCAACATCCATGACACGTACACTAAAAAAATATTTGTCCTAATTTTAAGATTCGTGCCAAAGATTATTAAATTTAAAGATGGCGGATTATCCATCTTTTTAGGGTGGCATTTCCTATGGAACGGATGGTCGCGTCCGTTAGTAAATAGGAAATAAAATTTATAGACAGCATCTTTGTTTAAAATTTTAGGTTCTTTAGCTCGTTTTCATTGGTAAAATGCTACGAACAAGGAAAAATCTTAAATTTTCGGTCAACTTTTTTATATCCAGGATGGGGGTATACGAATCTAGTCATTCCGTTTGTAACACCTCGAAATATTGATCTAGGAACCAATTCTCGAAATTTCGATTCAAACTAGCCATGTCCGTTTGACCGTCCGTCTGTCGAAATCACGATAACGCGTAGAGCTAGCCACTTGAAAATTTGCACACATACTCTATATTGATGTAGGTCATTGGAGTTTGCAAATGGGCCATATCGCTTCAGATTTGGATATAGCTGCCATCTTCCATCGCTGCCATCGCCGATCTTCCGATTTGAGTTCTTACGACCATGTAAGCCACAATTTTTGTCCGATTTGGCTGAAATGTTGCACATAGTGTTCTGTTATGACTTCCAACAACTGTGCTAAGTACGGTCTAAATCGGTCAAGAACCTGATGTAGCTTTCATATAAACCGATCTACTGATTTCACTTCTTGAGTCGTTACAAGCCGCAATTTTGTCTCTGATTTGGTTGAAATATTGCACATAGTGTTCTTTTATGACTTTCAATAACTGTGCCAAGTACGGTCGGAATCGGTCTATAACCTGATATAGCTCCCATATAAACCGATCTCCCGATTTGACTTCTTGAGCCGTTGGAAGCCTAAATTTTCATCCGATTTGGCTGAAATTTTGCACAAAGTATTCTGTTATGACTCCCAATGGCGGAGACAAGTACGGTCGAGATTGGTCTATAACCTGACATAGCTCCCATATATACCAATAACCTGATATAGATGCCATATAAACCTGATTTGGCTTCCTGAACCCCTGGAAGCCGCAATTTTCATCCGATTTGGCTGAAATTTTGCATATGGTGTTTTATTTTGACTTCCAATAACTATGCCAAGTACGGTTCAAATCTGTGTATAACCTGATATAGATGCCATATAAACCACTCTCCCGATTTGACTTCTTGACCCCCGGAAGCCGCAATTTTCCTTCCCAAGATCCCAAGATTCGGCCCTGCCAAACTAAGCACGCTTTTACTTGTTTTTGTGTACGGTTCAAATCGTCTATAATCTGACCTCCCGATTTGAATTCTTGAGTCCGTCCCCAGACGCAAGTTGTTACCCAGATTTGGCTAACATTTTGCACCTAATCTTTTGTTATGACTTTCAACATCTATGACATGATCTGCACCATATATATTTCAGTAAAACGAATCTTTCTGAAACGTGTTAAAAAGCTGAATTTTTAAATTATTTATGTAAGCCATGCCAGCAGCCCTCAATAATTACTTACCTGTATAATGTACAAAATAGACCTGTAGGAGCATAAGAGCACATATGTGTGAAATTTCAACTTCTAAGTTTGGGGTTGCATACAATTTCTTACAGATGGTTAAAGGAAACTCACCATACAAATATTTTAACTACTCAATCATAAGTTGACCGCTTTGCTAACACACCAAGTCATTAAATTAAAAAAAGGAAAGTAAACAATTTGTATTTAAGGACGTATTTCCCTGGAAAATGGTGGCCATTAAGCAATTACTGTGGAAACGCATTGCTAATCATATTGTAACTGCTTGGCCAGTGCTCAATAGTGGCTACTAAGGACTCTAGCCCTGCAATCGACTAAAAGTCAACACGTTCCAAAAATAAGTGTCCTATACTAAAAACAAAGTTTGTTGAACAAATCTATTGCTCAATGAATCAAGGAATTGACAGGTTTTATTTTTGTCTACCGCACTGCTATTCAAAATATTTAATTTAATGTGGTACACACGCAAAAAGCCAAGTAAATTCGAAAGTCAAAAAAAAAATCCATTCAAGGAAGAGTTTTAATTGTCATACTAAATACTTATATATGTATATCGAGGAGACATTATTTATACTAATCATCGTACACTAAGAAAAATCGTTATCGTAATCAGTGCTGCCACGTCTTTTTCGTGAAAAAATCGTCCAAATTGAGTAAAAAAATCGTCAAAATCGTAAATTTTTTTCCTCAACTAAACAAATAATCGAATAATTTTCCGCAAGCTCAATTGAAGAAATTTCTCATTTATTGGAACAGTGCAAAATAACGGTTGCCAGTTTCACTTCAGAATGGTTAACACCAAAAATCACATATGTGTCAACATATAGGTATGAAATAGGTTTGAGCTGCTTATCGAATATATTTTAAGTTGCAATCTGGCGATTTGTAATAAAGGAAATAAACCAATCTTTATTACCAGAGAATATCAGCTGAAGGATATGTGACTGGGAAGTGTTGGATGACCACAGCTTCTTTAATCATCGTTAAATTAGTTTCAGCCTTTGGAGAAAATACTTCAGAAGTGGTTCCATGGCTAAACAGAAGAAAGGTGGATTGGGATAAATAGCGACACACTTTCACACGACTAGCTCCTCCAGACCATAAAAGGAAGTGGAAACTGCAGGGGATATAGACATAATGATAATGGTCAATTGGACCACAAATGCTCTGAACGACTATCTTGCATCAGCATTTCCTACAGCAAAACCAAGATGCAAACAACGAGCGCCATGGTTTGCCTACGGTAGGGTTGCAGAGGGCTCTTTAGCAAATCGAAAGTCACAAGGGCATCACACATCTATAAGGCTGAGCTAGGAATATACAAGGGTCAGCTAAAAATGGTTCAGAACAAATCTTAGCTTGAATTCTGCGGCTCCATGGAGGATACATCTGAGGCCTTTATGCTAAGGAAAATCCTATCCTCGGAACCTATTACGGTGGGATATATTCAGAAGTTAGAGAATGTCAATGCCTAGTGAGGAAACACTAGAACTTCTCGACGATACACATTTCCTAGGAATCTCCAGTAGAGATTTTCACTGATATGCATTGTTGGAGGTTGTTGGAGAAATTTTGTCCGAGTCGAAAATCCTTTGGGCGATAGAAAGTTTCAACTCTTTTAAGTCGCCAAGCCCTGATGATGTATCACCGGTTGAATAGCAGACATAATGGCTCCTTGGCTTAGGGGATGGAGGGACACATAGGTTATTTTTATACCCTACACCACTACTGTGGTACAGGGTATTATAACTTAGTGAATAAGTTTGTAACAGCCAAAAGGATGAGAGATATTCCCATTGATAAGTATACCGATCGACTCAGAATAACTTTCTGATTCGATTTAGCTATGTCCGTCTGTCTGTCCATGTTAATTTGTGTACAAAGTACAGATCGTAGTTTTCATCCGATCGTCTTAAAATTTGGTACAGGCTTGTTTTTCGGCCTAGAGACGAAACCTATTGAAATTGGAAAAAAATCGGTTCAGATCTGAATATAGCTCCCATATATATGTTCGTCCGATTTTCAGTAATAATGCAATAAAATGGTCATTTGTTAACCGATTCTCTCGAAATTTGGCAGGAAGGATTGTTTACGACTCTCGACATTATTGGCGAATTTTATGGAAATCGGTTCAGATTTAGATATAGCTCTCATATATATATATATATATCGCCCGATTTTCATCGCAAGCACATTTATTGACTAATTTTGCCCAAAATAATGCACAACGCTTTCCTCGACGACTACCACAATATAAATAGAGTGTGGTCAAAATCGGTTCAGATTTAGATATAGCTCACATATATATGTTCGTCCGATTTTCAGTTATAATGCAATAAAACGGTCATTTTTAAACCGATTTTCTCTAAATTTGGCAGGAGGGATTTTCTCTTGACTTTGAACATTACTGGTGAATTTTATGGATGGATCGGTTCAGATTTAGATATAGCTTTCACATATATATATCGCCTAATTTTAATTTCTAGAGTCACAGCGAGCGCATTTATTGACCCATCTGCCAAAATTTTGCAAAACGCTTTCCACGACGACTGCCACAGTATCTGAGGAGTTTGCTGGAAATCGGTTCAGATTTAGGTATAGCTCTCATATATGTGTTCGTCCGATTTTGAGAAATATTGCAAAAAAGTGCTCATTTGTTAACCAATTCTGTCGAAATTTTGCAGGAAGGATTTTGTTATGACTCTCAAAATAAGTGGTGAATTTTATAGAAATCGGCCCAGATTTAGATATAGCTGTCATATATGTATATGGCCAGATTTTCACCCCAAGAGCCACTGCAAGCGCATTGTTTGACCAATCTTGCTAAAGTTTTGCACAACGCTTTCCTCGACGACTACTACATTATCTGAAAAGTTTTTCACGAAATCGGTTCAGAAGTAGATATAGCTCACATATATATGTTCGTCAGATTTTGGGTAATTTGCCATAATGTTGTCATCTGTCAACTGTAGTTTTTACTGTTTGAACATAGTTGCTCGCCGAGGTGCATCAAAATTGGTTCAGAATTGGATATTGGACCCACATTGTATTTACAGGGTAGGTGTAGGGTATTATACAGTCGGCACCGCCCGAATTTTGCCTTTCCTTACTGGTTATTCCAAAATCAGGAAAACCATACCACACGAACGCGAAAGATTTCGTTCTATTGGTCTGTCAATTCTTTATGCTGACGACTCTAGAGAGGTTGATAGAAACATATTTTAGAGAAAGTTTCACTGAATATTTGAGAGGCTCAAAAAGTCAAACTGGGAGATCGGTTTATATGGCAGCTATATCAGGTTGGAAATTGCAAATTTGCCCATGAACATTCCATTAAGGAACTGGGGCAAACTTCTCACAAACCAATGAGTGCTGTCCGATTCAATTTTAAGCTCATGGTATCAGGTTATGTACTGATTTAGACTATACTTGGTACAGTTGTTGGAAGTCATACTAAAACGACATATGCAAAATTTCAACCATATTGGATAAGAATTGCGGCCTCTAGAAGCCCAAGAAGTCTAATCGGGAGATCGGTTTATATGGCGGCTATATTAGGATATGGACTAATGGAGACCATACTTGATACAGTTGTTGAAAGTAAAAATAAAACTTTTCATGCACAATTTCGGCCAAATCGGATAAGAATTACGCCCTCTAGAAGCTCAAGAAGTCAAGACCCATGATCAGCTTATATAGCAGCTATATCAAGTTATAGACTGACTTGAACCATTCTTAGCGCAGTTGTTGGAAGTCATAACGAAACACGTCATGCAAAATTTCAGACAAATTGGATAGGAACGGCGCTCTCTAGAGGCTTAAGAAGTGTAATCGGGAGATTGGTTTTTATGGCGGCTAAGATAGGTTAGGTTGAAAAGAGGGTGCAGATATTAATCCGCCCCACGCCACTATGGACATACACCTAAGCCAGTAATCGGCTTGTTGTGCTCTCTAAAAACTATTAAGTAACCTCTAAAAAGAAAATTTTAAGTGAGGAATTCCGTGCTACTTACAATGTCCTAAATTGTATTCAATACCACTCCCCTAAGTTGGTTCATGTCTGGTATTGTGTCCCCACCTAAGTGCCGGTATCTGTTGGACGCGAAAGCAGCGCAATGACAAAGGAAATGCTCCAACGTCTCAACATCTTCCTCGCATGCACTACACATGATATCACTTGCCGCGGCGATTTTACATAAGTGAGCTCCAAGTTCTATGTGTCCCGTTATGATACCAATAGCTATACTGACCTCCTTCTTTTTTCCTTTCAGTAATTGCATCGTCTTCTCACGATCTGGATCCCCCCTCTCATAGGATTTTCGCCGTCCTACCGACCGTTTCGCTTTTCCACAATGTTGCATGCGCATTCGTCGCCCACTCCCTTAACTCGGACTGCGTCGACCTGAAAAGATTTGGGTTAACCAAGTTTATTGACGGCAGTCCCCTGGCCTTCACCGCCAAATCGTCTACCCTTTCATTTCCCCTTACGTTATGGCCTGGCACCCAAACGATGCGGATTTTGCCATCCTCAGAGAAGGCGTTAATATCCTTCTTACATTGCAAGACTATTCGTGAACTTACCGTCCTGATTGTTATTGCCCTTATGGCAATTTTTCTGTTGATAAAGATGTTCACACTCGACTTCCTCGCGTTAGCACCACACCACTTCACGCATTCCGTAATGGCCCGGATCTCCGCCTGCAGGACCGTATTATGGTAAGGCAGTCTAAACCAGATCTCAGTACCTGGGTTCTCAATGTAAACCCCCTGGCCCACTCTGTCCTCTAGCTTTGATCTATCCGTGTAACATGATTTTCCAGATGGCAATACTAGGGTTCCGTCAATCCAAGACTGTACCGATGGCAGCAGTGCCTCGCACTCGACTTCAAGGTTAATCTCAGGTATCCGATCGGAAACCTCTTCCCTTCCTTCCAGGTTTCCTATCGTCGCCTCGATTATAACGCGATGGTATGAGCCGCTCCCATCCTCAATTCATTCTCCCATTGTCTCATAGCCGCAGTGGCTGCCTCACACTTTATCTGTATGTCAATGGGTCGGATATCTAGAATAGTCTCCAGTGCTCTAGTGGGCGTGATCCTCATCGCTCCGTCTAAGCCAAGACAACATGTTCTTTGAACCTGTAGTATGGTCCTTATGTTGCACTTTTTCTCCATAGCAGTTCACCAAACTACTGAGGCGTAAGTAAGTATTGGTCTAATCACGCTCCTGTAGAGTCGGTGGACTATCCTCGAATTCAGGCCCCATTTCGAGCCTATGGCCCGTCTACATAGTGCCCAACATCTGTGAGCCTTCTCAGTACGCTCCTGAATGTGACATTTCCAATTCAGTTTCCTGTCAAAGATCACACCTAAGTATTTGACTTTGTTAGATATCGAAATCGTTTCGTTGAGGAAACGTGGTGCGTTTAATTGGCCCACCTTCGTCTTCCTCGTGAACAGGCATATTTCAGTCTTCTCTTGGTTAACATTGAGACCTCTGGGTCTTGCCCCTTAGAAGTATTATAACATCGTCTGCGTAACATACGGGTTCAAATCCCTCCGCAGTCAGCATCCGTAATAGGTCATTTATGGTGGTCACCCATAGAAGCGGCAATAAAGTGTCCCCCTGTGGCGTGCCCTGTCCCACTTTCGAGGCGCCAGATAGTCTGCCTCTTTCTGCAGTAACGCCGGAAATATTCCATCAGGTCCGGTTGACTTAAATGGTTTGAAGCTCCTCAAGGATTCCGTCACCATAAATTCCGTAATTACAAACCTTCGATCAACGTCATTATTTCAAGATTCCGGTGTCTCCGTTAGTCCCTTCGTATCCTGTGCAAAATGGGTTTTCATCAAAAGCCTCAACATGTCCTCCTTTGTCTCTGGTCTCACTTCCATGTCGTCTACTAAAGCTTCAGTTTGGACATGGGTTTTTGAGAGATACTTTTTTATCTTGGCGGCGTCATTAACGCTTGTTCGGCCTGTTCGCATAAAAGCTTCCAGGAGGCACGTTTTGCCGCTCTGGCGGCTATATCAGGTTATGAACTAACTTAGACCATACTTAGCATAGTTGTTGGGAGGGATACCAAAACACTACGTGCAAAATTTCAGACAAATCGGATAAGAATTGGGCCAACCGATTTAGGCCATACTTAGCACAGCTTTTGGAAGTGATACCATAACACTACGTTCAAAATTTCAGCCAAATCAGATAAGAATTGCGCCCTCTAGAAGCTCAAGAAGTCAAGAAGTCAAGACCCAAGATCGGTTTATAAGGCAGCTATATCAAAACATAGACCGATATGGCCCATTTACAATCCCAACTGACCTAGACTAATAAAAAGTATTTGTGCAAAGTTTCAAGCGCCTAGCTTTACTCCTTCGAAAGTTAGCGTCCTTTCGACAGACGGACGGACATGGCTAGATCGACTTAAAATGACGATCAAGAATATATTGGGTTGCCCAAAAAGTAATTGCGGATTTTTTAAAAGAAAGTAAATGCATTTTTAATAAAACTTAGAATGAACTTTAATCAAATATACTTTTTTTTACACTTTTTTTTAAAGCAATCTTAAAGTAACAGCTGATAACTGACAGAAGAAAGAATGCAATTACAGAGTCACAAGCTGTGAAAAAATTTGTCAACGCCGACTATATGAAAAATCCGCATTACTTTATGGGTAACCCAATATATACTTGATGGCGTCTTAGACGCATATTTCAAGGTGTTGTGGAGGCTATAAAAAACGCATAAAATTAATAAAAATGCATGAAATCTTTATTTGAATCGATAGTACGGTCCATATGGAGAAAAGAAATTTGACAATTTTGAGGTAACATTGTCCTCCAAACAAGGTGACAGAGTATATTGTTAATCTTCGTAAAAATCCCATCCAAATGAAGATATTGAGTTGAACATTTTAACAAATATTTCCTGCTTGTTTACATCAAACGAGTCCTGCGTAAATACGCAGTTTAAACTAAGGTTAAACATATGTACATAAAATACAAAGGTATCATGCATATAACAAAGCAAAAATACATTATTAAAACAAATAGAACTACATTGACAGGTTTGGTGATAGAAGATAACCAATAATTGCTTAAAGTACATAGTATTAATCACCACTTAAAGGTCACTTTCCATACTATAATTTTAAGAGGTGGAAACATACGCATCATTTCATGTCGACCATTCGAATTAGACGCTAGTCACGTCATAAAATTACCACATTAGCTGTAATTTAATGTAGAACGACAGTACAGATGTTGAAATTAAAAACATTTGATAGGTAAAGCCTAGTACTTCGAGTTTTCGCTCGAACAGTTGTCAAAACGCACTATAAAAAAACTTTTGTGAAATGACTACGAAATTTTTTCAAATAAGCAGTATTAAGTTCTTTTTACATAATGATTTCAACATGTTGCTAGCAATACTGTCAAATTTCGTAGATTTTAAATATACATGTCATAAAATGCAGCGAACAAAATAAATCATCTGTTTACGAAAATTATTGGTTTAAAATTTTTAAGAAATGTTGTCTTTTATTTTGTGTAGAGATATGAAAGACACTACACCTGACCAGAAGTCTATGTGACTCCCCAATCCCTACGAATTTAATAAAAACCTCTGCTCCAGTGCCCTCATTCATATTGGACCAATGCGTTTATATAGAGGGACCAGAGAAGTTCGGAGCGCCACCAGCTTCCTCTCCGAGAAGACAAACTCCAAGTCGCCATCTACGAAAGATCATTTTGGCAACGCCAATGCCATGTAATCACTCCACGAAGCCATCGGCCTATCGCAGAACAAACGAATGCCCGAAATCCGAAGAGCGCGAGTTTCTGACACTCTCGGTCAGAAGACTGAACTCAACACAACGCCCTCCACGTGGAAGTGCAAAGGTCTCAGATCAAGTATTGCATTCAGTGGTTCTCTTAGAGCACTCCTCGTCGCACCCTATATCAGCACCGCCACAATACTGCTTTCTCAATACTATCGTAAGAAAGTTTATTAATAACTTACTTACTCACAGCGTGCCTGGAACTTATATACTCCGAAATCCTGGCAGGAGCCAAGGGTGGTATTTATACCCAAGCCCGGCAAAGGCAAGTTATGCGACACCAAAGGTCTACAGGCCTATAAGCCTTACGTCCTTTCTACTCAAAACCATGAAACGCATTATGGACACCATGATAAAGAGTAGGACTTCCAGTGAACTGCTCAAATACAAACAGCATGCCTATGTCAAGTGAAGGTCGGTGGAGACTGCCCTGTTCGAGGTTGTGCATAAAATAGAAGAATCCAAAACCTACACCCTGGCGGTATGCATTGACATCCAGGGGCGTTTAACAATCTGCGGACTACGTTTATTAATAACTTACTTACTAAAACATGGATTACGACAGGCTTAGGGTCTGTGGTTCTATAAACATGGGTCAGCAGAGGAACACCTCAAAGAGGTGTACCGTCTCCTCTTCTTTGGAAAAATACCATTAACAATATATTATTGTCTCTAGAAGAAAAAGGCGTAAAAGTGGTCGCGTATGCTGATGACGTGGCAATTGCGTTTAGGGGAAGTTTCCCAGCACTCTTAGAGATATACTTCAGGAAGCTCTACGTGCGGCTATTGATAGTGGCGTAGGAGTAAACCCGTGCATCACAGAAGTAGGTCTTTTCAGCAGGAGATACAAGTTACTTACAGTGGCATCTGTCTCCCTAGGAGGAGAGAATGTTTCACTTACTGAAAACGCAAAATACCTGAGTTTTTGGCTAGACAGGAAATTTAACTTCAAATCCAACATTTTGGAAAAGCCAACAAAGTCAACACTTGCCCTATACCCCCGCAAGAGGGCTTTTGCCAAAAGTTGGGGGTTTAAACCGCGTGTCATGCACTGGGTATATACTGCAGTTGTCAGACCTATAATGTTATATGGTGTTGTGGTCTGTTGGATGCGCGCTTCAATGCCTTTGAACATCGTGGCTAGACAAATTGCTGCGACTACTGTTGTGAAGTTAATGAAGCTTTCCCTTTGGTCATGCGGCGCCTATGGACACTGTGTTATTTTTGATACAAAACCCGATTTCTCAAGCATTCTGCCTGAGTCGCATATTGATAAAAAGTACTGTATTGTATTCCTGATAGAATCTATTGGAACTACAATATCTCTGATAATAAAAGTAGCGTAGACATCTACACGGATTTCTTTGTACTTAAAACTACCAGTTTGTAGAAAATTTTGTTTTTAGCTTGGTTGACAGTCATATGATAACAATGATGTCAACATACAACAGTTTTTTCTACCAAAACAACGTTTTACACGCCAAATAAAAAAGTTAAATTACAATTAAACAAATTAGCAACACTGTTGGATACATTGTGAGATTTCACAGAATTGAATTGAAATTTAAGGGCCTAAATTGAAAGATCGGTATATGTGGCAGCTATATCTATGTATACCAATCTGGATCATATGTGGGTAGTATGTCGGGAGGCTCAAAACAACACGCTATTTCAAATTTCAACGAAATCGGGTAATTAATAAAACTTTTAAGGACTTTAGACCCTTAAACGGCAGATCGGTATACATGGTATCTATATCTAAATATCATCCGATCTTAGCCATATGTAGGTCGGATGTTGAGAAGCTCAAAACAAATAAATGTTTCAAATTTCACTGAAATCGGGTAATAAATGCAGCTTTTATGGGTTTCACACCCTAATTCGGCAAATCGGTGTATATGGCCAATATAGCAAAATATAATCCGATATGAACCATAAGTGAATCGAATGTCGGGAGGCTTAAAGCACATCACAATTTAAAATTTCAGCGAAATCGCATAATAAAAGCAGCGTTAATGGGATTCAGAACCTTAATCGGCAGGTCGGTCTATATGGCAGCTATATCTAAATATAGGTCGATCTGAACCATATTTGGTTCAGAGTTCGGGAGTCTTAATACAACTTATTGATTCAAATTTCAGCGAAATCGGGTAGTAAATGCAACTTGTATGGATTTCAGGCCCTAAATTGGCAGGTCGGTCTATATGACAGCTATATCTAAATATAGTCCGATCTTTACCATATATGGGTCAGATGGCGGGAGGCTAAAAAAAACTCACCGTTTCAAATTTCAGCAAAATTGGGTAATAAATAAAGCTTTTATGGACTGTACATCCTATATCTGCAGATCGGTCTATATACCAGCTATATCCAATTATGGTCCGATTTGGATCGTCCAAGAACTTAATCTGCGTGCACCAAAAAGACGTATCTGTGCCAAATTTCAGCTCAATATCTCAATTTTTGAGGACTGTAGTGTGTTTACCACAGACGGACAGACAGACAGACGGACAGACACACGGACATTATTAAATCGCCTTAGAATTTTACGACGATCAAAAATATGCTTTGTAGGGTCGGAAATTGATATTTCGATGTGTTGCAAATGAAATGACTAAATGAATATACCCCATATCCTATGGTGGTGGGTATACAAAAAAGGTCCCTTTTCATTAAGCTTAAGTTCAGATTTCATAGTAAAACTCCATATAAAACAAGTAAGAATGTCATTAGTTTGGCCGTGCCCTTTAAAAAGCATTAAAATGAGCAAATTTTGCAAAAACAATAAAATTCTGGGGGGTGAGCTCAAGCCAACATCCATGCCAAGTATATTCCAAATCGGTCTATAATCTGATATAGATTCCATATCTTGATTAATTTTCAAGATATGGAATCAAGTAAGAGCGTGCTAAGTTCGACCGGGCCGTATCTTATATACCCTGCACTATTGATCTCATTTGTCGAGTTCTTTGCGCGGTTTCTCTGTTTAGGCAAACAATGAATATTGAATAAGAACTGTTATGCTATTGGAGCTATTGTATATCAAGTTATAGTCAATTCGGATCATAAATAAATGCTGAACATTTCAGTCCATTCGGATAAGAATTGCGGCTAGTAAGGGCACAAGAAGCAAAGTCGGGATATAGGTTTATATGCGAGCTGTATCAAGCTATTGATCGATTCAGACCATATTAGACATGAGAGAAGCCGTTGTACAAAATTTCTTCCATATCGGATGCGAATTGCGCCCTCTAGAGGCTTTTGAAGTCAAGATCCCAGATCGGTTTATATGGCAGCTATATCAGGATATGTACCGATTTGCGCCATACTTAACACAGTCATTGGAATAGATACCAAAACACTACGTGCAAAACACTACGTCAGTCAAATCGAACGAGAATTGCGCCCTCTAGAGGCTCAAAAAGTCAAGACCCAAGATCGGTTTATATGGTAGCTATATCAAAACATGAGCCGATTTGGCCCATTTACAATCCCAACATACCTACACTAATAAAAAATATTTGTGCAATATTTCAAGCGGCTAGCTTTACTCCTTCGAAAGTTAGCGTGCTTTCGACAGAATGACGGACAGACGCACGGACATGGCTAGATCGACTTAAAATGAGATGAAGATCAACAATATGTATACTTTATGGGGTCTCAGACGCATATTTCGAGGTGTAACAAATAGAATGACGAAATTAGTATACCCCGATCCTATGGTGAAGGATATACAAATGAGTTATTATTGAAACATTTTTTGAACCAAAAATAAAATTTCAAAAAATCTTTTTATCTTTTGGCTCAAGAAGCCAAATCGGGAGATCGGTTTATATGGGAGCTACATCCAAATTTGAACCGATATGAAGCATTTGCAATCCCCAACGAGCTACATCAATATTAAGTATCTGTGCAAATTTTCAAGTGGCTAGCTTTACGCGTGATTTCGACATAGCGTGAACGAACGGACGGACTTGGCTAGATCGACTCAGAACATCGAGACGATCAAGAATATATATACTTCATGGGGTCTTAGACGAATTAGTATACCCCCATCCTATGGCGGTGGGTATAAAAATCAACTTTTTCAAGAAAAGTCTATTTGCCAAGTGAATGGGTGTTTGATATATGTATCTTTATTGGTACAATTGCCATTAATAAATTCTCCAAATTTCTTTTTTCGAATCTAAAAATATGTTTGCGTGAAAATTACACAAAAAAGTGTCAACAATTTTCTGATACGTGTTAGTGTATGTACATATATTAGGCAATAACTGCTTGTATCCCTATAGTATTAATGTGAGGCCGTGTTGCGAAATCAACACGTGAATACTTTTAACCAACACAATTTCCAAAACAACGTGGTGAATAAAAATCGATATTTGCTAAGACAAATGTAAATATTATGAGTGAAAGACACGCGATTTTATATAATTTTTAACTCAACAACATTAATTTGAGCGAATTTTTAAGTCAAACAAAAACAATTCCCACAGACGATAATGAACGGCCATCAGCCCTTTAAATGAAAAAAAAAAAATAATAAAATCGTATGGAATGTTTTTGTTTTAAAGTTTGCGTTTGCTTCTGTCATACACTGTTAAAATATAGAATATAATCCACATCAAGTTAGTCACACGAGCTAAATAGTTTTAATGCAAAAAACTCAAGGAAATGCAACTGTAAAATAAACAAAAAACGTGTCAAGTTCGGCCTTGCCGAACTTTGAATACCCACCACCATGACTATATTAATCATCCTCTTTTATTACAACTCCACTACCATATCCATAGTTATATCTTAATATATTCAGGTCCCGAGAACTCTTATACAAGTAACAATTTCAGCGAAAACAGGCAATAAATCCGAATTTTGTGGGAGTAAGTCCCTTAATTGCAACATCGGTCCATATGGCAGCTATATCCAAAAATTGTTCCGATTAGGCCCGTTCAAGAACTTTACCTGCGTGAAATAAAAAGACGTGTCTGTGCCAAATTTCAGCTAAATATATCAATTTTCGAAGTCTGTAGAGTGATAACAACAGAGGGACGGACAGACACACGAACATCGTTAAATCGCTTTAGAATTTTACGACGATTCGAAATATTGGTTGCCCAAAAAGTAATTGCCGATTTTTCATATAGTCGGCGTTGACAAATTTTTTCACAGCTTGTGACTCTGTAATTGCATTCTTTCTTCTGTCAGTTATCAGCTGTTACTTTTAGCTTGCTTTAGAAAAAAAAAGTGTAAAAAATACATTTGATTAAAGTTCATTCTAAGTTTTATTAAAAATGCATTTACTTCTTTTAAAAAATCCGCAATTACTTTTTGGGCAACCCAATATATACACTTTGTAGGGTCGGAAATTGATATTTCGATGTGTTGCCAACGGAATGACTAAATGAACATACCACCTATCCTATGGTGGTGGGTATAAAAAAATATCGGGTAATGATGATTTATTACCTTTTTAACAAGCCCGACAATTGCAAAAAGACATTTGACAATTGGAAATGTTGATTTTCGCAGTAACTCTGCACAATTTTTTATACCCAGCACTATAGGATGGGGATATACTATTGTAATATAGTCATTGCGCTTGTAATACCTTGAACTATTGATCTGCAAACCCATAAAGTATACATATATATTATTGATCGTCTCGACATTCTGAGTTGATCTAGCCATGTTTGTCCGTCTCTACGTCCGTCCGTCTGTTGAAATTGCGACAGGGGTAGAATCGGCTAGCCTTACGCCGATTGAAATTTTGCACAAATACTTCTTATTAACGTAAGTCGTTGGAAATTACATATCAATAAATTTATTTTTTTAATTAAAAATAACAAAATTTTCGTTTGCGTTTGAAAAATTTGCAGATTCAATTAAAAAATTAATTGGATCTATTAATTTTTCAATTTAAAATGGCAAAAATTTCAATCACGACTGTAACTGAAACAAGCAAAAGCGTGGGTACCCACCACCATGAATCCCGTTAAAAATGTACCCTTATTAACAGAGTTTGTAATTGAATTATTTTGGTTTCAAGAATTCATATCGGAATATCGATAAGTAGGCCTATACCATAGTGACCCATTCGGATAAAACTTGGCACTGATGTTGTAAGTCATAAGATAGGTTTTTTTTGCCAAATCTCAGCCTAATCAGGTGAAAAATTATGCTTCAAAGGGCTGAAGAAGTCAAATCCAGAGATCGGTTTATATGGAGGCTATATCTGGGTCACACTTGGCATGGATGTTGAAAGTCATAACTCAAGTCTTCGTTCCAAATTTCAGCAAATCGGATGAAAATTGAGGCTTCTAAGGGCTCAAGAAGTCAAATCCGCCGATCGGTTTATGTAAGGACTATATCTATTTATTGGCCCATTCGGATCATAATTGACATGGATGTTGGAAGACATAACTAAAGTCTTTGCTCCAAATTTCAGCCAAATCGTATGAAAATTGATGTTTCTGAGGGCTCAAGAAGTCAAATCCGGGGATCGATTTATATGGGGGCTGTATCCAAATCTTACCGATATAGCCAATTTGCAATCCCCAACGACCTGCGTCAATTATAAGTATCTGTGTAAAATTTTAGACGGCTAGCTTTACGCGTTCGATGGCTATCATGATTTCAACAGACGGACGGACATTGCTAGAAAGACACTGAATGCCGAAACGATGTGTGGGTCGTTGGCCATTGCAAATGGACCATATCGGTTCAGATTTAAATATAGCTCCCATATAAACCGATCTCCAGATTTGATTTCTTGAGCCCCTGGAAGCCGTAATTTTAGTCCGATTTGGCTGAAATTTTGCATGTAGTGTTCTGTTATAATTTCCAACAACTGTGTCAAGTACGATCGTAATCGGTCTATAACCTGATATAGCTCCCATATAAACCGATCTTCCGATTTGAATTCTTGAGCCCTTATAAGCCGTAATTTTTGTCCGATTTTCGCTGCAAATAGTGTTCTGTTAAGACTCCCAACAACTGTGCCAAGTACGGTCCGGTATATAACCTGATATAGCTCCCATTGAGCATTAGTACTTTGTTATGACTTTCAACAACTATGCTAAGTATGGTCCAAATCGGTCTCTAACCTGATGTAGCTCCCATATAAACCGATCTTTCATTCAGACTTCTTGAGTTCTTACAAACCGCAATTTTTGTCCGATTTCGCTGAAATGCCGTGTTCTGTTACATGCCGTGTTCTGTTACGCTTTCCAACAACTGTGCCAAATACGGTCCAAATCATGCTATAACCTGATATAGCTCCCATGTAAACCAGTCTCTCGTTCATCGTTGTTCGGTTCCTTAAGCTTTAATTTTTCCTGGTTTGACAGAATTTGGTATGTAGAACAAAATTATGCCCTTCAACTAAATTTATTTTCTATATATTTTTAGCAGAATCTATGGTGGTGAGTTCCCAAGATTCGGCTCGGCCGAACTTAGCACGCTTTTACTTATTTAAACTAAAACGATTTTATTTTCATTTGAATTTTCATTGAAAATAAACCTAGATTCGGGGTTTGAGAAAACAATACCGACCCCATCTCATCTTCGCATGCCTGTCATTCGCCTAGGTCATTGGCCTTCTCTGGAAACACACCCGTCCCTCAAAAGGGAGAAATACCGGATTCTGCCCTTTTAAATTTATTGAAAGCTTTGGTGGAAACCTCAAACATCCCAAGAGTCTTAGAACCTTTGCTAATGTCATTAAATACAGCTTGATGTCAGCTATTGGACAGTTATTTGTATACTTCAACGTTCTTACGTAAATTTCCAGGATATCCTCCAGATTGTAGCGGTGCAGACTGGTATCGAGACCGATTTGAACTAAATCCGGTTGCGGATCAACATTAAGTTGACGTTTAGCAATTTGACTAGGAGCAGGACTGTTTTCCTCGTTTCTTGCAAAAAATTTTTCAGAACCCACTCTTGGAATCTGTAACCCTCTCTTTCAACTACCAATTTGAAGATTGAATGAGTCTGATGGGAACGCAGATTTGCAGAATTCGAATTAAACTCCGACACCATTGAATAAATTAACAAGTCTAAAGGAGTTAAATCCTATGGATTCAACAAGGCAAAGCTGAAGGATTATAGAATGTTAGGGTTTACGATTCAGAGGATACCTCAGATGCAAAGGCTTGTCTGAAGAGCTATCGCCGTTATTTTTTGCATTGTTAGTGCAATCCTCACATCTTGTTTAACCGAGGACCTGTTTAGGTCAATTTAAAAAGTAAAATAGAAAAAATAATTGCTTCGTCTAGTACGTGTTTAGAAGCGCGACAGCCACATCCTAACGTTAGAAATAGTTATGGACATTGTTATCTAAAGGTTAAATTAAATAGACCAAGTCGACTTAAGCTGTTGCGTGTGAATGCCACAGATACTCGTATGCCTACCCTTTCATGTTTGTTTAACCCACATTTATACCAAATACTTTTCGGCGATAACTAACCGGTCATTAGTGATTCCTGCAGGAATGGTTGGCGACCTATTCCAATTATTTATAGTGGTCCTTTGTAGGCATTGTTTGCGCAGGATATTTATTCCCAATAATACAAGGCAATATTGACATGAACTAATTCCATTGACAAGCGAAAAAGTAGTTGATGGGTGTACTTACGGCGTGTAAGCCTTCCAACTGCTTTGGGAAATTTAAATTGGGAAGCCAGAATCGAATCGTTTCCACATTTTGAAGTAATCGTACAAAGTCCTCAGTTGTGGAACATGAACAACTAAAGTAAAACTTGCTTATGCAAAAGGTTTCGGCAACACATGGTTCAAGAATTCAACTAGAACCAAAACTTTGGGACCATCTTTAGGAATTTGAAATACATTTTTAATTCGCCAGTTACCATCTTTTTTTAGGCAAACAAAGAATATTGAATAAGAACTCGTATGCTATTGGAACGATATCAAGTTATAGTCCGATTCGGATCATAAATGAATGCTGAACCTTGTAGAAGTCATTGTGAAATATTTGAGTTCACTCAGATAAGAATTGCGCCTTGTAGAGGCTCAAGAAGCAAAATCGGGAGATAGGTTTATATGGGAGCTGTATCAAGCTATTGATCGATTCAGACCATAGGTCGGGAAAGAAGCCGTTGAACAAAATTTCAGCCAAATCGGATGGGAATTGTGCCCTCTATTGGCTCAAGAAGTCAAGATCCAAGATCGGTTTATATGACAGCTATACCAGATTATGAATCATACTTAGCACAGTTGTTGGAAGTTATACCAATACACCATGTGAAAAATTTCAGTAAAATTGGATGAGAATTGCGCCCTCTAGAGGCTCAAGAAGTCAAGACCCAAGATTGGTTTATATGGCAGCTATATCAATACATGGACCGATTTGACCCATTTACAATCCCAACTGACCTACACTAATAAAAAGTATTTGTACAAAATTTCAAGCGGCTAGCTTTACTCCTTCGAAAGTTAGCGTGCTTTCGACAGACAGACGGACGGACATGGCTAGATCGACTTAAAATGACATGACGATCAAGAATATATACACTTTATGGGGTCTTAGACGCATATTTCAAGGTGTTACAAACAGAATGACGAAATTAGTACACCCCCTTATCCTATGGTGTTGGGTATAAAAAATGCATGAAATCTTTATTGGAATCGATAGTACGATCCATATAATTTAATGTTTGATGGTTACTTCACGCAAATATTGACCGTGACTGCGCCCCAAATGGTCCATCCGCTTAGTTAAATTTTGGCATACTCTTTCCAACATTTCGGCCGGTATTTCACGATAAATGCTTCAATGTTTGCCTTAAATTGAAGCGTGCTTGTCTGTATAGACATGGGCTTTAACATAGCCCAACAAAAATTTGTCTAAAGGTGTAAAATCGCGTGAAATAAAATGTTCACCGAAATCGACTCTCAATAAGTCCAAGTGAAGCAAATAAAATCTGCTGTTAGTACAAAATTCTGTTGAAAAAATGTTATTTTGTTCGTTTATGTTTGCCTGTTACTTGTTTTGATTACTTTAGGCATTTTTAAAACCACATCGAAATATCCATTTCCGACCTTATAAAGTATATATATTCTTGATCGTCATAAAAATATAAGACGATCTAGCCTTATCCGTCCGTCTGTCCGTCCATCTGTTTGTTAGAATCACGCTGCAGTCTTTAAAAATATAGATATTGGGCTGAAACTATGCTTATTTTCCTTTTTTGTCCATAGGCAGGTTAAATTCGACTATATCTTGGTAGAGTCCCTATATAGACCAATCCGCGTATTTAAGGCCTTGAACCCATAAAAGGCGCATTTATTGTTCGATTTTTGAAATTTGGTACAGTGGGTTATGTCGGGCCACTTGACATCCTTTATCAATTTGGCCCCGATCGGTCCATATTCGGATATAGCTACCATATAGACCGATCTCGCGCATTTGTTGTCCGATTTTGCCAAAACTTGGGACAGTGAGTTGCGTTAGGCCCCTCGATATCCTTCTTCAATTTGGTCCAGATAGGCCTAAATTTGGATATAGCTGCCATATATTGGGTTGCCCAAAAAGTAATTGAGGATTTTTCATATAGTCGGCGTTGACAAATTTTTTCACAGCTTGTGACTCTGTAATTGCACTCTTTCTTCTCTCAGTTATCAGCTGTTACTTTTAGCTTGCTTTAGAAAAAAAGTGTAAAAAAGTATATTTGATTAAAGTTCATTCTAAGTTTTATTAAAAATGCATTTACTTTCTTTTAAATAATCCGCAATTACTTTTTGGGCAACCCAATACAATAGACCAATCTCTCGATTTAAGGTTTTGGGCCATTAAAAGTCGAATTTATTGTCCGATGTCGCCGAAATTTGGGACAGTGAATTGTGTTAGGCTCCTCGACATCGTTCTTCAATTTGGCCCAGATCGGTCCAGATTTGGATATAGCTGCCATATAGACCGATCTCCCGTTTTGAAGTCTTGGGCCCATAAAAGGCGAATTTATTGTCCGATTTCGCTGAAATTTGGAATAGAGAGTTGTGCTTCAATATCCCTGTACAATGCGGCCCAGATCGGTCCAGATTTGGATATGGCTGCCGTATATACCGCTCTCCCGATATAAGGTTTTAGGTCCATAAATGGTGAATTTAATAACCTATTTTACTGAAATTTAGCACAATGAGTTGTGTCAGGCCTCTCGCTATTCGTACCCAGTATGGTCAAACCTTTATTTGGATAAAACTGCCATACAGACCTATGTATCTCTCAATTTAAGGTCTTGGGCCCATAATACGTGCATTTATTGTCCTATTACGATGAAATTTGTGACAGTGTGTTGTATGAGGACTCTTGGCTCATTTAAGGCGTATTTATTGTCCGATTTTGATGAAATTTGGGACAGTGAGTAGTGTTAGGACTCTCGACGTTCGTGTTTAATTTGGTCCAGATCGTTCAAGATTTGAATATAACTGCCATATGGACCGATCTCTCGTTTTAAGTTCGTAAGCCCAATAAACGCGAACTTATTGTCCGATTTCGCTGAAATTAGGGATAGCGAGTTGTGTTAAGCCCTTCAACATTCCTGTTTAAAGGGCCCTGATCGTTTTAGATTTGGATGTAGCTGCTATATATACCGAGATCCCGATTTAAGGTTTTAGGCCTATAAAGGGTGAATTAATTAACCACTTTCGCTGAAATTACGATCCAAATCGGTCTATAACCTGATATAGCTCCCATATAAATCGATGTCCCGATTTGACTTCTTGAACCCTTGGAAGCCGCAGTTTTTGTCCGATTTGGCTGATACTGTGCACGTAGTAGTAGTGGTAGCATAACCACTTCCAACAACTGTGACAAGTACGGTCCAAATCAGGGAATGACCTGATATAGCTCCCATAAATGGTGGTGGTTTCCAAAGATTCGACCCGGACAAACTTAGCACATTTTTACCTGTTTTTTATTCAATTTATGAAAAACAACCACAAACAAAAATAATTAGAATTACAATTCATTCTTAGAATAAAAAGTATTAAGCAAAAAATCAATCTTATAAAAATAATCAAAATTAACGATATATGATATTAGAGGTGTATTTTTGGAGTTAATTTAATAAAAGCAAAATAAACGGGGCTAAACAATTTAAGAGAAAAATAATTCATAAGAACAAAAATGTCCTTCTTACTGAAGGACGCAGAAACGCAGACGTTAGCATGGCGTAAACATAATAAAAATTTTTCAGCTGCGGTTACCCCTCTAATGCTGGCTATGTCATACATAGATAAATCTTATATATAACAAGTAAAACCGTGCTAAGTTCGGCCGGGCCGAATCTTATATACCCTCCACCATGGATCGCATTTGTCGAGTTCTTTTCTCGGCATCTCTTCTAAGGCAAAAAAAAGGATATAAGAAAAGATTTGCTCTGCTATTAGAGCGATATCAAGATATGGTCCGGTTTGGACCACAATTAAATTATATGTTGGAGACCTGTGTAAAATGTCAGCCAATTCGAATAAGAATTGCGGCCTTTGTGGGCTCAAGAAGTAAAATAGAGAGATCGATTTATATGGGAGCTGTATCGGGCTATAGACCGATTCAGACCATAATAAACAGGTATGTTAATGGTCATGAGAGAATCCGTCGTACAAAATTTCAGGCAAATCGGATAATAATTGCGACCTCTAGAGGTTCAAGAAGTCAAGATCTCAGATCGGTTTATATGGCAGCTATATCAGGTTATGAACTGACTTGTACTTTATTTGACATAGTTGTTGAAAGTAACAATAAAAAACGTCTTGCGAAATTCCAGTGAAATCGGATAGAAATTGCGCCCTCTAGAAGCTCAAGAAGTCAAATCCCCAGATCTGTTTATATGACAGCTATATCAGGTTATTGACCGATTTCAACCATACTTGGCACAGTTGTTGGATATCATAACGAAATACTTCGTTCAAAAATTCATTCAAATCGGATAAGAATTGTGCCCTCTAAAGGCTCAAGAAGTCAAGACCCAAGATCGGATTATATGGCAGCTATATCAGGTTATGGACCGATTTGAACCATACTTGGCACAGTTGTTGGATATAACAACAAAACACGTCGTGCATTTCATTTCAATCGGATAAGAATTGCGCACTCTAGAGGCTCAAGAAGTCAAGACCCATGATCGGTTTATATGGCAGCTATATCAAAACATGGACCGATATGGCCCATTTACAATACCAACCGACCTACACTAATAAGAAGTATTTGTGCAAAATTTCAAGCGGCTAGCTTTACTCCTTCGGAAGTTAGCGTGCTTTCGACAGACAGACGGACGGACAGACGGACGGACATGGCTAGATCGACATAAAATGTCGCGACGATCAAGAATATATATACTTTATGGGGTCTCAGACGAATATTTCGAGTAGTTACAAACAGAATGACGAAATTAGTATACCCCCCATCTTATGGTGGAGGGTTTAAAAATTAATTTGTCTTTGTTTGTGGGTTTGTTTGTTTGTATGTTTGTGTGTTTCTTATAGACTCAGAAACGGATGAACCGGTTTTTCTTGAAATTTTCACAGATAGTGCATAATGACCCCGTGGTGAAAATAGGGTACTACATTTTTTGATATCTGAAGGGGGCGGACCCTCCCCCTTACCATAATTTTCAAAAACGCCAGATCTCGGAGATGGGTGGTGCGATTTAAGCGAAATTTTGTGTGCTCTCATAAAGTACTCTAAAAATAAAAATTTGGTATCCAAATTTCGGATGGGGTACCTAGGGGGGCCGCCCCACCCTAAAACCTAGCAAACATGTATTTAGACCAATCACGACAATATGGGACTCAAATGAAAGGTATTTAGGATAAGAAAACGTATCTGATATTCAATTGTCGGACCAAGTGCTAGGGGACCACCCCATATCCCAAAACACCCCTAAATCGGACATATTTACCGACCATGGCAACATGGGACTCAAACGAAAGGTTTTTGCGAGTAGAATACGAATCTCATATCCAAATGTGGGAACACGTTTCTGGGGGTCCACCCCTTTCCCAAAACACCCCCCAAACAGGACTTATTTACTGACCATGGGTATATGGGGCTTAATTAAAGGTAATTGAATGAAGAATACGAATCTGATATCCAAATATGGGACCAAGTGTTTGGGGGGCCATCTCTCACCAAAAACATCCCCCAAAAGGGACAAATTTACTACCATAGCAATATGGGGCTCAAATGAAAGGTCTTTGGGAGTAAAGCACGAATTTGATATCAATATTCGGGAAAAGTGTCTATGGGGCCACGCCACCACCACAACACTACCCAAATAGTAAGTATTTTCTGACTTTTGATTGACTATGAGGCTCAAATGAGAGGGTTTTTAAAGTGGAACACGAATCCGATGTATTTTTTCAAGGCCAACTCACTGAGTGGCCGCCCATTTCCCAAAACACCTCCCAAGCTGGTCATGTTTGCCGACTATGGAAATATGGGACTCAAATTAAAGGTTTGTGGGAGTAGACCACGTATCTGATATCAACATTAGGGGCCAACTGTCTAACGGACGTCCCACCACCCTAACAACCCTCAAATAGGACGTATTTGCTCACCAAAACAATTTGGGTCTTAAAGAGAGTGGAACTGGTTTATTCATAGTTTTTAGGGCCAATACCCCAAACCGGAAATATTTGCTGACTTCTGCAATAAGGAGTTTAAATGAAAAAAACTAATTTAGAAAACGAATTTGATATCCAATTTTGAGGGCAATAGCAATATGGGGTTCAAATAAATGATATATAGATATATGAGAATATAGCACGTTGCTGATATAGAGCACGTTGCTGATATTGGGGTAAAGAGCAAGAATTGATACCTATTTTCGGGACCAATATTCTGGGGGACTACTCCTTTCCCAAAATACCCCACAAACAGCAATTTTTAGTGACCATCGCAATATGGGGCTCGAATAAAGGTATTTGGGAGTAGAATACGAATTTGATATCCAAATGTAGGACCATGTATTTAGGGCATCACCCCTTTCCCAATACACCCCCAATGGGAAAAAATTTTTCGGCCATGCCAATATGTGGCTCAAATGAAAGGTATTTGAGATTAGAAAACGAATTTGATAACCTATTTTGGGGCCATGTGTTTGGAGGGCGCCTCATCCTGTAAACTCCTCTTAAGCCAATGGCAATATGGGGTATAATTAAATGGTATTTGAGAGAAGAGCACTATTCTGATATTTTTTTCAGGGCCAAGTATCTGGGGGATCACCTCTCCCCCGAAAACACCACTAAATCAGATATCATGAGAATATCGAAGTATTTCAAGAATGGAGTACACCTTACATCCAAACTTAAATTCGTAGGATCATATGGGATTCATATAAAGGCATTTATATTGCTAAGCGGTTTGTCAAGTTAGCATGGTATTTCATAAAAAAAAATCTTTAATTGTCGCAAACAAATATTCCAAGGAAACTTTTGTTCCATATAAAGAAAAAGAAGGCGCAGCGGAGCGGGCCCGGGTTAGCTAGTTATATGTAGATAAAGAATTTGAACTTAGCACATATACTGGTTGGTGGTGCTTGTGACTATAGATAACTAATAATGATCTAAGAAGATGCCGCAAGCAGAATTCTGCTGTCATAGGCATAAAATTTGCGTCGTTTGCATTTCTAAATATGCATTAGTTTCTTTTTCGTGAAGGAATCTATGGCATAATGCACGTACATATATAGGGTTTCGGCAGTCTTAGCTTCCAATATGTGTATCTTCCTTTTTTTATTTATGTATCTTCTTTTTGCTGTAAATTTGATTTTTATTTATTTTTTCGGCAGTGCTGCTTGCTTTGAAGAAAAATAAAATAATTGACGACACCTATAAGCTTGACATTTGCTGTAAAATTTTGAGAGCACAAAAATTTCTCTGTTATTTCAATCCTCTGTAGTCATATAAAAAATGGTGCAAACACATTTCATTCCATCTTCATTTGATATGGTAAAGAATTCGGTAATCAATGTGCCCATTTTTACCAAATAAAATTAGCCCATATATGCTTTGAGATATCTTATAAAACGTCAAATTATTTATTTCATATGTTCCAAATGTAATGTTTTCCCCATTTTCCAACTGGGTACTTAATATATGTACATACCTTGGAGCTCTCATAGCTTTGCAAAGCACACCTATTGGTTTATTGGTTTCTTATTAATGGTTTAGAATTTTCGTTAACGACTATTGTTCTTTGGTGACACATTGTCCTATGCAAGTTGTACATGCTGCTAAATTCGTTAAGTTTTATGATAACCATAATTTTCTTGCTTGCTTTCTTATCGACTTTGTCCATTCTTGGAATTTTCATTAATTGTGTCCTTAATTTCACTTGATTGACATATGTATCTAGATTTAATTGCATATACGTACGTATAAATAGTTTTCATTATGGCTGTCCAAAAAGTCGGTTTAAATAAGAAGGTAAAAATACAACAAGAGATGTGAATTTGTCATTATCCGATCCCATAGAATGAATGAATGAATGCAAAGGAAAATTTGAAAATCATTATTTGAGATGGCGTGTACTTGATATGCCGTTTTTAGACCAATTGTAATGTTTTTTAGCTGATACATATCTGCAATATATTTATCTTGGACTAACTATAACACTAACTGCTTCGCTACATCCTTAAGCCTTTGCGGCCCTCTTTCGAAATGGTCCAAATTTGAAAATAATTTATATTCGTATATTGTACCGTTCGGTGTACATGTCCATTTGGAGCATAATTTTTGGTTGGGGCGACCCTCCTGGAAGTAAACCCAAAATTGTTAGAAAGTTTCGTATTCTACCCTCAATAACTTTCGTTGAATCCCATATTGTCCCTATCCAGAGATGGTCCGTAAGACGATTTTTTAGGTTTCCGACTGTCAAAAAGTTGTAAAAGTCGAAAACGTCGCATACTTGTATAAAACGTAGAAAAAGTCGCAAACGTCATAAACCTTAATAACTCAGTGTAAAAGTTTGATTTTTAACAAATATTATTGTCACTTATTTGTTGTATATAGAAGAGTTTATATGTAAAAAAATTTCGCAATAAAAGAAATATTAAGTTTTTTTTTTAATTTTTGCATTTACATTTTTCACATAATAAATTGGAAATATACGCAAATTTCAAGTCAATTTATAAAGTAACGTTTAAGGATTTTTTTGTGAAGCAAAAAATCAATAAATTATTAGTTTTCATCAATTATATTTAGAAATTGCAATTATTTTGTATCCTTTTGCAAAATTATTTGCTTCTCCCGTTTTAATTTGCTTTTTGAAAGCTGTTGTAAACGACATATGTTAAAAATGCATGACATCTGAGGAAGTGTCAAGTGAAATGGTACATGGAGTGTTAATACTTATGCCAAAATTTTTAGTTAATCAGATCAAAAATTCGACATATTTTCGTTCGAATTTTTTTTTCTGTCAGAAACCTAGTTTTTTGGCTAGGTTTACGACGTTTTCGACGTATGTAATATACGTCGGAAACGTATGTCATATACGTCACTGTTTCTGACAGGCCATCTCTGTCCCTATCAGCCTACATGTTCGTTTGGGTGTTGTTTTTTGATTGGAGTACGTATTCTACTTTCAATTACCTTTCATTTGGTACCCATATTGCCCCAAATTTAGCAAAATTTTATGTTTTTGGGTTCCATAATGGAGCCTTCAAAATTTCGCTTAAATCGATTGACCCATCTCCGAGATCTGGGGTTTTTGAAAGTTGGGGGTTTTTGAAAATCAGGTAGCCTATATCCATCGGGGGATCAAATTCTACCATCTGTGAACATTTCTTGAAAACCTTATATACATCAATATCGAACAGATGTTATAAAATCCGCAGAGCTGGTAAATATTTGTCAATGGGACAAAAACCTCCAAGGAATCACGGGACTGAGATGGCTAAAAAGTAAAAACTCGCCTGTTTTGCGGGCGTAAAATACAGGAAATATTCAAGAGAATTGTAGAGCAAGCGACCTTGCAAGACCAGAAACTACCTTACACCCTCCAGTGGAACTGGTATCGGCGGATAAGACTTAAGTGAAATACCTGAAGAAATCCACTGTTCGCAGTTGTTGTCAATCACAGAAGTCTCATTCATCGTGTCCATGTACATTCGGGTCTCTGCTTCAGGCCTGTCTGCAGAAAGTGCGAGAACGTCGAAGGAGTAAGTCCGGATTAGGTTGGAATATGAGCGCTGCAAGATAATTGAAACGACATAAAAACAAAACCAACACAGAGAAAAAATTTTAGGGAACCAGGCGAATTGAGAAGAAACTTTCACGGGTGAGAGTATGGTCCAGTCAACCAGTTCATACCTCTACAGAACCCCAGAACGTCAAAAGGACAAAGCGTCTTCAGGGAATCCAGGCACGGAAAAAGCTGTTTACACAATATCCTATGTTTTCTCCTCACAATTGCGGGGCAAAAGGTGCTAGACCATCTCCAACCCCTTCTCGTCATTACATCACCTGCAGAAGTTTGCCTCTCCCTGCATCCTGAGCGACGTCAAAGACCAGTCAGGAATCCTATCAGCTGTCTGAAGTCCTGTTTCATCAGAGATCAATTATTTCGTAGCACAATTTGCGCCAAATGGCCATTCTTTCTTGGCCAGCTCGACGGCCGCCTTGTGCCTCGTCGCACCTAGATGGTCTTCGCATGCTTCGAAGAAGCTTATTATATCTTCTAACCAGATTTCGTTCGAATCGAAATCTTCTCCAATTCCTTCAGGGCAGCGATGGTCTCCACCATCCAGAAGCCTATGTGATTTCCTTATTCCGAGGAATTCAATGAAGACTTATACTTAGATCCCTCCATGCATACAGTAAGTTCCGGTGTACCCCCAGAACAGAGATCCCATCTCTGGAAAATTACGTCTGATACGTATAATACGCCAAAGGAGAGCCGGGCGCTCCAAACATTCAGGTGCAATGGCTCGAAAATGTACCAAACCAGACAGCCAGGTGCCACACTAGCCATCCATAGGTTTGGTTAGGTTAAAGTGGCAGTCTGCCATAACAGTCACTTAGGCGCTTTCGTCCAATATGATACCCACAGAAACAGGAGAAGGAAGAAGCTAGAAGGCACTACAAGATTCCTACCGTTAAACCATCTAGATCGCAGATAATCCCAACAACTTGCGAATATTCACATCCGCTACATCAGACAAGTTCCAAAAAAATGAGAACCTAAAGTGGAACTCCTTCTGACTACCATTGTATATTCCTTGACAGCGTATGTAGCCGATTAGGTCGTGAAGGGCTGTTTCAGTGGACTTGCCTTTACCATATGCATGCTGTTACCGTGACAGGCGATCTCCAGGGATCTTCGCTTTCGTATGGTGCGGTTTTCCTGCTTTGGGAATAGAGCAGAGTTTATCTCTCTAAGCCAAGGAGCCAGTCTATAGGACACAGCCTGCAATTCAACCGGTAATTCATCATCAGGGCCTGGCGACTTAAAGGAGTCGAAACTTTTTATCGTCCAAAGGATTTGCGACTCAGATACAATTTCCTCAATAACCTCCGATGAATGAATACCAGTGGCAACCCCTTCTAGAGCCAAATTTTTTGTTTGAGAGTTTCCCGGGAAGTGTGTGTCAACGAGTAGTTCTAGTGTTTTCTCACTAGACATTGTCCATGCGTTCTCTGACTTCTGAATATACCCCTCCGTAATAGATCTTGAGGACAGAATCGTCCTTAGTCTAGAGGCCTCAGATGTATCCTCCACGGAGCTGCAGAATTCTACCCAGGATTTGTTCTGAGCATTTTTCAGGTCGCCCCTATATTTTCTTAACTCAGCCTTACAGACGTCCAATAGCGTGGTGCCCTTGTGGCTTTCGGCCTGTTGAAGAGTTTTCTTCAGGCCTTCCTTAGACCAACCCGTTCTAGCGATTACCACTGCGGTCGCTTTTTGCCTCTTGAC